>NC_060062.1:38100435-38475048 GCF_020283565.1 Trifolium pratense | reverse complement strand
AATTATTGAATTTAAGGACAACAACACTAGCTAACAACTCCAGAATTCTTAAACAAACAAAACACACAAACATATAGAAGTAGGTTAGGTTAATTTTTCCAATTCTTTCCTATGTTTTCTATTTTTAGTGAAATACTCTAGGTGGTAATCCTATCTTTCGCTAATCCTTGCCAATTTATAGAAGTAGGTTAAGTTAACTTTTTCAAAAAGAAAGGGATTACGGTCAACTTTTGTATTTGCACCTCCCTTTTGCTACTAACAACAAGGCCCACTCTCACATATCCCTTTTCTCTACTGTTTTGCTAGCGCATACCCCCCGTTTTATTCGCTATTTGGTATTTGCACCCATCACCTCATTTTCTTCTAATTTTTTTTTTTCTATTCTTATTTGATTTACTAACAATCTTTTAAATTCTATCTAATTAATTTCTCCATAAAATCACTATCCTGATCCCACATAATAAACTGAATGATACCTAAACACACCAAAACCACTATATTATAACTAAATAATTAACTAATAAAATACTAGCTAACTATATTCTAATAAAAAGACAATTTCTAAAAATTGGGTGTTACATAATACACATGATGTACTTCCGGTATATATCAAGTATCAACACATGATCCAACAATCTACCTAATTTTACTTTGTGTGTTATACTCAATTACCAACAATAATTGATTAAAGTAATAAGATTTTGATCTCTTTAAACATATAGTTAGATATTTGATTATTCGCTTATGTATATAGATAAAATTCAGTTGAAAAGAGAAAATTCACACCTTGTATTCTCCACAAATTTTCCGACGAAAATTAATCATCACTGATACGTGGAAACTTCTATCAATATACCATGTTAACAAAAAAAAAATGTTGCTGTACAACTGAATAACTTAATCGGATGTGAACAAACAAATACTATAGGTAGACAATTTTAACAAAAGGACAATGATTCGTATTAGTATTACGATGATAAGAGGTGTTTTTTTTGGTTGAACCTTTTTGAAACATGGGCAAACGTGGTTTCACTTTATAACTTATTATATGAAATATGTCTTCTTCAGTGTGCTATAGTCATGCATGGGCAGCACCTATGATGCACATGCCTCCACTTTTTCAGGCCACTCTTCTGTGTTGCACTTAAATCTAATTGCGAAAATTCGTTAAATTGATTAATTGTCTATGGTGAAGCAAAACTTAAATATGAATCGTGTATCTTGATCTTGAAGTTGAATTTTTTTAGAGGAGTGTTATATACGGCGAAAAAATTCTCTCGTGAATCCCACGAATGCTTACACGTCAACGGTTGAAAAACTTAAACCTCCGCATTTGATGGAAATCATGAAGGTATGGGATATGAAATAGTCAAATAGCCAATCACACATTTCATTATTCTTTTGCTATACCATCTTTCACTACAAATATCATTTTTCATTTTTTTTTAACGCTTTAAAGAGATGAATAAAGTCTCCATGAACAATGCATATATAATTTAGTATATAAATATTGCAATAGGTAAGTCTTGGAATTTAAATTCAAAATTCTCCACTTAAATGTAGTAGATTATATTATCTATTTTTTTTGTTAGAGAGGGAGCTCGAAAACGTACACCTATTAAATATTTCAAAAGTGAGAAATTATGAATTTGAATTAATGTAACGCGTATTAGATGTCTTTACAGTCTTTTATATCATATAAATGGTTCTCAAGGATGTATTATTTTATTTTATTTTTGACAAAAAAATATGTATTATAGTTATATAGTTAACTCAGAAAAAAGAGAAAAGATGTACTATTTAATTAATAGAAAAAAAATGGTAGTAATGGTTAAAAAAGAGAGAAAACCAATGTACACATTCCACAAAGAAGACACAGATAAGCATAACAATGAAAGGAAGAATGTTATTAAAAAACATGGAAAGAAGAATGTGTTACAAAAAAATATGAAAAGAGCAATGACTTAAATTATTGATATGTTATGTTATGGAATGGACTCGCATCCACTATTTATCCTTATAATGTGCTTGAGTTTTTTGTTAGATTTTTTATAAAAAATAAGTTTAGCAAATACTAATGTATATAAAAGAACATTTTTGCTGAAAAAGAGAATACTTGTCAAGGAACTTTGTGTATAAACAAAGATTCTCCAAATAGTGAGTTCCACTTCACGAATATACATGAATGACAATTTAACCCGTATCTAGTGAATACCCGCAAAAAATACTCATAATAGGTAAGGTAAAAACTCGCATTTTGAGTACGGGCATGTGTATGGGTAAATAATTACCCATAAAAATTAACGGGTATGGGTGCGGGTATGAGTGCGGGTATGGGTACCTTAGTACCCACCCCCATACCCATGTAATATATATTTGTTTATTTTATATATATTATTATATAATAATATATGTATATGAATTTTAAAAAATACAACACTATTAAACTATTACACATTTTTAATAAAAATATTTATTTATAATATAATACAAATATAATGTGAATATGTCAACAAAGAAATGAACTTTAACATTAAGTTAGTAAAAATTTTGTTTATAATTTTCATGAGTCAATATTAATTTTTTTTTTAAATTAATTATATTAAAATGATATGATATTTTATAATTGATCAATTTTTTTTTAACAAAAATGCGGATAACGCGTACAGGTTATGAGTACTTAAGTACCCATATAGAGTATGTGGATGGGTACAAGATTGTTACCCACGAGAGTGTGAGGATGAGTACAAATATTTTTTCAAACTGCGGGTATGAGAATGAGTACTATAGTACCCTACCCATATCCTAGTCATCGCCATCTATATGATACTTTTGACCATCTTATTTATTGTATCATTCTTCCATCATCATCCATGCAACCATTTTCAAATGCAAATAGTTACTCTGTCTCAAAATAATCTTCTCCTTTTTATTTGTAAAAATTTATTGTAAAATGTCTGATCTATTTAAATTTTAAATACAATATAAATTATTTTTCATTTATTTATATATTCTAATTAATACTACTTGTATCACTTTTAATTTGATGTATTTTGTTTTGCATTATGATGACAGTAGATGTAGTCAGAAAAATAATACATTAATATATGATAAGAGTACCTTACTACCTTAGTAAAAATATACTTCTCTTTTTTATTTTTACACATTTGATATATAGTTTATGTGCAACTAAATCATTTATTTTGAGATCGAGTAATGTTTTATCATATAAAAGTAGTAAGGACAATTTTATTTTTTTTTAAGTAAAAGAATACATACCAATCGGAAGTGGATTGTCTCCCATAAAAATTCATCCAGTTATAAATTAGGACCCTAAAATATTATACTTAAAATAAATAAAAAATAAAAGTGATTTATTTTAATGACTTAGGATTAATAATGGAGAGAAAAATGTGAAAAGTACAATGAAGAGAATTCATTTGCATACTGACCAAGACATTCAGATGAAGTAGTTAATCAGCTCTACTTAAAGAGAAATTATTTGGTAGAATTGAAATTCAATTTTTAATAGGAATTATTTTTTATTAGATTTTATTTACCTTACATTGAATTACTGTAAAAAAAAAAATGATCATATTGTGAGCATACTCTCCTCAAAGAAATGGAGAGGCCCAATACAATAACCTCCGGTTATTATATTATAAGGAAAAAAACCATTTTTTAAGTTCACTGCAAAATTAATGTATTTGACGTATATTTTAAACCAGATATATCAATTTTTCAATAAATTTAAAAAGTTAAGTTTTACTCATAATAGGGACTAGAGGGAGTATAATTTTGAGAGGTAAAATATGAAAGCCTTAATTAGGATATGTAATGAACTCTCCCAATGAATGGAAATGACCATAACTTGTACAATGGATTTAAGTTAAAAACCTTTTAAAGCTAGATAATCAAATATAAAAATGAAAGAATACTTATTAATTGTTTGGAGAGGTGAGATTAACAAAATTATGGCAAACTACTATTTTTTTCAAAATCACAGTGGCTCGTTGCATGGATGGATCTATTCATGTTAGTATGTGGGGAAGTGCCCCCACTAATATTTCAATGTTAGTCTGTAACATAATTAGATAAAACTTGCATATGAATTATCGAAAATTTCTCATTCCACTACCCACTTTCTCACCACACTCCTGAAAATTCCATTTTTGCCCTTGGTCAAAAAATTCGGAACGCGTTTTTCCGAATTTTTTTAGTTCAAATTTGGAAAAAATTCGGAAAACACATTCCGAAGTTGTTTTTAAAGGCAAAAAAAATTCGGAAAACGCGTTCCGAATTTTTTGACCAAGAGCAAAAATGGAATTTCCAGGGGGTGTGGTGAGAAAATGGGTAGGTGGGATGAGAAATTTTCTGAATTATCTACTTCATCATGAGGTGTTTTATAAAATATGCATAGTTTTTCTCTTGGAATAAACCAATGTATGTTGTGTAATATATATTTTTCGAACACCAAGCAAATTTGTCAAATTTTGTGGAAGAAAAATATAAATCTTTAAGACAATACAATGATACTCACAGAAGTTACATTTTGTTTTTTTAACTTTCTTATGGTTTTCTTTAATCTTTCTAATTCTAAATATTTTAATTTTAACTAAATAATTGAGTTTAAGTGATTAATGAACATTTTATATATAGGATAAATTATTCGAGAAAATCCAAATTTAATTCTTATATAATATTATATTAATATATTAGTTACGTTACGTTTTACCATAATATAACTAATACCAAAAACATTTTAATTAGTTTACCATAGTATAATTATTATATTAAAAAGAAAAATGAAACTAACATAAGGAATGCAACCCAACACTTATAATTTTTATAAGTGGTGAGGTAACATCTTTATGGACGATTAATCAAATAAACTTTCTGTTAGGAAGCATTTGTTATTGGGACTAGATTGATTGGGCTTGCCTACTTATGGCCCAACTATTGTAAGCCTATATATAAGACATTTGTGAAAATTGTTTTTTTCGCCCCCCATGTTCCTCTTAAACCCCCCAAAAATCCCAAAATAACCTTGAATTTGGGGGTTTAGGAAGCTATGGATCCTAGGATCCGAAATATATTATGTATGGTTCGTGGGATCCGAAAACTAGCCAATTATAGATGGGAACACGTTTTGGGGGGGGGGGGGGGGGGGGGGCAAAATTTTTGATTATACGTTGGTTTGGAGTCTACAATCCAAACCCAATTATGTTTGGCCTCTGCGCTCCAGAAAAGCGAACGTTCGGATTCTACAGTCCGAAGAGGAAATATATAAAAGAATTTTGCGTTGAGATTGCTTGGACTGTTTTAGACCGTCTAGGGTTTATCTGAAGCGATTACTTGGTTCTCTCAATCCCTTCAATTCTCACAACTTCAATTACTCGGTTCTCTCAATCTCAATCTCAATCCCTTCGATTCCCTTCCATTCTTACTCAAGTCAGACGCTAGTAGGGGAGTATTTGGATCGTAAATTCCGAATGAAAGACATTATAAGTAAGTTTTGAATCCCTTTCATTCTCTCAATCCATTCAATTGATGGTGGTGTTCGTTTGTGATCGAATCAATTTTCGTGATTCATTTTCTGTCTTAATTTACATGAATTTGGGATTTTTATTGAATTTAGGGCATAGAGTTTGATTTATGTGCACCACCTGTTTGTGAAATTGCTTGAATGAGTGTTGATGTGGTGGTGTGTTTTGGCATTTAAATTTAGAACATGGTTCGTTGAAACAAATATTATCAAACAACAATTTCCCAAAACATATGTGTCTTTAATTTCTTCATGTAATGTATAAGTTTAGTCCCTAATTATGCAACTATTTTGTAAGGTAGATTAAAGTGAACCTCTTACTTCACCTTAACTAGTCTTTTTCTTGTAGTTACTTCTTTTTCTTGTAGCCATTAAGCAGCATAGCAGGGGCCAGGCCAAGCCAATAAGCTATTAGAAAGAGAATATTATGACTCATTCAAAGAAGAAAGGAATAGTCAGAATTTTGTTAGATAGAATGAAATGAATGAACAACATTACAACTAGTGTAGTATCACTAATGTTAGGAAGTAGCTGTAGCTTTTGTGTTCTGAATGAATCTAATCCACTAAAGCAATGCAAAGTAGTAGCCAGCCCCATCATATCAAGCTTAACTAGCCTAACTGAATCAGTTAGATTGCTAAAGTAAAGCCAACACACTTCATACACAATAGTCTTAAATCACTTTTTTTTCTTCTTCGCGAAAACATGTTGCATCTTAGAACCTGGTTTTTTCCAGCTCTTTCTGTATTTGTTTGTTACTTCCTTTCATGGTATGTCTTATGCCATGGAGTGAATTTTAATAATACATATTTTCCTGATTCCAAAAAAAAAGTGAATGTTGTGAGTATTCTGGTACTGACTTTAATTGAAATTTGAGAATGTTGAATTTTATTAGTGGCTTGTATTTTATTTGAGAATGTTGTGAGTATTCCAAGAGGTTATGAAAGTGCAACTTCTGAAATATAGGCTATATAGACTCTATTCGGATCCTACACACCGACTATGAGCGTTTCCGGTGTGTAGAATCCGAATTGATGCAAAATTTTAAAAATCAAAGAATTTCGGATTGTACAGTCCAAAATCAAGTTTTCCTGGGCAAACCATCAACGATGTACAAGCCAGGCATAGCCAGCCAATGGCTTGTTTAAACTGGTTTTGGATTTCGGATTGTATGGTCCATATCAAACTAGTTTCGGCTTCCATACTCCAAAACCTTTAAAAATGAGGACGTTCGGATTGTACAGTCCAAACCCAGGTTTTCCTGGGCAAAACATCACGTACAAGGCAGGCATAACCAGCCAATTGCTTGTTTAAACTGATTTCGGATTGTATGGACCATAAATAACAAATTTCGGATTCTATAGTCCAAATGCATTTATAGGGTCAAATTGGTCACTTTGGGGGGCCTTGGAGGAAACAATGGGGGGGAAAAAAGCAATTTTCGACATTTGTGAAGAATGAATAATATGGATCATTGATTACCAACACTTTCATTCAAGAATTATAACAAATAAATCTATATGCAATAATCATGAAAATCTGTTCAAAACATAGTGGGGGCTATAGCCCCACATACTACATAACATGGATCGATCCTTGATTGGGGTAGTGATAGCTCCTTAATTATACCATAAAATGTGAGAATTTCCTTCCAAATGGTTCAAACACAAGTCAATCAATCAAATGTAAACATAAACAAATCTTTTTAGAGCACACAAGACAAAACCGCTATATTGAAAAGAGGAGTGTTATCTAAACACAAAATTTGGGAACACAACATTTGACATACCTTTTTACCATTCACATGCACGAAAATTGATGTATGCAAATAATATTAAAAAAACAAAAAGTATATATTTGTTGTATTTTTGTTTGAAAATTGTGTTGGAATAACATTTTTCATTGAAAAGCATGTTCTAAGGTCTCTAATTGAGCTAACTGAGAACCATTAAACTCCGGATGTTGAAAATGAATTTTTAACACATAATATAAAAGAATAACCTTCTATATGCTTTTAAGGTCTCTAAATTTTTAAAGCTTGTCGAAGGACATTAGAGTATATTAATAGGCCTAAAGAGAATCCATCCAGGAATAATGAAGTCGTAGTTCAAGTTGAATAAGTCCGATAATTATTACTCTTTTCATTCTTTCTTTTTTTTAAAAGTAAATTAGTGACTAAATTTTTTACCTTAAAGATAATAAGTAGAGTGTTTAGAGTTTGAATCTCAATTTTTACATATATAATATGATATCCCTAAAAACTCTCTTTGAACTCATCATTTACAAATAAAAATACATATTTGTAAACTTATATTTTAATTAAAGGTAGTTAGCTGTATTTTTTGCTATTAAAATATATTTACTAGTCTATTCCTAAATAATCGTCAAGAAAAAAAAAAATACTCCTTTAAAAGAAAAACTTCATACACCATGAAATAATATAAGGATATTTTTGAAATAATAAATTTCTATTTTTTGATAATTCAGAGTTATATACGATGTACCACGAGGTAATAAAGTTATATACAACTAGCGGGTCAGACCGGCGCGTTCCGCGCCTGTCTGTGTCTAACTTATGTCCAAAAAAATGTTTTATGTTATAATGAATTTGTTAATAAAAGATTTTTATTACTAAAAAAATTAAGGATATTGTTGGTATTATGAAAAATCGACACAAAAAATATTTGTATTATCTTTTTATATAGTATAGATGTCGTATTAAGTTGGTAATCATTCATGTATAGGCAACCCATTTGCCACTTACTCACATTTTTATGATTTGAATTTATTTTTTTATTTTTTTAAATTGATTAGTTAATGGAAGTTGTGAAACTAAGTCAAGGGTAAAATAAGTATATTGAAAAGTCCATCCCAAACTCACCTATCCTTTTTATATATTGTTATAGATGTACAGCGAGTTCAAATTCACAATACACATCATTCTACATTTGAAATAAAAAAAAATGCAACTAATATAATAGTTTTTTTTAAAAAAATTATTATATACTTCTCTAAATATTATTTTTCTTTTATATTAATTTCAATAATTGAATAGTAGCTAGATATATAATGGCTATATATCATAAAAAAAAATATTTATTGATATTATAAAACAACATATAAAATCAGACATTTAAAACCAAGACATTGAACTCAAGTGGTTAATAAACTCCTTCTAGGACGAATCGTTCAGGATAAACCAAAATCGTAAGTTTGTGAAAGTTATGATGCCAAAATTGCTATTTTAAAAGTTAAGGAACAAAAATTGCAAATTTATGAAAATTAGAGTGCCAAAAATGAAGTTGTTTAACGCAATGTTTAGAACTAGTTGATTAGTAGTCCTTGCATACTAATGCCATATATCAATCATTGTTACAAATAGAACTCCCAGTGGAGTTTTAAAAGATGCGGCATGCAAAATATGAAGTTGAGAAAAGTAGCAGCCATGACACAAACAAAAAGTTCAACGGCTAACGGTGCTTCTTCTTTTACCAAACGGATAGAATGTAAACATCAACTTTTCTTTCACTTTGGTTTCAAGTTTTGAACTTTTGTTCTCATACGTAAATATTCATCGTCAAACACAATATGTGCTAGCCGTTGTTGGGTAATGTTTAAGACTTTGACTTTTTTCTTTTCATAAGATATTTAAAAGCACAATCGCAAGCCTTATATATACATTGTGCTGATATTCAAAATAATAATGAAAATAATAATACTTTCACATTTTTAGGGATATTGGTTGGTTGATCTGGTTCAAATAGACCCAAAACCAAAGGTCCAGCCCTAAACACACACCTATCAGGGGTGTAACACGACGGTCGACGGGGTTGTTAATTATTTTGAGGTAAAGTTCAAACCAATTAAAATTGTTAGTTTAACTTAAGAACGTTTAGACGAGATGACACAATTTCTTTTAGTTTACCTAAGCTAATGAGTTTTATTTCTGATTTGAACATGCATCAATGTTAAATTTTTTAGAGAGAGTTTGTTATGCACATTTGAAAATCACAAAATTCGAGAGATTAATCTCTACAATTGCGCGCTGATGATACCCGATTTACAAAAAAATATGTTGGTTTTGTTAGTAGGTTAATAGTTTTTGAAAATTAAGAGACTAAGTTCAAAAAAAACAATTTGAGGCTAAACAATGTATTTTTAAACATATATAATGATTCCCAAAAACGGGATCACAGTCTTGAATGAGATCACTATCTTGTTAGATAATAGTTATTATATTATTATGTAAGGGTAGTTTAGTCTTTTCTAATCTCTAGTTTATATACTATATTGTAACTCTTGTTTCATTAGCTTTGCTTATTATCATATTGAAACCCTAAGAGAAAGGGTGTTCTCTACTTTAGTCTTCTCCATGGTCACATCTATTTTGCATATGTTCATCTATGTTAACATGGTATCAAAGAGCTTGGTTCATTCCGCCTATTGATTGAAAGAAACTAATTGAAGAACAAAAAAACAACAATTGGGTACTGTTTATTTTTTTTTCTCTGGTTTCGTTGGATTAATTTGGTAATTTTGTTGATTGGATTATCTAAACAGGGGTTATCTAGTTATCTCCTGTATCTTGTTGATTGGTTCCAATCTCATTTTGATTGTAATTGAATTTTTGAGGCAAAAACAGGGTAGGCCACCGTTTGTATCTTTCATTGAAAAATTGCTTGGAATTGCTTCTTTCGTTTTTCGTAACAAAAGAAGGGCTACTTTATTGCATTGTTTGGGATCACATTCTTTTTTGTGTTTGATATCACTTTATTGCATTGGTTATAATTGAATGGACAACAAAACTTTCTTGAATCCTCCATATGAGATTGTTATTCCTTCTCACAAAGGTAAACATCAAAGGAGAATTGGGGTTGATATTGATGAATGTGCATTTTGTAAGAAGAAAGGTCATTGGAAAGCACAATGCTCAAAATTGTTGAAAACAAGTAGAATGAATTGTATGACTTCAGCATCCAATTTTGATGCTGCTCCTTCTACAGTTGGTTTTGGTATTGGTCAGGTATACCCACACGAGACTACTTCACGAGTGTTTGACCTTGCTGAGCAGTTCCAAAAGTTTCTTGCCACTCAGCCGCATGCTACGTCTGTCTCATCTATTGAAGGTTTGACCCCCTCTAACTTGTCTTCTTCCGTATGGATCCTTGATTCTGGAGCATCGCATCACATGTCATATGATCGCAAGTCTTTTTTGTCTTTAAATTCTTCATCATCCATGTCAGTAATGACTGCTGATGGCACTCCTATGCCAGTAGCAGGAATTGGGTCAGTGTCCACGCCTAATTTATTTCTCTCAGATGTTTATTATATTCCTAATCTCACTTTGAGTCTTGCTTCTGTTAGTCAATTATGTGATTCTGGTTATTCGGTTATGTTTTCTTCCACTCATTGTCATGTGCAGGATCCACAATCTGGGAGGTTGATTGGGACAGGTCGTAGACAAGGGGGACTTTATGTTCTGGACGAGCTGAAAGTACCAGGCACAGCAGCCTCAACTTCTACATCAACTATTGATTTATCATCTTTTCGTTTGAATTTATCATCTTCTAACTTTTATTTGTGGCATTCTCGTCTTGGTCATGTTTCAGCATCTAGATTAAAATATTTGGTATCTACTGGAGCCTTAGGTAAATTGCAAGTTAATGATATTTCAGATTGTTGTGGTTGTAAACTTGCTAAATTTTCTGCCTTGCCTTTTAACAAAAGTGTTTCTGTGTCTAAAGCACCTTTTGACTTAGTTCATTCTGATGTGTGGGGTCCATCACCGATTCTTACCAAAGGCGGGTCAAAATATTATGTTTCTTTTATTGATGATTATACTCGTTATTGTTGGGTTTATCTCATGAAAAATCGTTCCGAGTTTTTTGAAATTTATCATATGTTTCGTGCTATGGTTAAAACCCAACATAATGCTATTATAAAGTGTTTCCGTTGTGATTTAGGTGGTGAATATACTTCTAATAAATTCTCTGAGTTACTTGCTTATGACGGTACTATTCACCAGACTTCTTGTACTGATACTCCTCAACAAAATGGCGTTGCTGAAAGAAAACATCGTCATATTGTTGAAACTGCCCGTTCCCTTTTGTTGTCTGCTTCAGTTCCAAGTGAGTTTTGGGGGGAAGCAATTCGTACAGCTGTTCATGTTATTAATAAAATTCCATCATCAGTTACCTCAGGTTTGTCTCCCTTTGAAAAATTGTATGGTTCTACTCCTGATTATGCTTCTTTGAAAGTCTTTGGTTCTACTTGTTTTGTTCTTCGTCCACAAATAGAGCGTAATAAATTGTCTCCTCGATCTACAATATGTGTTTTCCTTGGTTATGGGGATGGTCAAAAGGGTTATCGTTGTTATGATCCTTCGAGTAAAAAATTGTATGTTTCTCGTCATGTTGTGTTTCTTGAGCACATACCATTTTTCTCTCTTTCGTCTGATTCACATACTCCTAGCAGGTCTGACCTAATTAATATTGATCCTTTTGGCATTGATAATGATATTTCCAGTGATTGTAATTTTGAGAACTGCAGGGATAATACTAGTGCTACTCCAGATACATATGTCCCTTCTGTCCCAACAACTACTCAACAACCTCCTGTGACTGTGGTTCCTACTGCACCTCCTCCACCTCCTCCTCCTCGTTATCCTTCCCGTGACCGTAAGTCTACTCAATTGCCTGATTTTGTTTATTCAACTTATTCTACTTCTTTTGCTTCTTTCCTAACCTCTATTCACAGTTTGTCTGAGCCATCTTCCTATAAAGAAGCTGTTCTTGATCCTCTTTGGCAGAAGGCTATGGAAGAGGAACTTGCTGCTTTGCACAAGACAAATACTTGGGACATAGTACCTCTTCCACCAGGAAAACGTGCTATTGGGGCTCGTTGGGTCAGTTGAGCGCTACAAAGCTCGTCTTGTGGCTAAGGGATTCTCTCAACAATATGGTATGGATTATGAAGAAACATTTGCTCCTGTGGCCAAGATGACTACAATTCGTACTCTTATTGCTGTTGCATCTGTTCGTCAGTGGCCTATTTCTCAGATGGATGTTAAAAATGCTTTTTTAAATGGTGATCTTCTGGAGGAAGTCTATATGGTACCTCCATCGGGTGTTTCTCATAATCCAGGGGAAGTGTGTAAGTTGAAGAAAGCGTTATATGGTCTGAAACAAGCTCCACGAGCTTGGTTCGAGAAATTCTCTGCGGTGATTATATCTCTTGGATTCTGCTCTAGTGATCATGACTCTGCTTTATTTGTTAAGACAACTTCTCATGGTCGTATTATACTCTCTTTATATGTTGATGATATGATTATTACAGGTGATGATGTTAATGGAATTGATGAGTTTAAATTACAGTTAGCAAAAAGATTTGAGATGAAGGATTTGGGCCCTCTTCGCTACTTCTTGGGAATTGAAGTTGCCTACTCTCCTAGGGGTTATCTTTTATCCCAATCCAAATACATTGCCAACATTCTTGAGCAGGCTCGTCTCTCTGATACTCGAGTAGTAGATAGTCCTCTAGAGCTGAATGTCAAATATGTTTCATCTGATGGTGTTCCTTTACCAGATCCCACTTTGTATCGTACTTTGGTTGGAAGCTTGGTGTACCTCACTATTACTAGACCTGATATTGCTTATGCAGTGCATGTTGTTAGTCAGTTTGTTGTTTCTCCCACTACTGTACATTGGGCAGCTGTGCTTCGTATTCTTCGTTATCTTCGGGAAACTCAGTTTCAAAGTCTTTTGTTTCCATCATCTTCTTCTTTAGAGTTACGTGCTTACTCTGATGCTGATTGGGCTGGTGACCCTACTGATCGTAAGTCTACCACAGGGTTTTGTATCTTTCTTGGAGATTCTCTCATCTCTTGGAAGAGTAAAAAACAAGACATTGTTTCTCGCTCTTCTACTGAAGCTGAATATCGTGCTATGGCATCGACAACTACTGAAATAGTTTGGTTGCGTTGGTTACTTTCTGATATGGGTGTTCCTCTTTCTGAACCAACTCCTATGTATTGTGATAACAAGAGTGCCATTCAAATTGCTCACAACACGGTATTTCATGAACGTACCAAGCACATTGAAATTGATTGTCATTTCACACGTCATCATCTTCAGCATGGCACCATTACTTTGCCGTTTATTTCATCCTCCTTGCAGATTGCTGATTTGTTCACAAAGACACATTCTATTAAACGTTTTCGTTTCTTGATTGACAAACTCTCGATGCTCTCTGCTAATGCATCGTGAGTTTGAGGGGAAATGTTAGATAATAGTTATTATATTATTATGTAAGGGTAGTTTAGTCTTTTCTAATCTCTAGTTTATATACTATATTGTAACTCTTGTTTCATTAGCTTTGCTTATTATCATATTGAAACCCTAAGAGAAAGGGTGTTCTCTACTTTAGTCTTCTCCATGGTCACATCTATTTTGCATATGTTCATCTATGTTAACATATCTCACATATGATGAGGATTTTTGGTTTTAGAGAATCGATGCTAACATGTTTTATTCAATTAGACCGGCGTACTATATGCTTTTGACAGCTCTCGGGTTGGGGGAGATCCTTCTATGGAGGAGATCCTAATCTTGGCTAAGGTTTGAAAGAGTTGAGCTCTGTCTAAGGTCATTGTCTTCTCTGCGTTTTCTCTAGGATAAGATACATACTCACCAAATATATATTTTTCAAACGAAAGGCTATTGTTGATCTATTGGTACCTCGTGTGTGTTTTGTGGGTTTTCGGCTGAGTCGGCTGGCCACTTATTTGTCACTTGAGACTTCGTCCTTCGGGTGTCATATATCATTTTTAGGTGATTAGGGTGGGAGTTAGTGACTCCTTTAAGGTCTGTTATGCCTATTTGCAGTTTTTGGGAATTTCGAGAGTGGAGTTAAATTTAGGTGTGACTTGTCTTTGATCTGACATTTGGTCGTGTGTTCTATTTGGAAATTCAAAAATGATTTGATTTTCTATTGAAAGACTCCGAGACACAATAAAATTTTTCTCTTGAAATTCTTAGTAAAGATCAATATTTGTTCTGCATAACATGTTCTGTATTTGAGGCAATATTTGTTTGTGGGGTTGACCAAGACAAATGAGTTTAAGCCTGGTCTATTGAATGCATGAACTTTGCTACACTTCTTGGTAGAGGATGCTTATGGTTGAAATGTGTAGTTTTCTTATTTTCTTCAAAAAAAAAAAATTCTTTTTTTTATGACGTAGTTTCTTTCTTGTATATAGCTTCTTCCTTTTTTACCGTATTTCTTGTATATATAGCTAATACTTGCTACTAAGTACTAACTTGGTAAACTGAATTATATTTCTTTCGGTTTAATATTTCTTTCTCGTAGATAATAATAAAATTAGTTAACTAGGCAAAATTACCCTTGTAGTTCGTTAACTTAATTTCAGGTAATAAAATACCCGGTTTAAATGATCAATTCGTTCCTGTAAGTTCGTGACTTTTTGGTTTTCATTCCTGTATTTTTTTTGTTTTAAAATAGTCAGTGAATGTGCATATTCATTTAATTGTAGTCCCTAACGTTAAGTACCGTTACAAAAATGATGACGTGACAAACAGTGGCTGGCGTGACGATGTGTGACCTAGCAAACGAGGATGATTTGTCAATAACGTTGCAAGTCATCCACTCAGAGGGATGAAATTCAGAGAGGGGCCAAAACCAAAAAAAATGAAATTAAACCCAAAAATATTTTTCTTCTTTTTTCTCTAAACCCAAAAATGGACTTGTATTTCTCTAAATCCAGAAATTTGTATTGAATGTAAAACAATATTTTCTTTTTCTTTCTTCTCCCCAATCTAAAATTCCACAGAACTTTTTAACCAACAAAAATTATTTTGATTTAATCAAAAGACCATATTAATTTACTAATCACCATCTTCAAAATTTGACATGAATTTTTAATCAAACAACTTTATATATTGTAAAATTTGAGTTTCTTTATATCCTCAAATATCAACAAAAAAATTCACAAACTTTTAAGATAAAATGACTCTTTTTTATTCTTTTTTTTTAATCTCACAAATCGCATCCATTAAAACATGTTATGCAATTTATGGGTTGAGAGAAATATGAGTCAATTTCTGAGTTTAGAGAAAAAAGAAGAAAAATATGTTTTTGGGTTTATTTTGTTTTTTTGGTTTTGGTCCCTCTCTGCAATTTTATTTTTGGATTTGGTCTTTCTAAGTGGATGACTGGGCATCATCATTGACACATCATCCTCGTTTTCCACGCGACATATTGCCACATCAGCCTCTATTTGCCACGTCATCATTTTTGAAATGACACTTAATGTTAGAGACTAAAACCAAAAGGATTTACACATTCAAGGACTATTTTAAAACAAAAAAGGCTTAACTACACATTTGGTCCCTTACGTTTATTTTAGGTTTCAATTTGGTCCCTTACGTTTAAAAAGTATCAATTTGGTCCCTTACGTTTATTTTAGGTTTCAAGTTAGTCCTTTCCGTCAATTTTGTCACATGTGGCAGTCAATTTGCACATGTGGACTGACACGTGGCACTTGGACACACTGACACGTGTACTGTTCAAACGGTGTTAGTGACAAAATTGACGGAAAGGACCAAATTGAAACCTAAAATAAACGTAAGGGACCAAATTGATACTTTTTAAACGTAAGGGACCAAATTGAAACCTAAAATAAACGTAAGGGACCAAATGTGTAGTTAAGCCAACAAAAAATGATACAGGGAAGAAAATAAAAAACTTGCGAACTTACAGGGACGAATTGATCATTTTTTTTTTGATAATCCGAATTGATCATTTAAGCCTAAATACTCCTCCGGTCTTTTTTATAAGAAACAAAAGTAAAAAAATTTGATTCTTTTTATAAGAAATTTTGACCAATTTTCAAATATTTTAAATGTTTAATTTCACTTATTTCCTTATTTATTATGAGAGAATATTAAAAATAAGTTACTAAGAGTAATTAAATAAGAGTGTACTATATATTTAAGTTTATAAAAGTATTAAATTAAAATAATCATGTACAATGTCTTAGTCTGTGTGATTTTTTTTTCAAAATGTTCCATATAAAAAGAACCGGAGGGTCTTTATATTTTTTCAAGTCATTTTTAGGTAAGGGGTTCAGTAATCTAAAATTCGGTCGTGGGATAATTTGGTCGTGAGATACGAAAGTTTGGCTAAAAATTATTTTCAGTAAAAATCAAACCTAAATTCTCTCAAACAATTTGTCTTAAGAGAAACTCATTAACCACCGAATCTCCAATTTTTTTTTTGTACAAGCTCCACGTATTGTAAACTCATTATAATAACTTCTTCATAAGCATAAAGAAAGAATTAAAGTTGAATTAATTAGCATAAAGAAGGAATTAAAGTTGAATTAATGAAATAGAATAACGCAAGCGGTGCATGTTGCCTATGGTTCCCTGGTTCGCGAAACATTAGTGATTGGAGCATCCGCTGTATGAAGCATTTTCCATTGATAATAGTTATTTTTTTCGGACTTAAAATTCTTCAAAAAGAATTTATATTTGTTGGCCTAAAATTAGGGTTTGGGCCGCTTTATGCTTGGGATGATTGCGCTTATGATTTTAGTGCTACATACCTCTAATTTCACAATTATCATTGGATTCGATACTCTTATTCTTACTACGATGACATACTCGTACACTTGTAAACGTGTGACTATACAGACTAATCAGAGAGTATTATCATGGTTTGTAATTTTTTTTCCCGTTGATATTGTACTAATTTCGTTTTTTCCGTTAACATTAGGAGCTTAAATGTATGGAGTATTCATAAAAAGAAACATTTTGATACATAATAAATATTCGACATAAATATAATTAAAATATTATTGACTAAATTTGTGTCAAAAAAATAAATAACAATTTGCCAACCGATTTCTTTGTGTTAATTCATTTAGACATAGAAATCAATACCATCATTACTAATTATAGTTTTCCTTCATAAGTGATGCTCCTACAATATATAAACAGTCTTCCTTTCTCTAATTCTTACACACCATTGTTCTAGCTTAGCACTTGTTTTTACCACTACTTTTGATAATATTAATATTAATTTTTCAAAGATGAAAGTTTTGTTTTCTCTTTTTCTAGTGTTAGTCATTCCTTCACCTAGCTTGTGCTCTAAAGTAGGAAAGTCTAATATTCCAAATGCTTTCAATATTGTTAAGTATGGTGCCAAGGGTGACGGCCATTCTGATGATTCAAATGTATAGGGTTTTTTTTGTTATAGTTTCATTTTGTTTTCATGCAATTATATTTTTATTTATGAGACAATTTTTTCTCAAATCTAATACATTTTTCATCCTTATATAAAAAAGGCTTTTTTAAAAGCATGGAAAGATGCGTGCACTTCAACTAAAGGTACCCCAACACTCATCGTACCAGCAGGCAAAATATTCATGACACAACCTCTTACGTTCCAAGGTCCTTGCAAATCCGCAACAATTAATGTTATGGTATGTTGTTATAAATAAATTAATCAAACACACTCATATGTATGCACTGCATGACTATACGGAGAATATGTCACTTTCTACACATACCTTTATTTAATCTATTTTTTGTCAATCTGAATTTTTCCCTCATGCAATTTATTCTATAATAAATAATAATAATAAATTAATTAATTTTAATTTAACGGTCATTTTTTTTGGGTCAAGTTGTCTAGTGATTATATTTTCACCCTTAAATTGAAAAAAATAGAGTGTTATAGTTTGAAACTCGACTCCTACATACATATATAATGCGATGTCATTATCAACTGAGTTATGAGATTATGGTCAATTTATTTTGTTTAACTATTATTTATTAATATTATTATGATCATGATTAACGTATTTGATTTGGCAGATTAGGGGAACAATCACAGCTCCACAAAATCGTGAACATTGGAAATCGGACGATAACGATCACGATTCATGGATCACATTCAATCACATAAGTGGACTTGTTGTGAATGGAGGAGGAACACTTAATGGCCAAGGTGCTTCTTGGTGGGACAAGAATGCAAGTGACAGGCCAACGGTAAGTTTATTCCATGTAAACTATATACACGATAATATAATGAAAAATATATACACTTTGAATCTTGTATTTAAAGTGTATAATAATAATAATAATAATTATTATTATTATTATTATTCTTTGATATAAATAATATATAACATTCTTAGTAAAAAAATAAATTAATATATAACATTTATGCGCAGGCTCTTCGATTTCTTGGATGTGATAATGTAAAACATAGTTCATTGACCCACCTCAACAGCCCAAAAAATCATATAAGCATAACTGGATGTGATAGTGTTTTAATCTCTAATGTTAATTTAATTGCACCAGAAACTAGTCCCAATACCGACGGAGTTGATATTTCATCATCAACCAAAGTCTTAATTGAGCATTCAACCATCTCAACTGGTATAATTCTATATTATTTTCTATCATGTTAATGTTAATCGTAAAGTCAAAGTTCAGTCAATTAATTAATTAGACATTTTCCGTCTCTCTATCATTATATATATATATTGCATCTTACAATATTATTTTTCTTATTTGTTGTTATAATAGGTGACGATTGTGTTGCTATTAATAGTGGTTCTAAATTCATCAACATAACTAATGTTAAATGTGGACCTGGTCATGGCATTAGGTCAGTTGTCCAATTCAAATATTGTTATGTTTTTAATTTTGCATTTTGTTATTACTTCATTATAACATTGATGAAACTCTAATCTTTCTTGGATGTCTTCGTGAATATATAGTGTTGGAAGCCTTGGGAAAAATGGGAAATATGCTACAGTCGAGGAGGTATACGTTTCACACATCATCTTCACTCGAACAACAAATGGTGCTAGAATTAAGACATGGGAGGTAAGGATTGATTATATTTAATTCAATAATTAATTAAATCATTTCTTTTACTAAACCAATAATTAATTAAATCAATTATGTACTAATGTTTTGTTTGTGTTGTTTGAATAGGGAGGATCTGGATATGCAAGGAAGATAACTTACAAAAATATTACACTTATTGGAGTGAAGAACCCTGTGATAATTGATCAACAATACCACGCTTTAGAATCTGTAGGTAAAGGAGTGAAAATCAGTGATGTTACTTTCCGCAACTTTCGGGGAACCACAAAAGATAAAACGGCAATTGAATTGAATTGTGGCAGTATTGGTTGCACTAACATTGTACTTGAAGATATCCACATATCTGGTCTTAATGGAGAGAGACCGTCTTCATCGTGCAAGAATGTACATGGATCAAGCTCTTCGTGCAATCCTAGTATCACATGCCTTGACAATTAAGTTTATGAAAATCGAAGAAACGAAAAACAATTTGATCCTTAAAATGTCAAACGTTAGTCAAACTAGTTATTTTATATAAACTTGTAGATGACTCCTACTAAGCAGGGTTTGTATTCAACATTTTGTATTGTGAGATGAAATTATATTTTTTATTAAAAATTGTCCAATACTATTTCTCAAAAAAAAAAAAAATTGTCCAATACTAAATTGTCAATTGTTAAAAATTATCACATTGGCAATTCAAGTCATTATTAAAAATTGTCCATTGTTAAATATATGTTTTTTTTTTATAGTAGTAATTTCATTTGGGACCTATATTTCTAATCATATAGTAATACGGGTGTCTATTTTTTTAATAATTTCTACGCATACATTTTTACCCAAGAAAAATCGCAATCGAATCTTATATTCAAGAGCGTGGGCAATAATTTTCATGGGACCTATATGTATATTCATGTCAAATAATCTACAACCCTATGAATTATAATTTACAAATTTTAACTCAGGTCAAATATTGTATTTTAAAAATAAACAACGAGCTTTATTAATTAATAAGTATTTTTATGATGATTTTACTCATATATTAATACGCATAAATTTTTTATAATTTCTACATTTACCTATATTTCTCTACTCATATATTAATTTGCCATCAAAATATAATATGAATTAAATTTGAATTTTTATGAATAACTAATATATTACACTAGACAAAATGTCGCTCATAATGTTTTTGAAATAACAATTATATATACGTGACAAGTTGTCATCAATAAAAGTATTGAGAAATGAAATTAGAAGTATTGAGTTTTTTTTTTTGAATCAGCAAATTTTATTAAAGCATCCTTCAATACATAAATTAGAAGTATTGAGATTTTGGTGAAGCATCACACACTGGTTATGGAGGAGGGAGTAAATTCTCTCAAACAATTTGTCTTAAGAGAAACTCATTAACCACCGAATCTCCAATTTTTTTTTTTTACAAGCTCCACGTATTGTAAACTCATTATAATAACTTCTTCATAAGCATAAAGAAAGAATTAAAGTTGAATTAATTAGCATAAAGAAGGAATTAAAGTTGAATTAATGAAATAGAATAACGCAAGCGGTGCATGTTGCCTATGGTTCCCTGGTTCGCGAAACATTAGTGATTGGAGCATCCGCTGTATGAAGCATTTTCCATTGATAATAGTTATTTTTTTCGGACTTAAAATTCTTCAAAAAGAATTTATATTTGTTGGCCTAAAATTAGGGTTTGGGCCGCTTAATGCTTGGGATGATTGCGCTTATGATTTTAGTGCTACATACCTCTAATTTCACAATTATCATTGGATTCGATACTCTTATTCTTACTACAATGACATACTCGTACACTTGTAAACGTGTGACTATACAGACTAATCAGAGAGTATTATCATGGTTTGTAATTTTTTTTCCCGTTGATATTGTACTAATTTCGTTTTTTCCGTTAACATTAGGAGCTTAAATGTATGGAGTATTCATAAAAAGAAACATTTTGATACATAATAAATATTCGACATAAATATGATTAAAATATTATTGACTAAATTTGTGTCAAAAAAATAAATAACAATTTGCCAACCGATTTCTTTGTGTTAATTCATTTAGACATAGAAATCAATACCATCATTACTAATTATAGTTTTCCTTCATAAGTGATGCTCCTACAATATATAAACAGTCTTCCTTTCTCTAATTCTTACACACCATTGTTCTAGCTTAGCACTTGTTTTTACCACTACTTTTGATAATATTAATATTAATTTTTCAAAGATGAAAGTTTTGTTTTCTCTTCTTCTAGTGTTAGTCATTCCTTCACCTAGCTTGTGCTCTAAAGTAGGAAAGTCTAATATTCCAAATGCTTTCAATATTGTTAAGTATGGTGCCAAGGGTGACGGCCATTCTGATGATTCAAATGTATAGGGTTTTTTTGTTATAGTTTCATTTTGTTTTCATGCAATTATATTTTTATTTATGAGACAATTTTTTCTCAAATCTAATACATTTTTCATCCTTATATAAAAAAGGCTTTTTTAAAAGCATGGAAAGATGCGTGCACTTCAACTAAAGGTACCCCAACACTCATCGTACCAGCAGGCAAAATATTCATGACACAACCTCTTACGTTCCAAGGTCCTTGCAAATCCGCAACAATTAATGTTATGGTATGTTGTTATAAATAAATTAATCAAACACACTCATATGTATGCACTGCATGACTATATGGAGAATATGTCACTTTCTACACATACCTTTATTTAATCTATTTTTTGTCAATCTGAATTTTTCCCTCATGCAATTTATTCTATAATAAATAATAATAATAAATTAATTAATTTTAATTTAACGGTCATTTTTTTTGGGTCAAGTTGTCTAGTGATTATATTTTCACCCTTAAATTGAAAAAAATAGAGTGTTATAGTTTGAAACTCGACTCCTACATACATATATAATGCGATGTCATTATCAACTGAGTTATGAGATTATGGTCAATTTATTTTGTTTAACTATTATTTATTAATATTATTATGATCATGATTAACGTATTTGATTTGGCAGATTAGGGGAACAATCACAGCTCCACAAAATCGTGAACATTGGAAATCGGACGATAACGATCACGATTCATGGATCACATTCAATCACATAAGTGGACTTGTTGTGAATGGAGGAGGAACACTTAATGGCCAAGGTGCTTCTTGGTGGGACAAGAATGCAAGTGACAGGCCAACGGTAAGTTTATTCCATGTAAACTATATACACGATAATATAATGAAAAATATATACACTTTGAATCTTGTATTTAAAGTGTATAATAATAATAATAATAATAATAATAATTATTATTATTATTATTATTATTCTTTGATATAAATAATATATAACATTCTTAGTAAAAAAAAAAATTAATATATAACATTTATGCGCAGGCTCTTCGATTTCTTGGATGTGATAATGTAAAACATAGTTCATTGACCCACCTCAACAGCCCAAAAAATCATATAAGCATAACCGGATGTGATAGTGTTTTAATCTCTAATGTTAATTTAATTGCACCAGAAACTAGTCCCAATACCGACGGAGTTGATATTTCATCATCAACCAAAGTCTTAATTGAGCATTCAACCATCTCAACTGGTATAATTCTATATTATTTTCTATCATGTTAATGTTAATCGTAAAGTCAAAGTTCAGTCAATTAATTAATTAGACATTTTCCGTCTCTCTATCATTATATATATATTGCATCTTACAATATTATTTTTCTTATTTGTTGTTATAATAGGTGACGATTGTGTTGCTATTAATAGTGGTTCTAAATTCATCAACATAACTAATGTTAAATGTGGACCTGGTCATGGCATTAGGTCAGTTGTCCAATTCAAATATTGTTATGTTTTTAATTTTGCATTTTGTTATTACTTCATTATAACATTGATGAAACTCTAATCTTTCTTGGATGTCTTCGTGAATATATAGTGTTGGAAGCCTTGGGAAAAATGGGAAATATGCTACAGTCGAGGAGGTATACGTTTCACACATCATCTTCACTCGAACAACAAATGGTGCTAGAATTAAGACATGGGAGGTAAGGATTGATTATAGTTAATTCAATAATTAATTAAATCATTTCTTTTACTAAACCAATAATTAATTAAATCAATTATGTACTAATGTTTTGTTTGTGTTGTTTGAATAGGGAGGATCTGGATATGCAAGGAAGATAACTTACAAAAATATTACACTTATTGGAGTGAAGAACCCTGTGATAATTGATCAACAATACCACGCTTTAGAATCTGTAGGTAAAGGAGTGAAAATCAGTGATGTTACTTTCCGCAACTTTCGGGGAACCACAAAAGATAAAACGGCAATTGAATTGAATTGTGGCAGTATTGGTTGCACTAACATTGTACTTGAAGATATCCACATATCTGGTCTTAATGGAGAGAGATCGTCTTCATCGTGCAAGAATGTACATGGATCAAGCTCTTCGTGCAATCCTAGTATCACATGCCTTGACAATTAAGTTTATGAAAATCGAAGAAACGAAAAACAATTTGATCCTTAAAATGTCAAACGTTAGTCAAACTAGTTATTTTATATAAACTTGTAGATGACTCCTACTAAGCAGGGTTTGTATTCAACATTTTGTATTGTGAGATGAAATTATATTTTTTATTAAAAATTGTCCAATACTATTTCTCAAAAAAAAAAAATTGTCCAATACTAAATTGCCAATTGTTAAAAATTATCACATTGGCAATTCAAGTCATTATTAAAAATTGTCCATTGTTAAATATATGTTTTTTTTATAGTAGTAATTTCATTTGGGACCTATATTTCTAATCATATAGTAATACGGGTGTCTATTTTTTTAATAATTTCTACGCATACATTTTTACCCAAGAAAAATCGCAATCGAATCTTATATTCAAGAGCGTGGGCAATAATTTTCATGGGACCTATATGTATATTCATGTCAAATAATCTACAACCCTATGAATTATAATCTACAAATTTTAACTCAGGTCAAATATTGTATTTTAAAAATAAACAACAAGCTTTATTAATTAATAAGTATTTTTATGATGATTTTACTCATATATTAATACGCATAATTTTTTTATAATTTCTACATTTACCTATATTTCTCTACTCATATATTAATTTGCCATCAAAATATAATGTGAATTAAATTTGAATTTTTATGAATAACTAATATATTACACTAGACAAAATGTCGCTCATAATGTTTTTGAAATAACAATTATATATACGTGACAAGTTGTCATCAATAAAAGTATTGAGAAATGAAATTAGAAGTATTGAGTTTTTTTTTTTGAATCAGCAAATTTTATTAAAGCATCCTTCAATACATAAATTAGAAGTATTGAGATTTTGGTGAAGCATCACACACTGGTTATGGAGGAGGGAGACTACTCCTGAGTTGAAATTTGAGACGTTGAGAGTTGAGACAATGGAGAAAGAAAAGAAAAATAATCAAGTGTTAGTGACCTATCATAAGATTTGGTGTATCTATCCATCCAATTGTTTAAAAAATGTTGTGCACCATGAAAGACATTCCTTGCTAGTTCACATTAGACAAAGCCACCACAACACAACCAACCTGCTCTTACTCTATTAAAAATAAAAATAATAGAAAAAGACTCTTCCCACTCCAGGTGTAAACATTAGAGTTGAGATAAAAAAAAATTGTTATTATTTAAAGTGTGAACTGAATTTACAACTTAAGTAGAAAATGAGATATTTTAAAAAAAATGTAAGGCGCTAATTTAAATTTTTATCAACAACATTTTGTACCGTGTATAATAGTTATTTTTTTAAAAAAATGATGGCAACGTGTCACATATATATATATATATATATATATATATATATATATATATATATATACTAGTTAATTATTTGAAAAAATTTATGAGGCGATACTTTATCTTGTGAATATTAGTTATTCATAAAAATTAGGTTTAAATATCACTTTCGTCCCAGTATGTACGTGGTTTTTTGTTTTAGTCCATGTATCATATATTTTTGGTTTTAGTCCCTGTATGTGTAAATCTTGTTGATTTTCGTCCCTCTCGTTGTCGTTTTTTAACGCGAGGGACGAAAATCAACAAGATTTACATATAGAGAGACTAAAACAAAAAAAATATGATACAAGGACTAAAACCAAAAAAGCGCGTACATACAGGGACGAATGTGATATTTAAGCCTAAAATTAATATTTAATTTTCCCCTCTTTAAAAAAAACGTTTGCAAGAGAGATTTCTATAATTTATTAAACATGACCACAAAAAAAGGTTCAAACTTTTGAAGCGCAAAAAATATAAAAATTAATATTTAATTCATCCTTTTCAAAGTAAGTTAAACTTTTGCTAGAGAGATTTCTATAATTTCGAATGTTATACATGAGTCGATTTAAAAGCATGAACCAAAAGTTGTGACGAAAAATATTTGGGGTTATGAAAAAAATAGGTAATATGTGATTAAAAACATAAGTTCGTATTGAATAGGCATGCAAATTAATATATGAGTAGAAATATAGATCACCATATAAAAATTATAAAAAATTAGGCATGTGTATTAACACATGAGTATAAATATATGTCGCGGTAAAAATTATATAAAAGTAGACATGCGTATTAATATATGAGTAATAATATAAGTTTGTCAGTGAAAAAAAAAAAGGTTTGTGTAGAAATTATAAAAATAATGAGTAGAAATTATCAAAAAGACATGATGCTATACATCCTTTTTTTTCATTTTTCATTAAGAAAATGCTGAGATGACATTTCACATAGATATCTTTTTCTAAAATATTGTTTTATTGAAATTAAATAAAAATCTGGAAAAATGTATGAATATATTCAATATCACATTCATATCTTCATCTTCCTCATCATATTTTTCCTTAAATCAAAATCAATTTTCACTCAAATACACCTCCAAATAACACGCATTTTTATTTTATATTCTCCTCAACCTCTTTCTAAACTCAAAAATTAAAATCCCAAATTTTTAATAACCCTAAAAATTTTAATTTGGGGATTATTGATAATCTTCTTAATGTACATCTTCTTTGTTCTGGACTAGACTAGAATTAGTCCAACATCATACTCTCTAGGTCCATAATGGCTTGCCCCACCATATCCATGTCAGCAGAACATGGTGGAACCTCTCCACCAAGATAGGAGCAGATTACTGTTTCACCTACTATCTAAGGGTAATATCTTGTCAGTCAATCTTATTGACCCAGAGCTAGGGGCTATATAAGCTCTCCTATTCAGGAGAGCAATGTAACACTATTCATTCACTCAATTACTTTCTCTCTCTCTTGTATCTCTGTGCTCTCTTTCCCTCTCTAAGTTTGATATCGGAGCACCTGTAGGTACAACCCCCTCCGTGGATCAGCTGCTTGACCCGTCGTCAACCACTTGCTCAACGGACTGCCAGCTGACCATCCACCTGTTCTGATCAACGGTTAAGATCATTCTTAATGTACAATTGTTAAACTTACATGAATTATTTATACGGTTAATCTAGTATGGGTTAAGCAAATTTGTGGCAAAAGACATTAGTTAAATTTTATTTGGACCTATATTTATACTCATATATTAATAAAATTGTTTATTTCTTGTCCCAGTAAATTTAACTAAGTTGGTAGGAACATCACAATATATTTTATATGCAGGTGTCAGGATTCGAATCCCGATCATTGCACTTATTCACCTTTATATGTGCGCCGTGAAAAAGATAAATGAGAGAATTGTTAAAACAAATAAAATAAATGAGTTTTTAGTTTGAACGTAACTTTTGGGTTACACAGAGAGCGAAAGGCAAAGAGACGTTAGCATAACATGTGACATTTCAGAATCGGATTTAAACAACCTTTTCTTTAAAAAGTCACAACGTTGTTCATTACCTCGTCTTTTTCTATCATGTTTTATCCGTAGCAACCTCAACGGTCTCTTCATATTCAATATTCAATCATACTTATCAACTATAAAACCCACTTCACACGTTCCTTGTTCCTCGTAGTTTTCAAACTCATTCACACTGTCATAACTATAGCTACTAGTACTATGTTGGAATATGTTGAAAGAGATTGAATTGAATAATATTGTGTCTTTTGCTACTACCCCTTTTGAATTTTGAGTTAGAAAATCAATTTTTTTGGTTAAAAATGGAAACTTTATGCAACAAGAGTGAAAATTTTCAAAAGAAAAAAAATGGGTCTTGTACTTCTACTGGTTCATGTTCTTCAGATTTAACTGAACAAGCAAAAAAAGTTAATGGGTGTTCATCTTCTCTTCCTATTAAGAAGGCTATTGTCTCTAAATGCAGCAAATCAGATGAAAAAGAAAATGAACCTGTTTCTCAAGTAGAAGATAAAAAAGTACTTACTAGTAGTATCTGTTCAAAAATTTCTGGTAAGTTCTTCAATTTCTTCATAATGGTGTGCTATAATTTTGGAGTTTAAGTTATTAATATTTATTTGTTTGGTTGATAAATTGTAGGATCATCAGGAGTTGATATGATGAAGGAGAGGTTTGCAAAATTGCTGCTTGGTGAAGATATGTCAGGTTCTGGAAAAGGAGTTAGCACTGCTATGGCCATCTCAAATGCTATTACTAATTTGTGTGGTATGTTTTCTTTGTAAAATATAGGGATAGTGATGTAGATTCAGTTCATGATGTATTAGATATGATCTATGAAGCACAAACACTACTTAGATTAGACGTGTCCTGGTGTCGGACATCCGACACTTATTACATTGAATTGTGTCATTTCTCAAATTTCTGGATATAATGAAATCAACTTTTTGATAACATCATTGTTTCCAAAAAATGTACACAATTGTTAGCGAGTAAAATTAATACAAATTTTAGAAAATGAAAATAGAAAAAGTTTTGACGAATTAAACGGGGCCTTACTTTTTCTTTGATTGGAAAATGATTCATTTGTTCTGTTTTGTTGCAACATGTAGGGACTGTATTTGGGCAATTATGGAGACTAGAACCTGTACCTTGTGAAAAGAAAGAAAAGTGGCAAAGAGAAATGGATTGGCTTCTTTGTGTTGGTGATCATATTGTTGAGTTAATGCCTTCTTGGCAAACATTTCCAGATGGTAGTAAGCTAGAGGTATAATTCAATTGAGTACTAATCTGAAAATTTAATTTACTTTTTCAGTAAACTTTAATAAATAAGCTTAAATATATGCTGCTATGTATGATTAGGCACTTGGATTCCCTATGGTTAGGAAATGCTGCGGTCATGCCGTTAGTGCATTAGTGACCGTTTGGTTGAAATCAAATGATATAGATTTAAAGTTGCTTAATAAATCGAAAACATTATGAATCACCGATGGAAATCGGATGATTGATCTTCAGTCAGTCACCATTTTGACTGCAGGGAATTCATTTCCGTATAATTAGGGACTTGACTTCCCTGCAATCAAAATTTTCTAGTCACTGATCAGTACAACTGATCTATCTAAACTCTTAAATAGAAATTGGACAGTTCAAATCGTGATTTTGCCATATCGAAACCTCGAAATCTCAACTGATTGATCTTGATCAACGGTTGAAATTACTTATTATTTTGATTGTAGGGAATCCGTTTCCAAATATTTAGTAGGGAAGTTAGAATTATGATGTTTCTAACATGGTGCATTCTACAGGTAATGACTTGCAGACCAAGATCAGATATTTTTATCAATCTTCCAGCTCTGCGTAAACTCGACAACATGCTTCTTGTAAGCATTTATATTTGATTCTTCCATTTTATGCTAGTTATTGTTATTGAAATCAATCTAAGATTTTCAAACACATTTTTTCCTTTGTTGCAGGAAATATTAGATAGTTGCACATCTATGGAGTTTTGGTATGTTGACCAAGGAATTGTGGCACCAGATGCAGAAGGATCAGCCTCTTTTCGGAAAAGAAATCAGCGACAAGAGGAGAAATGGTGGCTCCCCGTACCTCGTGTTCCCCCTACTGGTCTCAGTGAGAGTTCAAGAAAGAAGTTGACTCACACACGCGAATGCGCTAGCCAAATACTAAAAGCAGCTATGTCTATAAACAGCATTGCTTTAGGGGATATGGAAGTTCCAGAGTCGTATTTGGAATCACTTCCTAAGGTTTGATTTTCCACATAAATAGATTTGATATCTTTATATAATTGGAACAAATGCTCGAAAATGTATATGAAAATGACTGTTACATTATTGACACTACAAGTTTATGGTAACATTCGCGGCCTCTAACTTTGCTGCATCATCAACTCATGAATAAACACATTAGGACATAATTTGTATACTCATGTGACATTAATTAATTTGAACTTCAAATGTGGTTTTCATGAAGAGTTATTCCAATATATACACATTAGAAAAAGGATTTATATAATTTGTCATTTATGGCATCGTATAATCTATGTAGTTTATTTCATCTATTGTAAAAAATAAGCTTTGATTGTTGTTTTTGTTCATCCTACATGATACATTGTTTGAACTTTCAGAATGGAAGAACTTGCTTGGGGGATTTTATCTATCGATACATCACATCAGACCAATTCTCTCAGGAATGCTTGCTTGACTGCATAGACCTTTCCAATGAACATGTTGCACTAGAGATCGCTAACCGTTTGGAAGCTGCAATTTATGTATGGCGCCGAAAATCTCACTCTAGACCTCCACTTTATCCTATCCGTTCAACTACTAAGTCATCGTGGGAGATTGTGAAAGACTTTATGGTTGATGGAGATAAGAGAGATTTGCTTGCAGAGAGAGCTGAAAGTATTCTACTTTCACTTAAGCAACGTTTCCCGGGTTTAAGTCAAACTACATTGGATACCAGCAAGATCCAGTACAACAAGGTTTCATGCTTCTCTTTCTTTTTTAATGTATTGCATTCTTAAACTATTAGAAAAGTTGAATTATCGATAGAAATTAGAGACGAAACTACTAGAAAAAAGAAAATGGTATCTACTTTTCGCACCTCAAACACTTAGAGGCGAAATGTAGATACCATTTTCTTTTCTAATTACGTTGGCAATTCAATTTTTTCTAACAATGAATACCTATTTAGGATCAGATTTATTTGAGTTTATCTGTTAACATAACTCTCCTGAGACTGTTTAGGAGAGCTTATAAAAACCACTTATGAAATGTTCCTAAGATATTCTTAGCTTATAAAAACAACTTAATACTAATGTGATAATCACTTATACTATGAGGAATTAACTAATCTGCTTATCTAAACAAACCCTTACAACTTCACATTGACATGTTTCATTTCAAACTTTTCAGGATGTTGGCAAATCAATCCTAGAAAGCTATTCAAGAGTTTTGGAGAGTATGGCATTTAACATAGTAGCTCGTATCGATGATTTACTATATGTTGATGACATAACCAAACATTCAGATAGGTTTCCATTAGCTCCAATGGTTAACATGGTTTCACAAAAGAAAGTTTCACAACAATCACTAGTGTCTGTCTCAGACACTCAACACAACAAAACAACATTTGGTACACCAAGTTGTTCACCTGTTGTGCCACTAATTAGTCCTACAAAGGCTGAGATAACTCCTTTTATTCGCGATATGATTAAACCTCAACGCCGCGGTTTCGGTGTGAAGAGAGTGTTGTCAAATTATCTTGGAGGAGATATGAAAGCAACAAAGGTATTTAGTAACTTAGCTCATGAGTTGAATGGTTCAAATGCAAGTTGCAATCAAGAATCATGTGCCATGAAGAGCAAGACAAAATGATCTCGTGGAAGAATTAGAGAAGAAATTTTCTTTATTTATTTATTTACGGCTTTATGCATATTTTTCATTGTATCATTTACTAGTATAGTAGTATGTATTGTTTATTGAGTGCAAAGAAAAAATAGTTGAAATCTGAAAGGGTTCAGTTCAGTTCATAGAACCAATTGTATTGTGATTTGAGAGTGAGTTCAATGATTTGTGTATAAGAACTCGATTTATGCATTGGTTAATTCATAAATTTATTTATTTATTCATTCGAAGTGTACTCTTCTACAATTTGATTGACAATGTTCAAAAAAGTTGCAACATGTTCAAAAAAAGTAGATTTTGACTTCTCATAAAATTCGTTTTTACAAGGATTTTCAAAGTTTTAATAACTTGTCATGAAGGTCGTTTTTACATTGCGATTTGGCCATGAAGGTCGTCGTTATAACTAATAATTAGACCTTGTTGAAACCTTTTCTTATTCCGATTAGGGTTGGGCAATAGTCACTTATCTAAATGCTTAAATAAAAATCAGATGTCTCAAATTGTGACAATGCCAATTTGAAAACACGAAACCTCAACTGCTAAAATCACTTATTATTGTTACTTTAGGGAATCCGTTTTCATATATTTAGTAGGGAAGTTTGAATTATGATGTTACTAACATAATGCCTTCAAGTTCAGATATTTTTACCAATCTTCTAGCTCTGGTTCTTGTAAGCATTTGTATATGGTTCTTCCATTCTTCAATTGTATACGCTTTTGTCCCTTTGGTCCAGGAAATTTTAGATAGTTGCACAACTATGGAGTTTTGGTATGTTGACCAAGGAATTGTGGCACCAGATGTAGATGGATCAGCCACTTTTTGAAAAAGAAATAAGCTGCATGAGGAGAAATGGTGTTTTTCCTTTACCAATTCCATTGGTTATTCTACTTTATCTAATAGTGAATACCTACGTAGGACCAGATTTATTTGAGTTTATCTATTAACCTAAACACTTCGGAGATTGTTCAGGAGAGTTTATAAAAACAACTTTCAAAATGTTCTTAAGATATTTTTAGCCGATAAAAACAAATTGTTTTATTTTATATTTTGTTATAAAGTTAACTTATATATTGACAATTGCTTATGCTATAAGCGATTAATTAAGCTATTTATCTAAACAACCTTTGCACAATCACATTAACATATTTCATTACCAAACTTTATAAAAGAGGAAATTAAAGAAAAAAAATTGTTTATCCATAAAACTTAGTTCAACTAACAATATTTATATTGTTAGTTCAGACATTTCCCCCAAAATTTTAATTGACGGCTTCTGAGTTGTATATAGAGTTTCAGTGATTAATTTCTGGTGTAGCAATAATCTATACTACGTACTAAAGATGATGCCCAAAAAGTAAGAAACGATCACATCTGTTGGGTCACAAGGGGGCAGCTAGGGGAACCATCAACATTGGACTTAAGAACAACTTTACAAGTGAGTTGGACACCACACTTTAACCCAAAATATGAAGGTGTTAAGTTTATGGGTGTTCTCACTTATAAAGTGTTCAACCTCCACTTTTCTAAGCAATGTGAGACTTAACTCACATTTGCCACAACATCATAAACAAAGTCTACCGTAAAACATTCTTATATATAAAAAAAAAAAAAAAACCAAAAAACAACAAAGCAGGAAGTAGTTTTGGCCCCCAAATTACTTTAACGGTTTAGCTAAATATAGCCGCTAATTGAGACAAAAAGGAACCCAACTAGTGGATACAATCTATAACAATAACTTATACAATCTATAACAATATTAACTTAATTATTTCCATGGAGAACTAATTAGAGCATACTCCACCTTATGTGGTTGATCTTCATCCTGCAACATAAACAAAATCATCATGTCTCGTTATGTATAAAATCAGAAAAAGTATTGTCTAATTATTAACAAATATATTATTTTCGATTTTCTTTTTATGAGGTACATAACTTAAGTCAAAAATATTTATTGTATTTAAACTATATTATAAATCAAATACAGAATTTTATTTTAAAAAGCGGCAACGACCAATATTTTGATGGGAAAAATAAAACTTTTAAAATTAGTGCAATTTACCTGCATGCTGCATGATGCTAAGTTTTAATACAATGTCGCAGTGATTTAGTAATAAAGGGAACCTGAAAGTGAGTAAGGCCATTTTTGAATATCTAGTCTAGATTTTAAAATTTAAGAAAACTCTTTAGCCAAAATAAATTATGGTTCTTACCTTCCCACCAGTCACCTCTTGAAGCACTGTTTGAATTGTTACCATTGGGATGACCATTATTCGAATCTTTCTTGAACTACAAAGTTGATCAAAGTTATAAATTATTAGCCACAACATACTTGTAAAGAACTACATCTTTCTAGTGAGCATTTTGAATCATATTCTAATTGAATACACAATTATGAAGTCAACTCTTTACAATATATTCTGAGAATTTAATAGAGAAAAATAAATATGCACCGACAAGATAATTTTACACTATCAATCAATAACGATCATGTATTTTTCCACATCATTTCACTTTACCCCAATTTCTTGCAATAACATGGCAGATTAGATAATGTCAGTGTAAAATTAATTTACACTGATAGTGCATAATCTTTAAACTCTTTAATTTTATATTAACTCACAATATAAAATAAGAGTTAAACTTTAATATCTTGTCGGTGTATAAGAATTACACGTCATAAGTCATAATCATTCATATTTGTATGTCTTATACTTTTGGTTTGAGTTTTATAATATATTTGCTGATTCAAAAAAAATAAAAATCATTCATATGTATATTATTCTAGATTTTTAGTAGTAGTTGTGATTAAAATAAAATTATTTTTAATATAATCATATAGTTATGATCGATCAATAGTGTAAAGAAATCTTATTGATGGTGTATATAAATAAATTTAATCCAAAAAATAATTTTACTCAAACTTTTTATTAGATCTCACATGTTTAATTTGTATATGTTTATAGGAAGTAGTATATGATAAAATTCTTATGCCAAACAAGGGCATTTAAAAAGGATGAGAATGATGACACTTACAACATGGTGGGATTCAGTGGTCCTTCCTCTTGAGGAATAATTTTCTTGACCACCATAGTGGATTGAAGAGCTGAAGTAGATAGGTTCCACTGCCTCATGATGATAATTAGTACTTGTGTTCTTGTTAGTGATGCCACTATTAGGAGTTCCTGAAATGAATCCAAACAAAAACATTACTTAATAAATATAGGAATACTCAATTTCAAAGTGGTTTTAAGCCTTACATGCCTTTAATAGGTAGACAAGATTTGAAATATATGTGCCAATTTATTATTTTTTTTCCAGTAGTTTAAAATCTTAAAGGTGAATATGTGGAGTGTTTGGAGTTCGAACCACAACTCCGGTATAATATATACGATCCCTACCAATCGAGCTAAGCTTGCGGGGGCTATATGTGCCAAATTTTAGTTGTATGTTATAGTGTCTATATAGTCAAAGTAATTTATATTATATATAGATGCATATATATATATGAGAGGAGAATTTTCAAATTAAATTACCTGGTGCTCCAAGATTTTTGCTTGTCACTTCTGGAGTTCTTGATCCTCTTCCATCAACCTTACAAATAAAAACAACAGTATAAAATGATAAATTAAATTTTTATATTAAGTTTAACTCATTATAAAAATAATTGACTTTTAAGATAAAGGCGTACTGGTTATGAGCTATTTTCATGTCCTTTTTTATTATTCCCAAAAACATGGCCTCACATTCAAACTAAATAGTAAAAATTCTTGGAATACTTTAACCAATGTCTAGAGATCAAATTAACTAAAAGAGATCTTTAGGTCATGGTTCAATTCATTTAAGTATAGCTATACTAAAATGTTGTTAAAGTAAAAAAAAATAAAAGAAACCAACTATCTATCAACTAGTTCAACCTAATTCAATTAGAATTTTAGACAATAAAATGAATGGGATCGAATCAACCGATGAATTGGCTGGTTCTTGGTTCAATCTAATGAATAGATCGATTTGATCAAATTTTTAAACTATATATTGACTTTAAAATTTACATAAGAATCATGAAGCTGTTCTATCAGTTGAACCAAGATATATATATATATATATATATATATATATATATATATAAGACAATTAAATAATGTAGATGCGTAAAAAAATTCAATTCAAACTTATAAATGCATACAGATGGTGGTGGTGGAAAAATGGAACCAAAGAAGGAAGAAGATGAAGCCGCCGAAGGGTCCTTGGGACCAAAAAGTTGATCGAATTTCACGGTTGACGAAGAAGAAGACCATGTTTGCTTCTTGTTGTTGTCCATGTTTATAGGATATGTTATCAAGCTTTGTTGTCAATAAAAGAACAAAACTATTAAGATGAAGAAGAAAGGATAGGGTGTGTGCTATTTATAATGCCCAAAACTAAGTTCAATCCTTTTACGCGTAGAATAGAATTTTTAGCGCTTATTAAGATTTTTTTTGTCCAGCAAGAAAATGACATAAAGTTTGGTTGATCAAATCATAAAGTTAAGTGAATAATCATATTGTGTGTAAACCAAAAAAATATTGTGTCGAAAAAATTCCTATTGAGAATACAAGACACGAAGGGAAAATAATAATAATAAAATAATGAAAGGAAATACTATATCTATTGATGGAAAACATGGATATTTGACCATATCGGTCAAAGAATTATAAGACTTGAGATTCTTTTTTTTTGACAAAACGACTTGAGATGTTAAACTACATGAGTTGACCTGATGAGAAAACAATGGAAACTTGGGTTTAAAATGACCACTTTTTAGTAGACGGTAATATAGGTATTCCTTTACTTAATCAGTCATTAGAACGGATATCAAATCTTAAAAAATTTCAAAGAGTTGAGATTTGTTTATTAGAATCCACAATATTACTTTACCAATTGTTAGTTAGTCAAATTGTAATTGACGTTGTACTTGGTAGGAAGGACTACGGTTCAACCCCTCCCTCCTTCCATAGCATCTTGCTTTCTTGGGTAACTATTCGATAGAAGAAACCCCTCGGTTTTCTTCTTATTTTAAAGTAACTTTTCTTTCGGATTCAGTGAACCGGATACTAGTGTGAAAATTTTTTAAAAAAATCCACAACATTCAATGTATATACTATATTTATTTTCGAATAAAAGATTTATTTAATTTCTTATAAATAAGCCCATAATTAATTCATTCACTTAACCTGAGAATTGTTTTTCTTCCTATTAATGGAAAACATATATCTTTTGAAAGGAAAGCATATATAAATTTTAATATATTTTTGTATTATTTTTTTTGGGTTAATTGTTAGAATTTCATTATTTAAATTGTGGATGAGACAATTTAAGGTTAAGTGTGTAATTCTCAAGATTTAAGGTTCAAATCCTTCAAGTGCATATCACTTGTTGTTTTTGGATGTTCTTACATAATAAAAACTCTGGTTTTAAATTGGCTCTTTCTATTAGATGGTAAAATTTGTGTCCCTTAAATTAATCGGTCCATACTAAATAAAACATAAAAACTTGAGATTTTGTTTATTTGAATCCACAATATTCAATGTACTACATTTTATTTTCTAATAAAATTTTTATTACATTTCTTATAAATAAGCCAAAAATTACTATAAAGAAAAATCCTAAAATTGAATTCATTCACTTAATCCGACATTTTTTTTGCCAAGTAAGAATATGCTATATTCCTATCAACTAAATTAACAATATTAGTGGTCACGAAGTTTGGAAATTTGGGCCAATTTATCTGTGAATCCTAAAATTTGTATTAATTTTTTTAAGCAGCATAATAGTCAAAATTTCATCTTTTAAGGTGATTAAGTAAAAATGTTGGGGTCGAATTCTGGTCTATAGAAAATAATTTAAGGGGGAGGAACATTTTTGTTTTTGTTTTTTTTGTTTTTTTGTTTTTGATTTGGGAGAAGATGGTGATTTGGGGCTCATGGCGGTGGGTTGGGAGCGTGAGAGGAAGAGAGATGAAACTTGGAAGAGTGAAGAAAATCTAGTGCGATAATAATCGATAATATCATGCACATTTATTTAATCCTATAGTCAAAATGAGTGGTTCACCGGTGAGAAATTTAGTTGAGCCTTCACGCTAGAAGTGAATTGAAAGTTTCCATTGTGCCAAGAAAAAATGGAGAGTGGTATAATATATGATTCTTTCTTTGTCATGAAAAACATGTTCACACCATTGTCAAACATTATGATTTATAGAAATTATAACCAACTTTAATTCGCATGTATAGCTTAACATTATGCAGCAATTTAAAGAATTTCTAAAACATTATATAGTAGATGATTTTAATGAGTGTAGAGTTTATACAATTTTTATGGAATTCTTAATTTATGAGCCATCATAAAGAGAACATTTCAAAATGATCAATATAAAAAAAAAAAAGGAGGAATTGCGACACTTGATCGCAGTTGGTAATACTCCCTCCGTTTTTTTTTAATTGTCTGGTTTCGTTAGATTTACTGTTTCCAATTAACTGTCAATTTAGTGTTTTAAGGATACGATTTGTCAATCGTACCCTTTGTCTATTACTCTTATCTTTTTCAACAAAATTAATTAATGCTATATATTTGAAAAACTTAAGTTTTTTTTTAAATTTTTTTTTGGCACATAACATATTAAATATTTTTTTTTGTACATAATATGATATTAAATTTATTGAAAAGAGAAAGTGTGTGTAAAAAATATGAATTTATTGGTGGATTAAAATTAGGGTATAATATAAAGATAAGGTGCAAAAATACACTTTCTTAATTTGTTGTTACTATTCTAAATGGATACATAAAAAAACGAATGGAGTATATGATTATTCAACAACCGACTTAAAAACCCATTTATAAGTATTAATGTATTATTAGACCGATTTAAAATGGATCCACGTACTTAGTTGTGACTATGCAAGAAATTTGAGGAACCGACTTAAGAAATCCATTATAACCAACTTCGATTATCCTTTGCGCATCGCTAGTTGACATCATATCTCCACCAAAAATTGTAAGTTAGACAATATACAAGATTCATATATCTTATATATCACATTCATTTAGTCTTTTCTTATTCAATTTATGACTAACCACTCAATTGAATTTCAGCAAGAAATTTGAACCGACCAAATCCATACTGACTGTGATCAAGTTTGATTCATCAGGTTTATATGAAATTTTGTTTCTGTTGGTGAAGAGTAATGGGTAAAAACGGTTACAGATGGTCGGATTCAGTTTTGGAAACATGTCAATAACTGAATTAATGTTGTAAAAATCGTAAGTCTTTTTTGTCTTGTATGTGATATTGAAATATCATTTCTTAAAAAAATAAAATAGCAAGTCATTTACACACAAAACTCAAAATTGACTGTATTGTTCCAAATTAATTAACTTAAAAGTGAGAATATTTTATTATTCTATTTATATACTGGTGTATATATCTATAGTGTAATTTACTTGTTCAAAAAAAATCTATAGTGTAATTTAAGAATTTATTCTCTTTATCTTTTTTTTTTTTGGTACAAAATTTATTCTGTTGAATATGTTGTTGTGTTGTTGGAGTTTGTTTGAAGTCTCACATTTGCTTAGGTTCCCGGGCGGTTAAGTGTATAAATATGTGAGGGCAACCTCACCCTTTGAGCTAGCTTTTGGGGATGAGATCCAAACATATTTAACATGGTATCAGAGTCGGGTTAAAGACTGCAGTGTGAACATTTGACCCAGGACCACGCTAGGCGTGAGGGTAGGTGTTGAATATGTTGTTGTGTTGTTGGAGTTTGTTTGAAGTCTCACATTGCTTAGGTTCCCGGACGGTTAAGTGTATAAATATGTGAGGGCAACTTCACCCTTTGAGCTAGCTTTTGGGGATGAGATCCAAACATATTTAACATGATATCAGAGCCGGGTTAAAGACTGCAATGTGGGCATTTGACCCAGTACCACGCAAGGCGTGAGGGTGGGTGTTGAATATGTTGTTGTGTTGTTGAAGTTTGTTTGAAGTCTCACATTGCTTAGGTTCCCGGGCGGTTAAGTGTATAAATATGTGAGGGCAACCTCACCCTTTAAGCTAGCTTTTGGGGATGAGATTCAAACATATTTAACATGGTATCAGAGCCGGGTTAAAGACTGCAATGTGGGCATTTGACCTAGGACCACGTTAGACGTGAGGTTGGGTGTTGAATATGTTGTTGTGTTGTTGAAGTTTGTTTGAAGTCTCACATTGCTTAGGTTCCCGGGCGGTTAAGTGTATAAATATGTGAGAGCAACCTCATCCTTTGAACTAGCTTTTGGGGATGAGATCCAAACATATTTAACACTCTTTATCTATCAATCTAAAAATTGAATATTTCCTTATAATTAATAAAGCCGAAGGATAAGACTAGCTGATGTCAGTGATGTGCAAGCTTCAATGGTCAATAGTACCATGCCGTAGCACAAATTATGTATCTTACAACAGAAAATGTTTCTTTGTTAAACCGTTGTTAAATGTCTTGTAAAAGAAAACCGTTGTTAAATGTAATAATATCACCTTAATTGTGATATTTTGAGACAAACAAAACGGTATATTAATTAGTTTTTAATTTGATACCCGTAAATCCGTCAAAAAAGAAATTGATACCCGTAAATAAATATTATTTTCAAGAAGTCACATGGAAATGGTGATAAAATAATATCCAAGTAGGAGGAGGAAGATATCTATGGAAAGGGATGGGAGAATTTTATTATAAATTTGATTCTAAAAGAATAATGTTTGTTCAATTCCTTTTTGATAAAATAGAATAAGGATATGCACGCAGGGGCTTATTTTAATTTGATGAGTGCTAGCAACACACTCTTTAACAAACACACTCTAACATACTCTCTTCTATTGGTTAAAATTTATATGGGTCTCATAAAAGTTATATGGGCCCACATTTTTTTATGGGACCCATGTGAATTTCAACCAATAAAAGAGAGTGTGTTAGAGTGTGTTTGTTAAAGAGTGTGTTGCTAGCATTATTCTTTTAATTTATTTTGGTTTAATTGTATTTTTAACCCTTTAATTTTTTAAGATAAAAAAAAACCCTTTAATTTTTTAACTGTACAATTTTAGTTTTCAAGTTCATTTTAGCGATTTTAGCATTAGCTCATAAGTTTGTCCCTTTTCCCTTTTTATGTTTTTTTTTTTAATGTTTTTTTTTATAAGCAAGATTGAATTATAAAGAAGTACAACGGGTACTTAATCTTTTACAATTCAAGTCAAAAAATTATAAGTTTTGTAAACATACAATAAGTTTCCTACTTTATCGTTGAATGGTAATTTATTTCTTATGGCTCCCTTTTCCGTGGATGAGGTCCGTGATGTTGTGTGGAATAGTGATGGTAATAAATGTCCTGGCCCTGATGGTTTTAATTTCAATTTTTTGAAAGCTTGTTGGGATACTTTGAAAGGTGACATTATGGACTTCGTTCATGATTTTCATAGTAATGCTATTCTTCCAAAAGCAATAACAGCATCGTTCTTGGCTTTGATACCAAAGAAAGATAATCCTCAGACATTGTATGATTATAGGCCTATCTGTTTAGTAGGTAGTTTGTACAAAATCATTTCAAAAGTCTTAGCAACAAGATTAAAGAAAGTGTTAGGAAACTTGATATCTAAGTGTCAGTCGGCGTTCCTCCCAAACAGGCAAATTCTGGATGGGGTGTTGGTTGTGAATGAATTGATCGATTTGGCAAAGAGAAAGAAGGATAAATGTTTGTTACTGAAAGTGGATTTCGAAAGGGCTTATGATACGGTGAATTGGGATTATTTGGGCTATATGATGAAACGTATGGGTTTTTCGCAAGGATGGATGAAATGGATGAGAGCTTGTGTTTTTAATAGCTCGATGTCAGTTTTAGTTAACGGGAGTCCTACAGAAGATTTCTCGGTTGGCAAAGGATTGAGGCAAGGTGATCCGCTCTCCCCTTTCCTTTTCTTAATAGCAGCTGAAGGACTCACACGTTTGATGCAGAAAGCAGTGGATATCGGTAGTTTTCACAGTTACAAGGTAAGTGATGAACTTCAATTTCACACATTGCAATTTGCGGATGATACTATTATGATAGGAGAGGGTAATTGGGACAACCTATGGACTTTAAAAACTGTGTTGCGCAGCTTTGAGTTAGTGTCAGGTCTGAAAGTCAATTTTTTTAAAAGTAAATTGTACGGTATCAATCTTGAAGATTCTTTTTTAGAAGCTGCATCTTCTTTCCTTCTCTGTGAAGTGGATTCCATTCCATTCCGCTTTTTAGGAATTCCAGTTGGAGCCAACCCAAGGAGAAAGATAACTTGGAATCCTATTGTGGAATCTATGAGAAATCGTCTTAATAGTTGGAATAGTCGTAATCTATCAATTGGTGGTAGAGTTACTCTCATAAATTCGGTGTTATCGAGTTTACCACTTTATTTTTTCTCTTTTTTCAAAGCCCCGGTTTGTGTTTTAAAAGAATTGGTTAATATCCAAAGGAAATTTTTGTGGGGAGGGAGTTCGGAGAACAAGAAGATTTGTTGGGTGAGTTGGGATACTATATGTCTCCCTAAAGAAAAAGGAGGGTTGGGCATCAAGAATCTTAATTTTTTTAATCAAGCCTTACTTAGCAAATGGAAATGGAGAGGGATTTGTGAACCAAATTCTAGTTGGTCCAAGTTGCTTGCTTATAGATATGGCTCTTTGTATTCAAATTTCTTGGATCAGGTGGTTAGCGAAGGTAGAGGACAATCGATTTGGTGGCGTGATTTATTGAAGATAGGCAGACAAGATAATGGCGAATGGTTCTGATCAAATATAAGTAACGTGTTGGGACAAGGGAATGCAATTCGATTTTGGAAAGACAAGTGGTATGGACCTGATTGTTTGAGGGATTTATATCCAGCTTTATATATTAAAACTTCTATGCCAAATTGTTTAGTAGCAGACACAGGTTTTGAACATAATGGAAAATGGTTTTGGAATATTTGTTGGGCTGAAACATTGTCTTCAACCGAGTCAGAAGAAGCAGAAGAGTTATTGTATTTGTTGGCCGATATTAGTCCTAAGCAGGACAAAATGGATAGTATGAGATGGATACCAGATCATAACGGTAATTTTTCTGTGAATTCGGCATATCAATTCCTTCTAAATAGTGTTGAATCAACTATAGTAGATGAGAATGTTGTGCATGCTTTGAATCAGTTATGGGTGAATGATGTTCCATCAAAAGTAAATGTTTTTTGATGAAAGTTATTATTAGAAAGATTACCGACCCGTATGGCTTTAGTGAGGAAAGGGATTATTGTTAATCATCGTGAATGGTGTTGCGCTTTTTGTTATAGAGAAGAGGAAGACATTAATCATTTGTTTTTTAATTGCTCTTTCTCACTACGTGTTTGGAAGAATATTTTTAAGTGGATGAAAGTGACTTATATAAATTTTGAGGAGGTTTGGAGCCACTTCAACAGTTTTGGGGCTTTGGTGAAGACTAATAAAAATGCTAAAGGCCGCCATCTAATTTGGTTAGCTACCACGTGGAGTTTATGGCGTGCTCGAAACAACACAATGTTTAGAGGAGTTGTTGCTAATGTGTCAGTCATAGTGGATCAGATTATTTTTATTACGTGGTTTTGGTTTATAGGTCGTATAGGGAACAATTCTTGTTATAAGTTCTCTGATTGGTGTATTGATCCATTAGCCTGCCTCCATAGTATATAATGGAGGTTCTCCGAATTGTAAGGGTTGAGTACACCTTATACTCCTTATAATTCAATTATTTGCTTATCAAAAAAAAAAACCAATCTGAAAAAGAGTATGTGAACTTGCGCCCGGCTCTTCCACTAAACCAAATCCACAAGATCGCCGTAATATTGTCAACCAACATAGAAACATCAGCCACCTCCTCTTGAAATATGATATTAGTTGTGGGTACCATATTTTATTAGTCCAAAGAAAAAAATTCCTTTTCCGTTATAAAATATATGCCACATGGTTTATAATTTCTCCCTCCGGTCCTTAATATAAGAGAGATTTCACTTTTTAGATTCATTGAGAATCTAATGTATTTAGTCCATTTTATGATCTAGATACATTACATTTTCAATGAATTTAAAAAGTGAAGTCTCTCTTATATTAAGGACCAAAGGGAATACTATTCTTTTTACTCTAACATGATATCACTAGGGTGGTTGCTAACAACTACTTCGACCACCGGTGTTCCATCCAACCACTTTGACTACCACCAATCACCACACTACCACATCAACCACAACTATGATTGCCTTTAATTACAACTTTGACCACCACTCTAATCATCGTTGATCACCACTATATTCACCTCTGACCACCACTATGACCACCACCAACGTGATCACCAACTTGTTCACCGTCGAAAACCACCGTATTCAACTTTGATCACCAATGCTATCACCATCAACCACCAACAACAACCATTTCAATCACCATCTATCGACACCACTCTAATCACAACTGATCACCACAATTCACCTTCAATCACCAAAGTGACCACCATTTACTACCACTCAACCACTCTAACCAGTAACCATTACCAATCACATTACATCCACCATCAATCACTAATTTGACCGCTACCGATCACAATTCCTACCACCTTCAATCACCAATCTTGTCATGCTCAATCACCACTTCGACAACCTCTGCCTATATCTTCTACTACCATCCACCACGTACCACTCTGATCACCACTATGACCATCAATAACCCCTACTCTGATCATCGTCAATCATCACTCTATCTACCCAGATTACCAATCAAACAACTATCGACTACCACTCTGACCACTATTATTGTAAAAAAACTACTATTATTAAAAAATTGCTACTATTTTTGTCAATTTTTTTATGTTTAAGTTTAAATTAGTTTTTATTTTTAAAAATTATAAAACAAAAAACTACTCCGAATAGAGCTGAATATGCTTCTAGATTGTCAACTTTTGACATGCACTTGCACTCGGCAAGAAGAACTTATAGTTATGTATCCCTATCGTTTGTCCCACTAGTTAATGTCTAGAATCTAATAGCAATTTGCTGGGTCAATTTGCAGATGTCGGACACTATCCATTTATAATGAATTTTGGATAGAACAATAATTTACTTTGGAGTTTGGACCACAAATAATTGAGCTTATATATGCTTCTACTTTCTTGTCAATAATAAGGGAATAAATGTAGTAGTAAAAGTAGAAGGAATTTTATAAACTCTACGGGAATTCATGTAAACTTCTTTAGAGAGAAGCCAACAATTCATTACTTTAAGGTTGTGTTTGGAAAAAATAGCGGATGACTGATAAGCTAGCTAATAGCTTATAGCTGATGGCTGATGGCTTATAACTATAACTGATAAGCTAACTGAAGTGTTTGGTAAAATTAGCGGCTCACTAGCTAATAAATATAAAATGACATAAAAGAACATTCTTAATTAATAATAAAATTATATTTAAGATAATAATTTAAATTTATTAATCTAATATATATTTTATATATTATTATTAAATTAATTTGTATATGCTAAAATTTTATTTGAGTATAATATATTTTCACATCAAAGTGTATTTTTTTTCTTATAAAACAAACATCATCCAAAAAGAAAAAAAAACTCATATATATATATATATATATATATATATATATATATATGATATATAAATTACACTGTACTGTATATATACACATATATAACGAGAGAGGAAGTCACACTTTATTAATACATAACATATGAAACGTTCATTAAAAATAAAATACATATATGAAACATCGTTTTTTTTAATAGAAAGAGATGTTGTTTTTTTTGTACAAAAAGAATAAGGGCAGTATCATATTTAGATCTTAACTGGACGTCCTTGGTAGGATTATGATGAAAGAGATGGTTTCGTTCAAAATAATTTTATTTTAAATCAAAATAAATTATAAAGGATAAAAGTGGATTTTAGTTAAGATAATGACGGTAAAATTGGAAGAAAAAATGATAAGCAGGAAACTATAAGTTTTGAAGCTACTTGAAATAGCTTCTGGAAATTAAACTATAAATCAGTAAAATAAGCTATAAGCTCTTTCTGAAAAGAATACTACCAAACAGGTCTTTTAAGTTATAAGTCATAAACTATAAGCTAACTTTTTTGTCTTGCCAAACACACCTTAAGTCAGTTACAATCAGCTCTAGTGCTTAATCTTGTATGACTTTGGCAGAGGAGAATTTGGTACTCCTCCTTAGTTTATCTTTTTTAAAAAGTATTCATTACTATACTACATCGATCAGAAACAAATACACTGTTGGAACATGATGAGAATTTGGAGGGAACTTGGTATTGAAATAAACACAAAGTGTTAGAATCATGTATAGTGTGAATTGAAAAAAGACTCTTTGAGTCCCACATTGGTAAGATCACACTACTTGGTAGTGTTTATATACTACAAAGTGACAACCAAGGGTGTGCCCTTGACATTGGTAAGATCACACTACTTGGTAGTGTTTATATACTACAAAGTGACAACCAAGGGTGTGCCCTTGTAAGAAAGGGAGACTGCACACCATGTCGAATATCATATATTAATTTTTAATAAGATAAAGAATTATTTTTCTTTAAAGTGTGTGAGTTTTTATTTTCGCACATGTTAATTGTGTGTGAAACCAAGTCTTCAAAGCTGTGTCAGCGCATATCCGTTGCTCAGTCAAAAGAAAAATTCGTTCCTACAAAACAGGTCACGTTTGATTTGTTTTTTGAAATTCAACTGATTCCTAAAATGTAGAAAATCAGTTCCCCACTATTCAAATTCGGTTCTGAATTACATTATAAATAGCAGTCTCTGTTTTCATTATGATTCATCAGTTCATACAGTCTATGAACAATTTTTTCTTTCTCTCTGCTTGCTTTCTTTCACCATTTTTTTTTCCTTTCTTTGTTGTTCCATCGAATTGATACTCTTGTATCAATTATTGAATTGATTCATCGAATCAATATAGAAGGGTGTATCTCTGCCCGAATTCAACAGTGCAGTAGCAATTCAGTATTCAAATCTGTGAAGGCTGTTTTATCCTGGAGACTTCACGGTTGATAGTCTACTCTGCACAATTTTGAGTAGTACCATGAAACGTCTTAAAGAGAGCGTATTCACCCGCGACTCTGCCGATAATATTTTACAGTAGTAGCCTTTTTTTCGAAATTTTTAAAATCAAAAAACAACATACACATTCAACATCACCAAAGATTAAAAAAGTGAATCTATAAATTCACTCAACAATGTAACAGCCCCCGGGCCCCATCATGGCGATCCCGGAGCTGCCACCTCACGATCTTCTCTACCCCCCTCACTAGTAGAGTTTTTGCCTTCCGTGGGAATCGAACCATGTACCCTGGGGTTCAAGTACATGTTCAATCCATTCCCACTACCAATTGGGCTACGTAGCTCAATTGGTAGTGGGAATGGATTGAACATGTACTTGAACCCCAGGGTACATGGTTCGATTCCCACGGAAGGCAAAAACTCTACTAGTGAGGGGGGTAGAGAAGATCGTGAGGTGGCAGCTCCGGGATCGCCATGATGGGGCCCGGGGGCTGTTACAAAAAAGGCGCCTTTTTTGTAACAGCCCCCGGGCCCCATCATGGCGATCCCGGAGCTGCCACCTCACGATCTTCCCAATTGGTAGTGGGAATGGATTGAACATGTACTTGAACCCCATGGTACATGGTTCGATTCCCACGAAAGGCAAAAACTCTACTAGTGAGGGGGGTAGAGAAGATCGTGAGGTGGCAGCTCCGGGATCGCCATGATGGGGCCCGGGGGCTGTTACAAACAACACTCAAGTCAATTAATAGTATACAAGAACAAAATGCATACAACACTATAAATAAACTGCCACAGTCAAAACGTAGCTAAATGTGTCATACATCGTTGTTAATGAACTTTACCATGTTAATTTTGAGAATGGTTATTCCTGGCATTGTAAAATTTAGCCACGGTTAATTATGGTTTTTTCCATGGCAATATAAAGTATGGTAACAATTTTACAACCAAGGTTTATATCATTTAGTCACGGTCAAACCGTGGCAAAATTGTTGTTAGAAGAATTAAGAAAATTGATTTGGCTACCGTTGTAACTGTGGCTAAATAGTGCATTAAACATAGTAAATACTCCCTTCGGTCCTAAATATAAAATAAAATTTACTTTTTAGATTCATTAAGAATATAATATATTTGGACCATATTATGAACCAGATACATTAGATTCTCAATGAATCTAAAAAGTAAGTTTTTTTATATTTAAGACTAGAGGGAGTAAATAGAAGCATAACTTTGATCAATTTATTTTATTTTAATTTATTCAAGAATCCGTAAAAAAATAAAATAATAATAATTCAAGAAGCCAAAATAGTTAATTTACACATGATTCTAATTTGTACAGTCCGATGGTGTGATAACAATGGACTTATATGTGAATAATTATGTATCGTGGACTATAACTTAAATTAAGCTCAATTATAAGAGATATATTAAAGGGTTTATGATGAGTATATAAGTATATAGAGCATAATTGTCACGGTTAGCATAACTTAATTATAGGAACATTGTATGTTAATATATATCGACTGAGATTCGAACTTTCCTAGTTATTTACCTTAAAAATTCTAGCCACCAGACTACTTATAAAAAAAAAAGAGCATGATGACAGTCAATTATATGATGTTGTAGTAGTAATTTAGGGTAGTTTTAATAGTAACTGAAGCCTAAAACCAATAAATACCTGGAAAAGTGAAGTTACTTGGCCCATAAGCAAGAAAAGTGGGAAAAGCAGAAAAAAGGAAAAAACGTAATAAACAGCGCAAGCCATCGTACCCACGATGAGATCCAGCGTGGCGCGATGAGAATGCGGTTTAAATTGAAGAAAATCTGCAACAAATCTTTACCATCGTACCACGATGACTTGTCATCGTGGCACGATGAAAGACGGTTGAAGAAAGCAGAAAATCTGGAGAAGATCTTCTATCGTACCACGATATGATACATCGTGGCCACGATGAGGCAAAATTACACGGCATCATGGCCATGATGGGTGCGATGGACGAGCAGAAAAAGACCAAACCCAACTGAAAAAGTATAAATGAAGCCTTCCCCCTTCACTATTATTCATTCAGAAATATTGGAACATATATTCACTCTAGAGTTAGGAGAACTCTAAGGACGAGGCAAAGAGGGCCAAAGAACTCCAAGGCCAATAAGGTTCTTTTCTTTATTGTCTTTGTAATTTATTTTTCCTTGGTTAGGTGGAGTCGATGAACTCCCTTACGAATGTTTGGTATTGTATAATTTGGGTTTAAATTCAATTGTTTTTATACAAACTCTTTTATTGTCCGGTTTTTATTCTTTATTTTAATACTGATCACATTAGAATAAACTCTAAGAAAATTAGTGGATATCAGAGGAAACAAAGCTAATTGTCCCGACCGAAGGACGTACGCTAGAACTTATATGAGACCATTAAATTCAGTATCTGCGGTTTTAATGTAGGATTAAAGCTAAGTCAAGAACGATAAATTCTACCTGACGTTAGGGTGAAGACTAGTTTAGGCACACGTGACAACTTGGACGAAATTGAGCCTTAAGGGTAAGGATACCTAAGTTTAAACGAAAAAATGGAATCGACTGAGGCGAGGATACATATAAGCAGTAGAGGAAACCTAAACTAGGCTCTAACCAGTTTGTAATAGAAATAGGCAAATAATGCTCCTGAACCTATTTTATAAGACTAATCCTAATATATGGAAACAAAGGAAATTAACCACCAAGCAAGAGTAAGGGAGGGATTCAAAAACACTTAACCACCCCGCGTGTACACACACGCACCATTTTACTTTTATAGTCATTTATTTTCCTGCTATTTATTTTTATCAGCACAACTATCTCTAAACAACAAAGCGAATGCAAAACTATCTAAATTCCTTAGCGAAACTAGTAATTTTGGCACAATCCATGTGGAGAATGATAACTTATTACTTTATTACTTGATTGCGATTCTGGGCACTTGCAGAGCCACCAATAGAGCATAACTTTGATCAGTTTATTTTATTTTTATTTATTCAAGAAGCCAAAATAGTAAATACAAGCAACTTACACATGATTCTAATTTGTATAGTACATGGTGTGATAACTTTATTTACTAATAACCATCATTATTATTCTAAGTGAGAAATCACACCAAGTTCAAATAACTCCTTCCTAGCTCCCATACACCACAATTGGGCTTCTAACTTGATAATTCCCATCATCCCAAATCAAAGAAGCAGATATCATTTCCACATTGATTTGCCCTTCAATTGTGAGAGAGAATGATTTTTTCTGCCCTATAGATGTGAAGGACAAAACATCAGGTATCACTTCAATTCCCAGCAAAAATGAAGATATTACTCTTGCTTTATAAGTAGAGTTTGCCGATCCCACATTTGTAACGGTTCTATGATAAACATAACCGGAAAATGTGTCGTTTACATAAACTGCAAATGATGGGAGATTCAAGTTGTATACGGCTTTCTCATTATCTTTTCCTTTGCAAGTAGTTTTATCTTGAGTGAGAATTCGTAATTCTTTAGATGTATACCCTTCTCCGCACAAGAACTCAGCATAATCTGCTTCACTGATATCATATACTAAACCTGGATTTGCTGCTTTAACAGGATTAATTAGCCCCGCGCCATATGCAAATTCAGCTTCAGGATTTAGAGAAGAGCTCATTGGAGTAGCTGAGTAAAAGAAACAAGTCAATAACCATGTTTGAGTCTCTCATAATTCATTTTAGTTGCTCAATCCAGTTCTAAAATTGTCTCAATTAAAATTTTGTAATTTTAATAATAGTTTCGAAACTTCGTTCAAATAAAATATATCTGTGTGAGTGTGCGTGTGTTAAAATGAACTTTTGTAGGGGTTGTGTGTATGTGTGTGATTCATTACCGGTGGTCATTAACGCAGACTTGATCCTAGCAGGAGACCAATTGGGGTGAAATGATTTAACGTACGCAGCTGCTGCAGCGGCATGAGGGCAAGCCATTGATGTTCCGGAGATAATATTATATGGTAATATTCTTTTATCATCTTCAATTTCAGAAATCGGGTTTAGTTGAGTCCATGCAGCTATAACATTATTTCCCGGAGCAGCGATATCAGGCTGCGACACCAATTAAAAATTGTAGCTAGTAAGCATTTTACATGTTGAAGACAAAAAAAATTGACATCATTTATATGTTACCTTGAGAGTATTTGGTGTAACTGGGTTTGGACCTCTTGATGAAAAGGAAGCTATATAAGGGGACAATAAATCTTCCACTTCTTCACTCTTAAATATTGTGGCAGTTGCATTTCTGATAATCGATAGAGAAATAAGTTATCGAAAAACTTTAATTAAATAGACTTCATATCATCTTGATTAATAAATTTTTTTTTCCAGATACTGATTAGCTATGTTCACGGGACTAATTAATATATAAAAGATTTATTAATCATTGAAAAACAGTTTACTTTCGTATTCGTTATAACTAGGGTTGGGAATAGGTCAGGCGGCCTACAGGCGTCTTCGGCCTGGCCTATGTAAGCATGACCTAGCCTGACCTGTTTATTAAAAATGTCAGGCTTACGCTTTGAAAAAAGTTTGTTTACATAAATAGGTCAGACTCATGCTTCTAAAAAAAGCTTACAAAGCCTGATAGGCAGGCCTGTTTATATTTAATTATTATTATTTATATAATATTATTATTTATATTATTTTCTTGCCAAAGAAAAAAAGCTTTTTCTTAATGTTGAAGAAATTATAAAAATTTAAATGTGAAATAGGCTTTTAAGGCCTATTTAGCCTATTTAAAAAGACTATATAGAGACCTTTATGTAACACGCACTTTTAAATAGGCTATAAGGCCATGCCAAACTTTAAAAAGGCTCAGACCAGACCAAAATAAATAACATTTGATAGGTCGTAGGCCAGGTTCAGGCCTGAAGAAAAATCGTAGGCCAGGCTCAGGCCGCCTATCAAGATCTAACCTGTTCCCAACCCTAGTTATAACATTATTCATGACCGATCCAAATTAGAATAATTTGCCCTATAAATCTATACATACCTTTTTGATTTCAAGTAATAATATTCTATTTCCCTTAGGTCCCTTAAACTAAGGAACGTTGCTGGCAATGCAAAATTATGTGGCGAATCTTTTGTTGTAGCATCTCCAAATATTACACCAGCCGCCCCAGAGAAAACCCCCACTTGTATAATGCCCTCACATAAAACTATTTTCCCCTTCACTGCATCTTTATCTACAGAGTCCTTGACACAGAACCTGTGTAATAAAATTGATATGGATTACAAATCTAGAAAAGATAAATAAAAATTTGCATTAGAGTTCATATAAATACTCAATTTTTTGTCTTCAAAAAAAAAAAATACTCAATTTTTTATTTATTTTATAAACATATAATAACTACATAAATTGATGATACCTAGATAGAGAGCTGTTAAATCCACCGGTTGCGTTAGGTATATCTCTTGCGAAAATTATTGGAAACATTTTTTTTCTGAGATCAAATGTGTTAATTGAGGATCCCTGGAAATAATCATCCATTTATGTCAAGATTAATGAAAATAAAGGTATCACAAAGAATCTTGACGAAAAAAAGAAGAAAGTATCACCTAAGAATTTCTCTATCACATAGTATAAATAATTTTGACAACAATCTTACCTAAGAATTTCTCTATCACATAGTATAAATAATTTTGACAACAATCTTACAAGGACTTATTTGATTTAGAAGATTACTTTAGTATAGTTTTTCAATTAAATTATCAAACAAGTATAGTTTTTTAAAAATTATTAAAATGAGATAAGTTGTACTTGCCATCCTCGACTTACCTTTTTTTCTACATACAAAGTTTTAGTCGTAGATGACACCCACGAGGTTGCTTTAAAAAAAAAAAAGACTTTTAGTGAGAGGAAAAAGTCGTCTCCATAAATCATTCATTCGTGCTCATTTCTTTACCTACGGAGAATTGACTTATAGTGACATATTTTTTCCGGCACAAATTCATATTATCCTTTCTTTTCCCAAATAGAGGACAGTTTAGATCGATTCACACATAGATTTCTATCCATTTAGATAGATAGGTATCTCCGTAGATAGAGATAAAGATAGGGATTCATCTAGATCTTGCTTGATTCACTATTTCAATTTTTTTTCACTTGATTTTGATTGATTGTCTTTTTAACTACAAGTTTTAAATCTTAATGCATACAAGAAGGTACGTAGTTCTTGACTGTAAGGGAGAAGGAAAGATTTTCAATTCTTATTAGTTGGGTGAACGAAAAACAAAGTCGTAGTTAAAATCGACGACTTTGGTTCTAGAAATAGGGTAAGTCGTTGATGTCAGTACGACTTAGTCCATTATGGCATTTTTTTTTTGATACTATACTTATTTGGGTAATTACTAATTAGAACCGGATCGGTCATTGAACCGACAAGCTTACAAATTATTAATAAAGAATAAAGTTAACTGTCTTTTGTAAATAAAAATAAAGTGTGTCTTTGCATATGATTATGTACTACTCCATGAAGTCCCACATTGGAGAAATCACATAGCTATTGTCTTACAAATGGTTATAAATATTCATTTGTGAACAACTAAACATGTTTCCCAGGGCATTTGAAGTCTCCCACTTGATTGGTCCCACTCAATTTGTGAATTTTTTTAATTTTTTCAATTAAAAAAATCAAGTAAAATTTTAAAACCGGTTCAGCCCGCATGTTGGGGAATCAATTTTCCCGGTTTTTACCGGTTCACGGCCGGTTTTCCGGTTTTAATTCTGGTTCTTGCAATGGATGGTTTTGAGGTCAGATCGGCCCGGATCCAGTCCATAGGTCCAACCGGCTTGTACGGTTCGATTTTGACAACCTTCATTATTCTTTTGAATTTGTATATATACCATTTTAAAAAAATAAAATCAATTAGTGGCTACAATGTACGTAACTACATCTACAAATTAAGAACTATGACTTGAGCATAATTTTCAATTTCCCAATTGTCCCTTTCCCAATTAACACAAAATTAACATACCTCATAAACCGCGCCATTTCCCAATTGTACCTTTGTAACAAACTTTCTACCAAAAGTGCTAGCAGCAACCGAAAGTAACCAGGGTGCATAGTTTGTCATACTGGAAATATTTGGGCCTAAATTATTAGCACCATTCGATGTAAATACACCTCTTTTCATTGCATGGAAACTTCCAATGTTGATAGCACCTACAAAATATTCATAGTATACTACTTCATTTGTTCCAAGTGAAACAGAAATAACATCAACCCCATCAACAATTGCTTCATCAAAAGCTGCGAGAATATCTGCATCTGTACAATGTGTTTCCCAACATGCTTTGTACACAGCAATGCGTGCTGAAGGAACTCCTCCGCGTGCTGTCCCTGAAGCATACCCTTGTAGGCTTACAGAACTAACCACATTTCCGGCAACTGTGGATGCACAATGTGACCCGTGCCCGTCTACATCTGTTGGACCTTTGATGTCTTTTTTAGAATAGGATCCTTCAATATTAAAGTATCGCGCGCCAATTATCTTACTGCACATAGAATGTGAATGATCATTTTATATTTCAATTTCAATTTTATAATATAAGTGAACAGAGCCTTGCATTATATATCAAAAGATGGTTGATTAATTACTTGTTGCAAGTGAAGTTGTGGCATGATCCCTTCCATTTTTTTGGGGGAGGACCAAATCCTTCATCAGTGAAGCTCTTAGACTTGGACCAAATTCCTGTGTCTATTACCCCAACAATTATGTCACTCTCTAGACTCATCCTATTGACTTGTTGTGGTAGGCCTATGAAGTCCCACGATTTTGTTGTCTGGAGATGATGTTTTCTGTTTGGAAAAACAGACATCACATCGTCCATTTCTATTGTAATACCAAAATAATTAATTGTTTGTTAAGTTTTTATAGTAGGAGTATGATAAATATAAAAAATTACATGGTTAAATATCACTTTTTTCAGGATTAAAAGAAAAATATTGTACCAAGCCACTAGGTTTGGTCTTGTGGTGAGAGGTTTGGGTAATATGTTATAGGTCCTGGGTTCGATCCTCAGCTGATTGTAAACAAAAAAAAAAGAAAAATATTGTACCGGCCAATGCTTCTGCCTCATCTTGTGTCAACTTCACGACGAATCCATTAAAGCTCTTCTTATAGCTGTGAAGTACTGCTCCTGGTTCAAAATCACTACATATGGATGCAGATTTTGGATTAATCTTCTTGGATAAGTAGAAAAAATCAAAACTGTAAATATTGTTGTATCTATAGTTTCACACCCTATTTGTTAGTTGTTTGTTTTTGTTTTTTTTTTTTTGAGAAAAAAAAAAACAACTTTATACAAGACATTGCACATGAAAGATTCAAATCTAAGACAGTACACTCTAAGTTTTCAAGTTGTCTCCATTAAGCCAATTACCTAATCCTCTTGGTTTTTTAGAGAATGCGGTAAATAAAGTTAGACAAAAAGTTGTTCATCACAAGAATTAAATTTGGATTCTCTTAAAAAATATTAGTCCTTAAGAAAATTTATTAATCACCTGAATTCAATCACTTGATTTTTTGTCACAGTAAACGTCCCGTACAAAATCTATTTTAAACACGAGTAATGGGTGCTTTTGTTTAAACTTAAAAAAAATTGTTTTAAAAGAATCTAGAGATTCTTTTTTAAAATGGAAACCTCCTACACTTAGGTGTACCTTAATTATTTTTTTTTTTTAAAAGAAAAAATTAGATTCTTGAAATGCTATTAGGATTATGAAGAAACAATACCTTAATTTTACCGTTAAAGAAGAAGAAAAAAGAGAGAAAAGGAAATTATGAAGATGGAGAATAACACTTTTAATTTGTAGGTTGAAAAAGAATTCTAATAGTCTAATATTAGGATTAGCTTTTCATTTTGATAATAAAAATAATTTTTTATACAAAATGATTTTTTAAAAAATCTATAACAAACACTATAAAAATAATAAAATAATTTTGTTTAGTAATATAAAATAATTTTTTTTAAAAAAAAATCTAAAACAAACGGACCTAATATCATAATGAAAAATCTCATCACAAAACATGGTTAATTAGAAAAAAAATAAAATAAATTAATTGGAACCTGCCAAGGACATTTTGAGCCATTGTGGAGTGAATAGAAGGTAAAGTGGCAAGGTCAATGCCCTTTGGATGAGAACCCATGTAGACAATGTAAGTCTGCACTCGGAAAAATATATGATTGTTAAATTTAAGAAAGAAATTTTGATCAACGCCAATAAGCAATAACTTAGCTGCATTACATAATGATAAGAAAATGTTAGTTGGTTTAGTGGTGATTGACGCTGAATTTAGTAGGAAGAATCACAGTTCGATCCCCCGCAACTGCATTTGGGTGGGAACTGGAATCATTTGATGTCAGAACTCGCCCCGAACTCTAGACTACTTGGGCTCCTTCCCGTAGGAACCAGATGGTGAAATTTTTTTTGCTCTTTTCACACCCTTAATTGCTCTTAGGCTCTCCAAATTGACTAACCCCTGCTGAATTTTGAAATTTAGGATCGAAATGCCTAAATTTTAATTTGGAACGCATAATCCAAAATAATTTTTTATTTTTATTTTCAATATTTTTTTTTGGAACCCCGGGATTAAAAGCAGTGTCTCTTTTGAAACACAGATCCAAAATGGATTTTTATTTTGTTTTTCAATTGTTGCTTGTTCAATATGTTTCAAAATCTAGGATTTGAATCTTTTTTTTTATAACACAAATTTCGAAATTATTTTTTATAAGTCAGCTGGAGCTAGTTGTACTTTCATACCAAACACATATATACTCATCCCAAATTGTTACGAAAATGAAGGGAAAAATGTTGAGAATAATGCCTAAACATCTACATATAAGGAATGAAAAATTCATCATGCGCCGAGAATGAGACTTGTGAGATAAATTTTGGACTGGCTATGTGAGTTTTAGGAACCGATGAACAACGAAAGAGGTGAGCAGGAGACAAATGAAGAAGCTAGCTTATTCGCTATAGACTAAAAGTTAGCTTATAAACTCATCCTTTATAAACTAGCTTATCAGTTATCCGCTATTTTTGACTGAAAAGAGCCAATGTCACTCTAGAAATTTTATCATCAAACAATATTTGCCATTAAAAAAAACCAAACATTTATTAAAATTGTAACATGAATTACTCGATTGATGGCATAAATGTTTAATCATTTTTACCTTGCGAACTTTATTTGAGGAACAATATGCTTGATGAATGAGAGTGCAGGTGAGAAGAAAAAGAAGGAATGGGCTTAAGGAGAACATATTTGCCACTGAATATCAAAATGAGAAAAATCTAAAAGCTTTTCTAGCTTAGACTAAGATGTGTGACTCTGGTTCCCCTAACTAGTAGTATTTATGGTAGAAAGAAAATGTAAACTCCGGACCCATGTAAGTAGAAATTTTTAGAAAAAAAAACAAATACTTTTGAAATAAATTGGAATTTGTATAGTTTTTTTTTTCCTCCCGGTTTTTAATATAATGAAAAGCTATAAAAAATTATATGAGTTATCTTTCAAATAAAAAGTGAACTTAATAATGGGAGCATCTATGGTCAGTAGTTTTATGATGATCTGTTGGGTTCATGTTTTCTTAAATACTTTTTAAACATAAAATAACTAATTGTTCACTTTTTATAAAGGAAGGATTACTCATTATAAAGTGAACTTGTAAATACTTTTTATAAAGTGAACTTTTAAATTTTCTAATCATTTTAAAATTTCTATTTAAGAACACTTTTTTTTTAGAAAATTTAATTACTCCCTCCTTACCAAATTATTAGTCATTTTAACTATTTCACACAATTAAGAATTGTAATTTGATTTTTGTGTAAAAAGAGAAATTATGAGTATTTTTACAAAATTATCAATCATTAATAGTATAAGAAAGATAAATTAAGGAACTGAAAGAAGAAATACTAATAAATTATGAAAAATATACGAGGAAAACTATCATTAAATACTTCATTAATATTATAAATCGACTTATAATTGAATTAATTTTTCATATAACAATTTATAATTTGTATTGAGTTTCTAATATTTTAGAAAGTCCAATGTATTCTTGTTCAAAAACAAAAGAAAGTCCAATGTATTCATGCGACAAGCATCCACCACATCCCCACCACTACCATGTCAATCACTATTATTATATTAAAATACCAATTAAAAAAAAATAGTTTAATAGCTAAAATTTCACTCTTAACGTAAATAAGTAGGGTGTTCAGGTATTGTTAAAAAAAGGTAGGGTGTTTATGTGTCCTTTTATTTTTTATATTGTGCACAAATTTATCCTTTTATCTATTTTTTATTAATAAAAGGCTAAAGTGGCTTGCCACATTGGATAATTCCTTTTTTAACTATATTTTTATTAAAAATAAAAAAACCCAGCTTGTACAAAAAAAAAAACAGCAAATTGATGAAGATCTTCATCTTCAAATCTTCATCATCTTTCCAAAACAACTCATTAAAACCAAAATTCAAACCAACAACCCAAACCAATGAAAACATAGAACAAAACTCTAATTTACCAACTTTTAAATTCAACTATGTCAATTGAAGCTTAGATTAACAAAAAACACAATCAATTTTAACAATCCATATTAGCCAAATCCAACTCTAGAACAACAAAACACTTAGATTTAATTTGGGCAACAATCTTTCCAAACATAGAAACAAAACAAAAACGTATGTGTTCAAAATATCAAACATTCGGATCCAAAAACCAATGAATCAGATTCAACATCAAGAGAAAATTCATAGAAGCATGGATGGAAAGACAAAGAGTGGTGAGTGAAAATTTGATAGTGGCAAAACAGGTTCTTGGTCTCAAAAGAGAGCATGAGTCGGTGGTGTTTCCACCACTGAGATGGCGACGGCGCATTCTGGTAGTAGCGGCAGCGACACATTTTTTATTTATGGGATATTAGGTTAGAGATTTCTAAGTTGAAGATAATAGGGAAGATGATGAATATTGTTAGATTTTTATTTTTCTTATTTTATAAAATTCAGTGTTTTTTTTAAATAATTATGTGGAAAAAATAATTTTAAAAAATTGTGACATGGCTGCCAAATCATTGACATGTCATCATTTTATTAATAAAAAATAGAAAAAGGATAAATTTGTGCACAATATAAAAAATAAAGGGCCAAAATGTTACAAAAAATAAATAAGGGACCAAAGTGTTACAAAAAAATAAGATAAAGGACTTCTTGTATAATTTTGCCAATATTTATTTAGAAGTACGGTTCTTTTTAGGTGACATTGCATGTGTATAAATAAATCTGTTGCAAAAATGACAAGCCGATAAATAAAGAATTTTTTTGACAATAACAAAATGATATTCATTCATTCAAATTGATAGATTACATCAAATACAACCACGAAATCAACATCGCTAAAAACATAAAGGATGAATCTGCGAACAAAACTCACAGCATCCGAGTTAATAGCATACAACGGCAAAATGCCTACAACAAATAATATGATAAAGTTAAAGTCACCGAAGTATCCATGCCTCCGGATCTGCAGCGTTGAAGCCCAAATCATTGGTTGAATCTGTAATTGACTGAAGCCGATCTTTTCAATAGAAATCAAATGAACACCGCAACAATACGGGACAACAAAAACGTCGCACAAGACGACGAACAACACAACGCTGCACTCAGACGGTGAAATCACAAAAAAGAAAACACAAAAGAAAAACTTGATCAATGTGAAGATCACTTATTTAAATAAAAAGAAAAGGAAAAACAATTACGAGGAGTGATTTTGGGTCAAAAATTGACCCTAAAACCACCCCTACTTGGTAGATCAAGAAAAAAAACTAGGTTAAGGTGGAGGTGGCGGCTATGAAGAAAAGGAGAAGAAAGGTGAGTGCAATCCGATAAATAAAGAATATTGGAGCATAAATCTGTTGCAAAAAAGACACAATGAATGATCCATGGAAAAAACTATATTGGAGCACTTCTTGTCAAAAAAAAAAAAAAACGATATTGGAGCACTGAGTTTTTGAGAATGACGAGCCAAAAGAAATTTACCTTACATGTCTACATTACCTTATCAACTCATCGTGGTAGAAGGATTATTATGTTTGTACACGTGTTGAACCACGGTTAGTCACTTATATTATTTTATGAGAAACTAGTATAACTTACCCGTGCTATCGCCCGGGTTAATTTTCTATGAAAAATATAGATCATTTTTTTTCACACATGAAAAATATGGATTATTAAAATTTTAATATTGTGATTTTTTTAATTATTTGTAAAATTAATTTTATATTTAATGTAATAATTTATTTAAATATGATAAATGATCCAAATTTTGGAGATTTTAAGGAGAAATGGTAGAATGGAGAGTGATACTCCACTCCTCGTTCCCAACCCACATGTTCGTATATTTGTTCTTTTATTTTCATAAAAAATGTCATTAAGCAAAAACTAATCTAACGGTTAATATATATTAGTTCTTAATCATCATCTCTCTCCTTTAGACATTTGTTTTCTTCTGAAGTATTTTAGCCCATGACCCCGTGTGAAAAAATTTCACATTTGTGTAATGAACAGTACAATTATTAGTCATTTGCTTGACACAAAAAAAATTTATATCATTTTTTTTATGCATATCTCATTTGTTAATGGTGCAAATTTTAAAAAATTTATCTATTTGTTTATCTTACAGTGATGTTTGGAAAATAAAAACAAAGTAACACATGATATTATTACTTTTAATTCTTTCTTTTTTTATATATAAAATCATTGTTACTTTCCTTACTTTCAATTGATATTTATCGTAATTTTTATATAATAAAATCTACAAATGTATGTCCCACCCCGTGTAAGTTATTTTTTGCTTAATACCTCCAAGTAGATTATTTTTTTATCAATACCCCCTATTGTAATATTATGTTTGGTATAAATCACTATGTAACTTTTTTTTATTAATAAAATTAATAAAATAATAAAATAAAATAGAAAAATAATCTATGAAGTCAATTACTTCATTCCTTTTATATTTCAGACAATCACACCATTTTCTCTGTTCGATAAGTATGAAGTTTAAGAATAACTTTTTTTGTGAACAATTAAATTACTATTTTTATTTTTTTTTTATATTCCTTTTAAGGTAAGTATTTTTGTTCAGTGAAGGTGAGAAGAGAAAATAGAGAAGGGGCGCTGAGACACTAAATGACCCTCACTCTTACATGTTGACCCGTATATATAGAAACTATAGTAGATTTTTGGTCCTTAATTTTTGAAATTTCCATACATTTCAGCATTGATTTAATTTAATCAATATATATTCCAAAAATGAGTTAGTCAATAATCAAAAGTTTCCATATGTAAAATTTCAATTGTATCAAAATATTAATATATAGACATTTGTTCATAAAACCTGATTGAACAATTTCTATATTTATAATTGAGCACTAATGACTAAAGGAAAAAACATAGAAGAATGACATATCAGCAAAATGAATTGAGAGATTGTCACGTGAGATTTTGACCGGTAAAAGAAATGAGAGGACGCCACCTAAGAGAATGATGAATGAGAGGATGCCACATTGGATTAATAAAAATTAAAGTTCATAAGAAAGTGACACGTAGATTTGTTTCATTGAGAAAAAACTCTTAAACATATAAATAATAGATAATAGATTCACAAAAATAAAGATCTCTTTTTTTTTAAAAAAAGAAGTATAAAATAAAAATTGCAATAGAAAAATATACAATAATGATGAACTTAATACTATTGGAAAAATACATCATTTGATTAATTTGTTAATAGATTCATCAAGTAAATACATCATTGATATTCCAACTTGAATCCAAGACATCATTGATATTGATAAAGTGCTTTAAGCAAGATTTTCTAAAAAAACAAAACTACAGTTGTTAAAACAGACTCCGAGCTCTCAATTCAATCCATTTTGTGAGAATGTGATGCATTTCGTCTTGCCTCTCAATTATTTCCCTGTCACGAAAAATAAATAGGATTAATAAATAAAAATATGACCAAAAGAAAATAATCTAAAAGGTAAAACAAACAATATATTAAAAATATAAGAAATATCGAACAAAGAAGAAAAAATAAAGAAATTTAAAAAGGTGACGATATACAGAAAAAATAGTGATTATCGAGAGAGATGAATAAGAAGATTGAAAAATTGTGAGTTTTAGAGTTCAGACAAATGTTATATATATAGTAAAAAAAAATGGACAAATGAGTAATTTTGTCTTTAATATGAAATTAAATTCATTAAAAGTCAAATATATTAATTCCATTTTTAATTTTAAAAATATATTAGTAAATTAGTAATTAGTAAATTAGTAAATAAGACATATTCCATTATATTATAAATAAATTAAATAAATTAATGCACATGAATATAACACACATATTCCAATTTTTTTAAATAATAATAAAATATTAATTATATTATGTCACTCTATATAATTATAAAATTATGAAAATATATAATAAATTTTGTTTTTACCGTAATACAATATATATGTGTGTGTGTCCTTAGTATTTTGATACACGATCATTTAGAAAAAAATTTGTGAGAGAATAATTTGGAGACCATAAAGATTTAATATTTTTTTAATTGAATTTGAAGACCATAAAAATTATTATATCCAGCTGACAATTATACCTAATTATTATATGCAGTTGGCAATCTTCCTTTCATAAAAAAAATTTAAAAACAATTGCTTTGGTACAAAAATAATTTTTTTTTGACGAAATTGGTACAAAAATAGTCAATTATTTCCTTTTAAAATTATTTTTGATAGGTGCATTAAATTTGATTTATAAACAATAATTGAAAAATGATTAAATTTCCAAATTAGCCAAAGATTCTAAGTAAAATGATATCATCATGTATTAGAGAAATTGCAAAGACCTTCATAGTTAGCCACATAGGAATTGGAGAAATATTAGAATGCCACATAAGACATGGATCAAGGAAATGGTGCCACATAGGAATAAGACCATGAGAGAGAAACTCCTAAATATATAAATAATAGATTATGAGAAAATAATAATTATGAATTGGTCAATAGGTTCACTTAAGTTGATGGATGACTTTGGGCTTATATTAGGACTCAAAGTCTGCTAGTAAATGTTTTCTATCAAGAATTTTTTTTTCTACCCCAATAATCTCCACTCTACCCCAACATATTTTTTAAAATACCCAGTATACCCTTATAAAAAAATAGTATATTTTAATAATTTTTTTTTGTCGTATAATACTGTTCCGGTAAATTGTTTCATCCTCCAAAAAAACTGTTCCGGTAAGTATTTATCTTTACCGATATGTTAATTTTACCGGTACACTTTTTAAAAAGTGTTCCGGTATGTTAGTTTTACCGATACACTTTTTAATAAGTGTTCCGGTACATTGATTTTACCGGTACACTTGGTTTTAATAAGTGTTCCGGTACGCTCGTTCTACAGTTCATCGGTACACTTGATTTTACCGGTACACTGTTTTAATAAAGTGTTCCGGTATTTTAATAATTTTACCGTAATTCTTGTCCGAATTTCTACCGTTCATCGGGTTTATAAAACTAATCACACTTTGATTCCTGCTCTTATTCTTCTTGCTTTTCATGATTGCTTCATTCAGGTTAAGTCTCTTTCTTTTTATTTATAATTATTTTGCATTTTCTTGTGTATTATTATTAGTTCAAAACAAGAACAAAAAGAAGGCTGTTTTTTTTTTTAAAAAAATATTATTTGGTCATTTCTGGTTCAAATCTCAGGTAAGGAAGTTCTTTTCAAAACTTGTGGAAAAATTAATGCTGCTGGAAGAGGGTTTGAAGAGAGAAGAGATACTGCTTTTTCTGTTACGGAAAATGGAGTTGTAAGTAGTCATGGTTTTTATGCTACTAGTTATCAATGAAATAAAACTAAGTGTACCGGTAAAATCAACGTACCGGAACACTTATTAAAAAGTGTACCAGTAAAATTAACATACCGGAACACTTTTTAAAAAGTGTACCGGTAAAATTAACATACCGGTAAAAATAAATACTTACCGGAACAATTTTTTAGGAGGATGAAACAGTCTACATGAACAGTATAATATGACAAAAAAAAATATTAAAATATACCAATTTTTTATAAGGATATACTGGGTATTTTGAAAAATATGTTGGGTAGAGTGAAGATTGTTGGGTAGAAAAAAAAACTTTCCTCTATCAAACACGAAATTGGCTCTTTAGGTCCCCTATATACCTCTAAGCCCCTCAAAAATCCAAAAGTACCCTTAATTTTGACCTCAATTATGTTTGTTTATGAAAACACTTAGCTTTTGATTTTATGAAGTTGATTTAGGGTATTTTTATTTCAGCTTTAAAAAAATAGATTTTTTTTTTTTTATGAAGTTGATTTAGGGTATTTTTGTTTTTAGAGATTTTGAAGAAAATCTAAAGTTATTTGCCGTTTGTTTACGATCATAATTTTTTTTTTTTTTAAGATGGTGTGGGATGATGAGTGATAAAAAAAATGGATTTTTGATAAAAGCTATTGAAAATAGATTCTAAGTTTGATGAAAAAAATGATTTTTTTTACTAAAATTATTTTAAAAAAATCTGAAACAAAAACACAAGTAAGATAAAAAAATAGATTTTTTTTGGGTGAAAAATCTGAAACAAATAGGCCATTTATATAGGTGAAAATCAAAAAATGCTTAACTCATTTCTTTCGTGCTCTGTTTCTCCTTTCTTTCTTTCTTGACAACTCTTATATATCTTCTCCCCACATACATATATGTTTTTTTTGAACAAGCCAAAATGAGATATATATTAACAAAAAACAGCTTTCTCAGCACAAGATGTGTTAAGATAGACTACCAAAGTTTACAAATAGTCACAGAAAGAAATACAAGCAATCATACAAGGCCCAAACATAGCAAAGGACTAGACCACCAACTATGGTAGTTTGAGACTAAAGTAACACTCGTCGTCTTCAAACACCTATAAGAAAAGAGCTTGATCTTGTCCAACATCTGATGAGGAGTACTAGTTGAACCTCTGAACAATCTATGATTTCTTTCCGTCCACACAACCCATACACTAACAAGCCAAATGAGTTGCAAAAAAGACCGACGTGCTCTAGATCCACCAGCTGATAAAGTAAACTGAACAAAATGATCTCGGATGGAAGTGAAACCCGTCGATGAAATGCCAATCCAAGAGCGAACTAAATCCCGAATAGAACCAAAAGTACTGCAATAGATGAATAAATGGTGGGCCGACTCAGGCACCCCACAACCAGAAACACAGTGATGAGCTGCAGAAGATAAAATGCCTCGAGTGACTAGGTTTGACTTTGTGGGTAACCTATCACGCAATAAACGCCACGCAAAAATGGAAACCTTCAAGGGAACCTGAGGCTGCCAAATAAGATGCTCCGCGTCATCCACAATAATCGAATCCATAGTAGTCAGAAGCTGATAAGCGCCCCGGACAGTGTAGCCTGAATCAGGGTCTAGCTGCCATTGCCACCTATCTGAAGTTTGTACCTGTAAAGAAATGACAGAGAGTAAAGACTGACACTCCCCCAACAACTCCTCCTCCCAGGCCCTCAGCTGCCTCCTCCACACCCAAGCCGCCCCATCTAACCCCCACCCCAAAGAGAACATCTCAGCCACCGTATGCGATTTGGTCTCTGCCAAAGCAAACAAGCGCCCAAACCGCTCACAAAGAGGAGTCTCATCCAACCAAGAATCTGTCCAAAAAAGAGTATCAGACCCATTTCCCACCCTCCTAACAACATGGTCACCAAACCACCTACCTCCTGTCTCACCACCACCCTCCCTAATACTCGCTATCTCTCGCCAACACAAAGATTCACGCCTCCCTCTACCCCATACCGAGCCGCCAACACTCTAAACCACAACCCCTCTCTATCCACTAACATCCTCCAACACCATTTACCTAAAAGTACCAAATTAAACTCCCTCAACTGCCTAACCCCCAAACCTCCATACTCCTTACGCATACAAATAGTTTTCCAATTTACCCAAGCGATTTTCCTAAAATCCTCACACCCCCCCCCCCCCCCCCCCCCCCCCAAAAAAAATAATTAAAAGAGATTCAATAGAGGAAATGATACCTGAAGGAGCTTTGAAGAAGGATAGAGCATAGACATGTAACGATGTCAAGACAAACTTAAGTAAAACCAGACAACCACCAAAAGAAAGAAAACGACCTTTCCACCCAGATAATCTATTCTTTAAACGAGCAAACACCGGTTCCCAGAAAATCAGACGCCTCGAATCACCCACAATAGGAAGCTTCGCCTAACCAAGAGACAGGAAAGGAATATTTCTCACTTTACAACACAGAGCAGACACAGCTTCGCCTAACCAAGAGACAGGGATATTCACCCCTACCAGCATACTTTTATTGAAAGTTACCTTCAAGCCAGACATAGTCTTAAACAACACCAAAGCAGCCCGCAAAGCCCGAACGTTAGCCCAACTCTTCTCCCCAAGCAGAAGGGTGTCATCAGCAAACTGAAGGTGCGACACCAAAGTCGGATCACTCTCCCCAATCCTATACCCCGTAAAAAAGTTATGAGTAACCATAGCCTCCATCAGAACATTCAAACCCTCAACAGCCAAGAGAAAAAGGAAAGGAGATAACAGATCTCCTTGTCTAAGACCCCGTTCAAGAGGGAATTCATCAGTTGGGTTGCCATTAACAAGAATAGATGCAGTAGCTGTGCCCACACACTCCCTAAACCACTTCCTCCAAAGAGTTGGAAACGCTATCCTCTCCATAACCTTGTCCAGATACCCCCAATCCACAGAATCATTGGCTTTCTCAAAATCCACCTTAAAGAGCACGAGTTCTTTTTTAGCCTTACGAGCATCATCTACTACCTCATTGGCAATGAGAATACCATCCAAAATCTTTCTATCCTTTACAAACGCCGTTTAAGACTCTGAAATCACACTACCGATAACGAGACGCAACCTATTCGCCAACACCTTTGCCAAAATTTTATACAGGCTGCCAACCAGCGAAATTGGCCGAAAGTCATTCAGCCGTTGAGGACTGTCGACCTTTGGAATCAGAGCGATGAAAGTAGAGTTGATACCCTTTGATAGTTTACCATTCCTATGAAAATCAGAGATAAAACGCATAACATCACCACAAAGTTCAGCCCAAAAATCCTTAATGAAACCAAAATTTATCCCGTCAGGACATGAGCTTTTATAACTATCACAGTCCCACACAGTAGATTTCACCTCTAACTCTGTGAAAGGCTTGGTAAGACTACTACCCTCGTGATGGTTCAACCTTTTAAACAGAAGATTATCCACCCCGAGCCTCTCCACATTGTATTTCCTGAAGTGATCCGTAAAATGAGTAAACACAGCCTGCCGAATAGGAGACACTCCCTCTAGAGTATCCCCACCCACTTGAATCACAGAAATAGCATTCATTCGACAACGGCCTTCCAAGACCGAGTGAAAATACTTAGAGTTAGCATCTCCCTCCTTGAGCCATAACGATCGAGACTGTTGCCAACTAATACTAGTATGCAGCCAAGAGAGCGAATGAATATCCGTAGTCGCCCCGTGAAGCTCTGCTATCTCATTTACTGACATGTCCTCCTCTTACCCCTTGTGATCTAAAACCGACACCCGATCTTTCAAAGAATCAATATGACTAGGCAAGTTTTGAACATGAGTCTTGTGCCACTCTTTCAGAGCCCCTTTTATCAACTTAAACTTTTCCTTAAGCACATACCCTCCCCAGCCATCAACCTAAAACGAATTCCACTTCTCTCTCACAAACACTTTGTAACCAGAAACATCTTTCCAACACTTAAGCATCCTAGAAGGACGTGGTCCCCAATCCTCCTCCTTCACCGAAAGAACCAGAGGACAATGATCGGACAACCCCCTCAAATTGGCTACCTGCTTGCAATTGGGCCAAGTCAAGCATCACTCCTCCGAGAGAAGAAACCTATCAAGGCGACTCATCGAGAGACCATCCCCTTTGAACCAAGTAAACTTACGACCAATCAAGGGTAGATCGACTAAGTTATTTTCATATATAAAGCGAAAAAAAGGAATGTGATCTGAGCTGTGATGACCCTGGAAGAACGACGTTCATCAACGTGTTTAACCGCATTAAAGTCCCCACAGATACACACCCTCTCCATCCCTACCGCTTGAATACGTGACGATAGATAGTCCCACAGCCGTTGCTTTGCCATATCATCACAAGGCGCATAAACATTCGCCACCAAAAAATCTTCTCCAGTCTTAATAAAACGGCCATGACACCACAACACATGTTCACGACTCTCAGTTGACCACATAACCACTTCAGTGGGATCCCAAACAGTTAGCAGCCCCCCCCCCCCCGACGCTCCAACCAAAGGCCGATAAGAGAACTCATGAGGCATACTACCCCAAATAGTCGAACTAAGAAAAACATCACAGAATTGCAGTTTAGTTTCCTAAAGACACAGAATAAAAGGAGTCAGGTCACCCACCAACTTACGCACCTCCTTCCTCTTCTCTAACCCACTCAAGCCAATCTTCATGAGACACCCCCCCCCCCCCCTTACAGAACACCACAATCCTAGCACACCGTATCCTGCCTAACTCCCCCCCTCAAGTTGTGGGCCTGAAAGCTTCTTCTTACCTTTGCCCGCTCTAGAGAGAACCCGAAACATGTTCACATTATCTCTCTTAAACTTAACTCCAATGGCCTTTCCTATCCCCCAAATATCATCCACTGTCAGCAGCTCACTACCTTGCATAGCCACCCAATTCTGCCAGTCATTATTAACAGAAGACGAAGACTCGTTGGAAGACGTTCGACGACTCACAGAACAAGAGCGATTAATGGTATCCCCGCCTCTACGACGCCGAACATGCTTTTTAAGATTTTGAGAACCGCACTACGGTCTTTGCTTGGTAGGCTAGCTACTTTTTTGATACTGTGAAACGGATGACGAAGCAACCCTTCTCCTTTTCATTTCCTAGGATCAGATTGCCTAACCTTTTGCTGCCTCACTTCGAGCTGGTCTCCCTTCTTCGCTTTCCTACTTGATGAAAAAATAACCCCTTCCTCCCCATGTGCCTGATCATGTAACCATTCCAAACTCCACGGCCCCGAGATGACAGAACTGCTCGCCTTTGGAGGGCAAGAATGGGTACGTTTGCTTCGGAGCAGCATTCTAGCCCCGTGGCCAGTTTCCTCGACTTCTATATGATTAAGAGATGGAAAGAGAGACGACAAGCAAGCAAACTTACAACACTTGTTATAGGGGCATTTTCAGTTTTAAAAAAAATGAATTTTCTCTTTGTATTTTTGAAACTAGATTTTCTAAAATTGTTTTTCAAATTATTATAAGTTTTTTTATATTCATTTTTTTCTAAATTTAAACACTAATTTTAACATCATATAACATTAACATACATTATTGAAGATTAAAACATAGTCAAAATCGTAATTTTTTCAAAATGTTGTATTTCAAAAATGATTTTTATGAAAATCTATTTGAAATAGCTTCAAAATTAAGTGATTTTTCAATTTTTTTATACTCAAAAAAAGTTTCAATAAAATCATGAAATACGTAAAATAACATAAGAATAACTATTCAAAATTTTTATTTTGAAGCTTTTATAAAAAAAAAATTTGTAAATTTTTTTAAAACAAAATTATATTACACTATAGAATCTATTTTATAAAAGGAAAATGTTAACATGTGCACCAAAGGCACATGTTAAGGAAGTAAAAGTAGAAATAATATATTGAAATATGTGCATTTAACTTCTTAAGCATTAAATTTTTTTCTAATAATAAATGCAATTTTCTATATTTAGAACCTTAACATGTGCCTTTTATGCACATGTTAACATGACCCTTTATAAAAAACTATAACAATGGAAAAATCACTTGTGTTTGAATAATATACATATATGTTAGATGGAATAGAGGGTATATGATGTTGGAATATTTTATACTATTCAATTATTATATTCTAATAATTATTATGTGGGCATATATATTTATATTAATTATATTAGTTATTTATCAATTAAGAGTCTAAATTGATTACGTGATCAAATAAAGTTAAAAGACTATTAGATTTCTATTTAGAATTAATTAATTAATTATTTAATTAGTTAGATATGGGCTCAAATGAGTGGATGTCAGGATGACCCATTTCGGGATAATGGGAACCCTAATGGGCCATCACCCTATATAAGGCTATGGTCCCCAATACACCGTACATAAGCAAACACTCTCTTCTCCCCATCTGAAGAGAATCAAGGTATGAGGGTACCGGTTGAGGAAGAGTCAATCTAACCGCCATTTCTTTGTGTTTTAGGATCACTGCTGAAAAGACTCATCTCCATGAATCCAGGTATTCCTAAAGATCAACTTGTCGATCCTATGATCTTATACATGCTTCCATGACTCTTTTGTTTCCACACTAATGTATATGTCATATAATATGTTGAGCATGTATATGTATTTAATCTTTAGTGATTTAATTCTAACAATTGGTATCAGAGCAGGACATGCTTGATCCTTATGAATATCTTTTATTTTCTATAGTACTGATATCTTGTCATTTTTCGGCTTATGTTGTTTTGATTATACGATGTAATTGCCTTCCTGCATTTTATGATTCTGCAGAATAAAATAAAATAAAATATTATTAAGCTTTGTTTAATTATTTTATTTTGCGGTTCATTCGTTTGGCGTTGGCACATGTTTATTTGTTCCGATGACAAGATTCAATGGTTTTGGAACATGTATATGCTTGCTTTCACTGTGTTTTCCATAAGTTTCCTGATAAGATGATGAATTTTATTTTATTTTATTTTATTATTATATTATTTTTGTGATATGGACCCAGTCTTGAATATTTTAGGATTTATAGTATTCATGTGCGTATATGTATATGTATATGCTTTAGTTACGATACGACTACATAGGCTGTTTTCGATCTTCCTGTATATGTACTGCCATCATGTTTAAGTTTAATTACTTTATTCAAATTATCCCTTCAAGGTTATGTCAGATGTGATTACTTTTATATGGCTTTTTAAATTGATCACATGAATTTTTTTTGGTCAATCGGTGTTAATTAGGGTTGGGAATAGGCCAGGCGGCCTACAGGGGCTTTCGGCCTGGCCTGTATAAGCCTGGTCTGGCCTGGTTATTAAAAATGTCAGGCTTAGATTTTGAAAATGGCTTGTTTACATAAATAGGCCAGGCTTAGGCTTCTAAAAAGGCCTACGAAGCCTGATAGGCCGGCCTAATTATAATAACTATTATTTATATCTTATAAAAAAAATATTATTTATATAAACATTATTAGCTTTTAATTGTTGCGACTTTTCGTAATCGTATTTGTTATTTTATTAGTTTTTAATTATTGTGTTAATCATATTATTAGCTTTTTCTTAATGTTGTAGAAATTATAAAAAATTAAATGTGAACTTTTTAAGGCCTGTTTAGCCTATTTAAAAAAACTATATAGAGTAGCTTTAATGTAACACATGCTTTTAAACAGGCTACAAGGCCAGGCCAGACTTTTAAAAGGCTCAGGCCAGGCAAAAAAAAAATAACATTTGATAGGCCACAGGCCAGGCTCAGGCCTGAAAAAAAATCGTAGGCCAGGCTCAGGCCTGTCAAGGCCTGGCCTGGCCCGTTCCCAACCCTAGTGTTAATCATGTAATTTTCTCTTTCTTTAGTTTTTCATCGAGTGGATTTTTTTTTGTTGACTTATTTTAATTTAAAAATAATAAATTGATATAAAGTCTAATTTGTTTCTTTTGGTTTTAATTTTGAAACAAATTAACATATTTGATTTGGTTTCCAATATGAGCATCAATTATTATGTGTCTTCAATTTCTTTCCATAAAGATCCAGACTAATTTTGTCAACATTGTTGTGAGTTATTTTCAATTATGGTCTATAATTACAGTATCAAATCGGATCAGTTTTATTTGACTCTGATATATTAATAGCTGTTTATTTCATTCCATAACTGTCGGATGAAATTTTTCTTTCGGACCAAGTACATATATTTTAGTTACGGATTAAGGATATGATCTCATTGATCTTCATTTAGGTACCTTACTCATAGTTAATTATGTCAATAACTATTTTGGATTTATTTAATTTTGTTATAAACCAAAATTGAATTCAATGTGGATCAAGTTTTATTTTTTCCCCCCACGTACTGCTTATGTACACAAAGCACAATTTATGTGCTTATTTCATTTTATTATAAGTAGTTTATTTCGTACCCTATAAGGACAACCAATTTACTGTACTGGTCAGTATTTGACACAAACACGTGCTGTTTTAGTCTTTCAGCTTAAATCTTGCGAGTTCCTTCTCCCACAATTATGATAGTTTAATAGTCACGCGATTATTAAACAAACAGATAACATATAATTTTAAAATTACATTTGTTGGTAATGTTTATGTGAATTTTAAGACCTTTTCATTTAATTTATTAAATTAAAAAATGTCTATTAATTTTGGTTGAGTTGGTTGAAACAACAAGTTGCAAAAGTAACCTCTGTTGCGTAGACTTGATTCGATTGAAATTATTAAAGATGTAGTATGTAATTGTTCATGCGAGCTGTTTTAGTCGGCCAAAAGGAAGACACAGTTTAGCCGGACAATTGGATACCTGTGATGATAAATATGTGGTAATTATTAAGTTGTTTTTTCCATGTGGATAATGGTTGGTGTCAAAGACGCACATTATCTGACCGGACATATTACCAATATTTGATCGTTGCGTGAGAGTACCGCTTACAGTTAATTCTTGCAATCAAAGATTGGGAATTAATGGTGTGCTTGGTATCTTGTTTGAGTCTTATTTAATTTGCATATAAAGAATATTGTGCATGTCCATATGGTTATTTGATGACATGCCTACTAATGTTATTGTATGTTTGTTGTTCTCTCTTCGATCCAGTTGTTGCTGCCACCGCTCCTAATTTCATTGCTCAAATCAACTCTATTCTTGTGCTAAGTGGGACTAACTTTAAGAGGCTGAAGAAAACTGCGGGAAATTTTTTTCGGAATAAGAAAACAAGGGAACGACATAACGAGTCCACCTGCTTCTTCTGTAAGAAGGTTGGACACATAAAGAAAGATTGTTCCAAGTACGCTGCATGGCGTGAAAAGAAGGGTAATTTTCTCACTTTTGTCTGTTATGAAATTAATTTAGTTTTTGTACCTAAGGATACTTGGTGGGTAGATTCTGGTGCTACTACTCACATTAGTATGTCCATGCAAGGCTACCTGTGGAGCCGTCCGCCAAGTGATACTGAAAGATTCATCTATGTGGGAGATGGCAATAAAGTTGCAGTTGAGGCTATAGGGACTTTTAGATTATTGTTAAAGACCGATTTTCATTTGAATTTGGTTGAGACTTTTGTTGCTCTGTCTATTAGACGGAACTTAATTTCTATATCTATTTTGGACAAATCTGGTTATACTTGTTCATTTGGAAATAATAAATTTAGCCTCTCATATGATTCAAATGTTGTTGGTTACGGTTCTTTGAATGATAATCTTTATATGCTTGATATTGAATGTCCTTATAACAAAATAATGCAAGTAGAGTCACATGGTACGAAACGAAAATTAAATGAGAATTCTGCCACTTTATGGCATAAGCGATTAGGTCATATCTCTAAACAGAGAATTTAGCGGCTTATGTCAGACGGTATTCTTGGATCCATTGACTTGTCGGACTTTCAAGTCTGCATTCAGTGTATCAAGGGTAAGCAAACAAACAAAAGGAATATTCATGCCGAAAGAGCTAAGGATGTCTTAGAACTAATTCATACTGATATATGTGGTCCTTTCCCTTCAGGTTCTTGGAATGGACAACGATATTTTCTTACGTTCATAGACGATTACTCGAGGTACGACTACCTTTATTTGATTCATGAGAAATCTCAATCTATGGACGTGTTCAAGTCATTCAATGCTAAAGTTGAACTTCAACTTGGAAAGAAAATTAAGGCTATTAAGTCTGACTGTGGTGGTGAATACTATGGTCGGTATGATGGATCAGGGGAACAACGTCTAGGGCCCTTCGCACTTTTCCTTGATGAGTGTGGAATTGTTCCTAGAGTCATTTTGGGGAGATGCATTAAAGACCGCAGTTTATATCCTTTATAGAGTACCTAGTAAAGCAGTAGCTAAGACCCCTTATTATGAGCTATAGATTGGGAAAAAACCCAGCATTAGGCACTTGCACATTTGGGAATGTCCAGCTGAAGCGAGACCCTATAAGCCTCATGAAGGTAAGTTGGACGCAAAGACAATTAGCTGCTATTTTATAGGGTACGCCATACGCTCTTACGGGTATAAGTTTTATAACCCCATCACTAGAACAATTTTTGAAACGGGAAATGCAAGATTCCTTGAGGATGTAGATTTTGGAGGGGAAGGAAACATAAGGAGTGTTGTCTTTGATGAAGAAACTGTTACTGACAATGATCAAGTCTTTGCACCTATTGTTGTTCTAGAAACAAATCCAGAAATTAACAATGATGTTATTCCTAACATCCCTCAAGAACAAGAACACGCTGAGTTTCTTCCTCAAGCACCACCTATAGTTCAAACTCAACAACCTCAAGGGCTGCCATTAAGAAGATCCACTAGAGAGAGGAAGTGTCCAATTTCGGACCATTATGTTATATTTCTTCAAGAACATGAGGATGGCATTGGTTTGACTGAGGATGATCCTATTAACTTTTGTCAAGCTATGCAAAGTTCAAACTCTCTTAAGTGGATTGATGCCATGAAGGATGAGATGAAATCGATGACTGACAATGATGTTTGGGATCTCGTTAAATTACCCGAAGGAAAGAAACCCATTGTTTGTAAATGAATATTTAAAATCAAAAGGGATTTAAAGGGTAAACATTAAGAGATATAAAGCTCGTCTTGTTGCTAAAGGTTTTACTCAGAAGGAATGCATTGATTATAAAGAGACTTTCTCTCTTAGGATCATAATGGCATTAGTAGCTCATTTTGATTTAGAGCTGCATCAGATGGATGTAAAGACTGCGTTTCTAAATGGAAACATTGAAGAAACAATATATATATATGGTGCAACCAGAAAATTTTGTGTCAGGAGACCCAAAGTCTGTGGTTTGCAAACTTAAGAAATCCATCTATGGCCTTAAACAGGCTTCCCGTCAATGGTATTACAAATTTCATCAAGTTATATCCTCATTTGATTTTGAGGCTAATCCAGTTGATGATTGCATATACCAAAAGTTCAGTGGGAGTAAATTTGTTTTCTTGGTATTATATGTAGATGATATCCTTTTGGCAAGCAACAATATAGGCTTATTGCATGAAACCAAGAGATTTCTCACAAAGAATTTTGAGATGAAAGATCTTGGGGACGCCTCATTTGTCTTAGGAATTCGAATACTTAGAGATCACTCTCAAGGTATTTTGGGATTGTCACAAAGGAGCTATATTGATACAGTTTTGGATAGATTCTCCATGAAAGACAGTAAACCAGGAGACACACCCATTGCTAGAGGAGACAAATTTAGTCTCAATCAGTTCCCCACTACGGATCTTGAAAAGAAAGAGATGCATAAAGTTCCTTACGCTTCGGCTGTGGGGAGTCTTATGTATGCTCAAGTTTGCACTCGTCCCGACTTAGCATTCATTGTAGGAGTTCTTGGCAGATATATGAGCAACCCTGGTATGCAACACTGGATAGCAGTAAAGCGTGTAATGCGCTACCTGAAGAGAACTAGAGACTTCGTACTCACTTATCGGAAGTCAGATAACTTGGAGATCATTGGGTATTCTGATTCTGATTATGCGGGATGCCTGGATAGTAAACGTTCCACATCTGGTTACATCTTCCTCTTGGCTGGAAGAGCCGTTTCTTGGAAGTCTGCCAAATAGTTTTTAGTGGCTCCCTCTACCATGGCGGCAGAGTTCGTGTTCGTGGCTTGCTTTGAGGCATCAAATCATGCGAATTGGCTGCGGAACTTTGTCACAGGCCTACAGATCATTGGGAGCATCGAGAGGCCATTAAAGATTTATTGTGACAATAGTGCAGCTGTGCTCTACTCCAACAACAATATGAGTTCCACAAAGTCGAAATTTATCGATATAAAGTATCTTGTTGTGAAAGAGAGAGTTCAGGAGAAACAACTTTTGATAGAACATATAGGGACAAACTTCATGCTAGCTGACCCACTAACCAAAGGTTTAACGCCTAAGGCTTTTCATGGGCATGTTGCTCGTATGGGTCTAGGTTTTGAGATTGCCTTAGATTAGTGGGAGTCTTTTCCTTATTTGTATTATGTTCTATATATTTTGGTTTCAATTTTGGTACAAACATTATGTTATGTTTGATTTTCTGCATAAATAAAACTTATTATAAGATATTATTGTTATAACAATATCAAGTTTTTTGGTTATGTGCAAATATTTTAATTTTGAATTGCACCTAAGGAACTTCAGTTTGATCTCAATAAAGACTTCAGTTGGACCAGTTGGAAATAGGCATGAATTAGAGATCACAATGCATGAAATTTTCATGTCACTCATCCATATCGATCTATGTCATCAAGTACATTGATGTGGTGGTCATCGGGGTTCCGTCACGTTATACGTCAGTGACGACAGCCGCGGTGGTCCCATTGTTGATGTATGAGGTGGACCAAATTGTAAAGTTGAAATCTAAAGATAAATAGCATTCGGATGCGCGTCTAAAGAACTATGATATAATTATTAACATAAATTGCCCAAGTGGGAGATTGTTGGAATATTTTATATTATTCAATTATTATATTCCAATAATTATTATGTGGGCATATATATTTATATTAATTATATTAGCTATTTATCAATTAAGAGCCTAAATTGATTACGTGGTCAAATAAAGTTAAAAGGTTATTAGATTTCTATTTAGAATTAATTAATTAATTAATTAATTAGTTAGATATGAGCTCAAATGAGTGGATGTCAGAATGATCCATTTCGGGATAATGGGAACCCTAATGGGCCATCACCCTATATAAGGCTATGGTCCCCAATACACCGTACATAAGCAAACACTCTCTTCTCCCCATCTGAAGAGAATCAAGGCATCAGGGTACCGGTTGAGGAAGAGCCAATCTAGCCGCTATTTCTTTGTGTTTCAGGATCACTGCTGAAAAGACTCATCTCCATGGATCCAGGTATTCCTAAAGATCATCTTGTCAATCCTATGATCTTATACATGCTTCCATGACTCTTAATCTTTAGTGATTTAATTCTAGCATATGAATGCCCGTTGCTAAGATTATAAGAGTTACTTCAATTGAAGTTACCAAAATAGAAACAAGCATTCATATATCACTTCCGTGAATTTATGGTGAAGGAATTGATTTCAAAGCCTTATATTTTATCATGTTTGTGTTATATTCTCGTCTTTTTAGTTTTTCTATTTGTATATATTTGTTCGGTTCATGGTGAAGAAATCATTAATTTGTTCAATAAATTCAATTCATGTTGAAGAAATACAAAATCCAAATAAATTTTTGGGAGAAAACTAATGATTAAGAAGTGGTGTTTGATTGCAACAACACATGGAATGTAACATTGACTTCCATGAATTAAATTCACGAAGGAATGTAGCAAGAGCCAAGAGATGATCGCACCAGCAAGAACAAGTTCGGATCCTACGTTCCGAAAGTATTTGGATTCGTATTCTGGGATCCGAAATGACCCCGGGTAATTTTGTGGGAGCAAACATAGAGAGGCCTAAAGAGTAAGGTCCATATATATCTTCTCGGTCAAAACAATTATCCAATTCTAAATTCTTATCTTAGAAAACTATAATAGACACCCAACAGATACACCTAGTAAATTAGTTTGTATTTACAAACTTACATTTTTTTTTTTTGGTACATACAAAATTACTTTTCTTATTAGTAACATAATGAAAATATTGCTCACAGTACTATTCAATAGCAAATTTAGTAATGACATCTTCAGGTTAATTAGAATTCAATTCTAAAAATTGCAATAAAGGTAAATATCTTAATATAATGAGTTTTATCAATTGTTTTATATATATTTGGTCTTCTGACAAAAAATCCTGCAAATTTCAAAAGATCTGGACATTATTCTTCATAGTTGTAGGGATGAATTTTTTACTTAACAAGAATAAGCTTCCTTTGGTTGCATTGCACACGTAACAAAAATAAGCTTTCTTTTCCTAGTAAATTTTTTAGCAAAACAATTGTTGTCGTTCATTTTTTCTACCTTGTATTTTGGATTATTTCCTCCAAGAAAATATTCTATATATTTTGTTTTATTTTTATAATATTGATTAGGGTGTTGCAAATAAAACACCAAAAGCTTCAGATAATTGATGCCTAACAATGGTGATGATACAAGTATAACATACACATATGAACAAGACAAAAGCCTAAATAGCAATTCAAAAAGTAACTTACACATCATGGTAGCTAGTAATGGCATAATATTTTAACTTTTTTTTTTTTGGTAGAGATATTTTAATCTTATCTTATTCTTATTATTCTTATTCTTATTATACTAAATGCAAGGCTGTTTTGGAAGCCCTAATTCTATGGTGATTTGAAACCCTAATTTTTTGTCCAATTGTCACTTGACATCTTTGTGTATTAGCCAATAAAATGTTGACAACTCTAGGTTTGCATCCCTAATTTCCTTCTCCCTTGGTAACCCTAATTCCTGGCAAACCACATGTTGAGAAGTGAGAACTAGAAACTTACACATGGATAGCTACATGGAACACATGCATTGGGCCCAATAAAATATATATATTTCTTTTTTCCCAATTTTTTTTCATTTGTCAAGTGTTTTTCTCTCTCTTCTCTCTTTTCTCTCTCTCTCTCCTACTTTCTCTTTTCTCACCATCCTCACTCACACTCTCATCTCTCTTTACCCTCAACCATTCCCAATCTCTTTCTCTCTGCCCTCCCCCATCTAATCCTAACCTCCACCACCATCTACAAATCAATCACTCGTGAGTGATTTTTTGCCGAGTGAAAGAAGATTTGCCGGCGGGAGAGAAGTTCCGGCGAGGAGGAGTTCCGGCCGAGAGAATTCTTGTGGCGGTGACACGGTGGTGCTTGGCGACGGCGGCGACGATTTCTCATTCTTTCCTCTGGTTAGATCCCTTACTTTCTATACTTTATTTATTTTATTTTATTTTTTTGTGTTGCTTTTTTTTTTGTTAGGATAGTTGAAGATTGGAGGTGGTGGTGATGTGTGGTAGTTATGGTGGATGGTGATAGTGATGATTTTTTTTAGGTTTTTTCTGTTCTTCCCCTATCAATTTTATGCTCTGCAAAAAACCTCAACATTGAACTTAAATACGGTGGATGGTGATAGTGATGATTTTTTCACTCTTTAATGATGTTTGTTTTATTGATTGAAAATGGTGGTTTGGTTTGGGAATGATTTGTTTTGATTAATTTGTGTGTTGAAGAAGGTTGGTGTTTGAATTTGGAAATATTGATGTGTTTTTGTGGCTTAATGGCAAGCTCTCCTCTCTGTTTTGGTTCTGCCTAGCTTCCTGTTTTTTTCTCTACTCTCCTCCTCTTCCTCAGTTTTTTTGCTTCCAATTTATATACTTAATTGATGAATCTTGCATTGTTTTATTTTTACTTTTTTCATTTTTGTTTTAGGTTACACCATTTTCTTAAACTGACAATGAAGTAAAGTTCTAGATGGATTTGAATTTCAGTAGAAAGACCACTAATTGGGTGAGAAGAAATTTAGTATAACATTTTTTTTTTATTTATTTGATCGAAAGGGATTTTTACAAAGACATGACTATAATATAATTGTTAATGGTATTTCATGCAATGATTTGGTTAATCTTTTTCCACTTATTTTGTCGTAGATAGAACCGTCCTCCGGTTCTATCTTCGACAAACAATTTTCAGGCATCGTGTTGTTCAAACAATGGATCCGTTGAAATCACTGAAGAAAGGATCAAATCGTTAGATCTAGAGGTTAGAAAAATTGAATTTGAAGAATTGTTACTACTACAATTGTCATGCTTTTTCTCTCATTATTATTCATGATTTCATTCTAATTTTTATTAAATTTATTGTAACGCATTAAACTTTCTATTTACAGGTGGAGAGAGCACAAGTTGAAACGTCGACGTGTAATTACCGTGAAGAAAAAACACGGAGGTTAGTTTTTGAAATTGCTGATTTATATTTTTCATGCATAAAGTCCATGTATATGATTTAGTGCAGAACTGATTATTCAATTGACTTTACAATTTTTTAAAAATTTGAAAAGTTAAGTACTATATGTATTACTATATGTTAATGTTAATTTTGTCTTGATTCATGGAATGTGGATTAATCTTTTTTGCCCTTAGAGTTTAGCATATGATTTTGTGTAAGGTTTTTCAATTGACTTTTCAAATTTGGTTGTTTGAGTTGTGAAGTTAAGTGGCACGTGTAATATATGTTGATGTTAAGCTTCCACATACTCTTTTGTTGGGTTTTTTAGTTTTAGTTTTGTTTTCAGTGAAGCATTACAGATTTGGATTTTAAATGTGTATTTTAAGATCAAACAGATCATGTTGCAACTGCATACTTTGAATGTGCTTGACTGAGTTGAAACATGAGCAATCCTATCTTTAGATTGGACAGCCTGAGATACATGACTGGCAAATTCAGGATTTTCCAGCTGTAACAAATCAGAAGCATATTTTTTCTAGAATATAGGTTTAAATTGGGTATGCTTTTTATGATTTGGTAGTCACAGTTATTAATTGACATCATTGGTTTGTATTCATATAAACAGATGGGAATAAGCGCAGTTGATTCTTCAGTTGCTGGTCTTGGTGGCTGTCCATATGCTAAGGGGGCTTCGGGAAATGTAGCTACCGAAGATGTTGTGGACATGCTTAATGCTCCCCTCTGGTTCCTTGGGTTATCACTGGTAGTTAACGAGTAATTTTTCCTTCGTAATTTTTTTGCACAAATTGTTAATTAATGAGTAACCGCGGGAAACTTGAAACAGTTGATTATTGATGAGGGAATAGAACAATTTATATACATTTCTATTAAAAATCCACTAGAGGAGTAGTGGCAGTTGCCCTCACAAACTATAACTTATATCCACCACTGGTTAACAGATTCAGTGATGACAATAGACCACAGCTCATAGACGGGTATTCTTAAATATCTTGGTTAATTAGAATTATGATCTACTGAAGTTTGGGTGGAGAATCGATTACTAGTGCTTTGTGGGCTTGTATTGTTGAATAATTGGTCTTTTGCTACTGGCAAGCCTGTGTTGCCTTTGTAAGGATTGCTACTGCCGAGCAGAAACATCATGGCGGTCTTTTGAGTTTGATAGGAGAATATGAGGCTGTTATTAATAATTTATACCCTTCTGTTTTGCCTTGTGTGGAAATACTGATATCTGAAATTGTCTTTTTCAAACTAATTTGTTTGTATCAACTAACAAAGCTTTGCAAAATATTTTGCCATCATTTAGGTATATCCAAACATGAGAGCGGCATTCATGGATATCATTTGAGGTAAGGCTCTTATATGTCATGTTTCAGCTCTATTATGTTTCCTATTTGCCTCTTTGACCTGTCATCACTTGCTTGGACAATATTGATTTTGAGTTTGCATACTTACATCATGCATTTTTAATTTGCTTGGACAGTTTGCACTCTGATTGGTCCATGCTTCAAATCTTTGCATAAGCACTATCCAGGCATCAAGTGGCATGATTGTAGATGCAAATGCAACGCAAGATGAATTGATATCTACTCCTACTACTGTAAGTCTATATTAACTCTTAACAATATTCCACTTTATTCTTTGATCAAATCTTTATTATTTTACTACTTTTTGTGTAAATTTTACAGTTTTAATTAATTCTCCTTTTACAAGTTTGATTGATTGCCTCATTGAATTGCACTTTCACGACTCATGTTTTTTTTTGGGTTACAAATGTGTATTTTATATTTAGCCAGCCGACACCTAAAACTAATAAGCATCAATGGCAGGTACAGTTCATCACCAAATGGTTTTGGAGGAGTATCTGCGCATTTTGATGTTCCTTTGTTCAGGTAAACAATGTGGATTCATGTGCTCTTTTCTCTTTTACTTTGGAGTTTGAGTGGTATTTCTTGATTTCTATCAATTTTGTATGTTTGCTCATTTCCTACACTTTTCATGGTGTCAAATTTTGTTCTACGGATGCAGTGACGAACACACAGTCGGTTTCAAGGCCACGATGACTTCTTATACTTTATCTCCATGTTCTCTACAGCAGATCATCCCAACAAGTGAGTTTAATTGTTATCCAATTTCTCCATTTTCTTTCTTCTTTTTCTTCCGGTGTTTTTCTTCCTAATTTTGCTTGTGTCATTGTTGCTTTTCATCTTTAGAGGGTAATATAAAAGTTCAACTTCAGGAAAAAAAAAAAGAAAAAGGATTAATCCGAAGTCCCTTACTGCACATTAAATATTGTAGTCTCTTACTTTAAATTCATGCCTTAAATTTGTTAAATGATCACATGGTCTATCTTAAGAATTAACATTTCCGAATTCCAATAACCAGGGACTATGAGTGAACCTCCAATTCCCTGTTTTAAATTGTGTTTTTATTTTAACAAAAGGATGCATCTAACACTTGATAGTGGAAAATGTATTTCCAATAGAATGAAAATGATAGATATGGATTGTAAAATTTGAAATTTCTAGATTATTTGATGATTTATTTTCTAATATTTGTTGAGATTGTGTTTTTTGCAGATAAAGGATGGATTAGCTTGAAAGTTTTAATCATCTGTGTTATAAGAGGTAGTTTCTCTTCTTCTATCTCTTACATTATGATCCTTAATTCCATGTGTTAACAATGAAAGTTAAAAGTGGTTTTTCCATGATGTAGCTATTGGGGGTTTGTTTTGTTGGTTTGGGAGATTAGGGATCTTCCAATTAGAAACACACTAATTAAGCAACTAAACCCCTTCTTTTTTTTTTGTAAGCAACTTTTTATTCATTTTTTACTTGTGCATATAAATTTGGAACTCATGTTGGCGAATCATAATTGCTACTTTTTAGGGGAGGAGGGATAGGTATGTATGGTTACTACTATTTTATAGGGATGACTACATCATCATTGATACTTTTTAGGATGTCTTGAGCATCCAATCCTATATTTTTGAATAACTCCTTCACTAATACACACATATTTTCTCATTGATCAAATGCACCACTCTTCTAATTTTCTTTTCTATTCATCTCCTCTTAAATAAATAAAGGGTTAGAAGAAGATAATTTTGACATGTTGAGTGTTGAAGTAATTGACTTTTTCTTAATGGAAAATTGATTGGTATTTGATTATATTTTATCTTCTTATGGTTTTTTTTTTTTTTTGCACTTGAATTGCAGAGTATTATAGTATGGGGAAATATTGGTGGTGTTTGATATAGGTTACCTGATTATGCCTTTTTTCCTTTTGAAATGCTAGAGGTAAAAAGATTCTAACTTCTGCATTAATTTTCTCTGATTATGTCTCTTTGTGATATTTCAATTAATTGAATTTCTTTAGTTTTGTTTGGTCGGTGGAATTAGATTTTTATTGAGCATGGCTTAAGTGGTGGGGATTGAAACATAGATGAAAAACTTCTATATACACCATGCATGTTCTCATTTAAACTAATGAGGTGAAAAGTACAAGCAATACTAATGAGGTAAATTTTTTGTCACATAGGAGTAACGTGGTTCTATTTGTAACATTTGAACATCATAATTGTCTTGGCAAAATTAGCACTTTTATTGTGTGAATTATATTTTTTTTTTATTTATATTGAAATTTACTTTTTAACAATTAAGATTATTTTTTCTGCTTGATTGCTTGCTTTTTAGATGTTAGTTATTCTTGATTTGATTATCCATTTGATTTTCTCCATGACTATGGATAAACTATGTTCAATATAACTATATGCTGGTAACATTCAATGTAGTTATCTTTTTATCTCAGATATGATGAATTTCCAAATTTTATGCAGGGAACTTTAGATTGTAGGATATGATAGAAGATTATCAATTTGGTTTTGGGCCTTCGATCTATATGTCCTAAAGAGGGAGGGACCTGGAGTTTGAAGTTATCAACCAAATTAATGGAAAAAAGGAGCTATGATTATTTTTGAATTATTGTTTAGAGGAAGAGAGAAATAGATTGAGTCTATGTATTGATGTTTTTCTTTAAAGTATATCCTAATGCACTCTTGCATCCTTATTGTGCATTGAAACTTTTTTTTCTTCATATTGTCATGATAATGATAATTTATGTGGTTGTTTTTGTAAATTGAATTTGGCTTCATATGATACAATGAGATTGGCCTAGAAAAATCTTATACATTGAAGGTTGATGAGAGGAAAGGAAGGTAAAAATAATTCTCATATGTTGAAGAATACTATTTTGGAACTTGCTATCATGTCCTTCACAAAATTCTTCTATCATCACTAAAATTTCTCCTACCTATATTTTGAATAGCACTCCTATGTCCCATAGCACTTCTATCTATTCTCAAAATAGTAGTAATCTTCTTTCTATAAATGTCATGGGTCATAGAAAGTTCCATTATAAAATTTGGTGTGATGATTCTCTTGAAGTGTGAGTCTGCATTTATGTTTGCAATGATCAATTATGTTTAACCCACTTAATTAAGATTAAATTATATGATGCCTTTAATTTAAAACATCCTATATTTGCAATGATATATTATGCTTAACCCACTTAATTGACAGCATTCATGATTGAAATAAATTTGGTGTTCCGCCAAATGAACCAATTTGATTAATTTTTATATGCTTATGACTAACTTCATTTGGCTCATAGCATCCATGATTGACAACAACCATGATTGTTATGTATATGACGTTCTTTCAAACCCGTGCATCGCACGGGGCGGTGACTAGTTTTCTTTACTAGTTAGCTATTATGATTTTATTGTATCTTTTCAAAACAAATTGGAATAAACATAATTGTTATTAATTAAAGTAACACTATTGACCATTTTACACCTCATATGGACATTTTCTTGTATCACACACATGAAAGTTCTAATAACTCCTTCCTAGTGTTAACAATCCATAGAAAGAGAAAACATAAAGTGGCTAGGGTTTTATTAGGAACAACCAAAAAATATTTGAGTACAAAACAATAGAAAGGTATAAATACTAAAGTATAAAAGACTAAACTACCCTTAATATAATATATTATATAACATTCCCCCTCAAACTCATGATGCATTAACAGGAAGCATCGAGAGTTTGTCAATCAAGAAATGAAAACGTTTAATAGAATGAGTTTTCGTGAACAAGTCTGCAATCTGCAAGGAGGAAGAAACAAATGGTAAAGTGATAGTGCCATGTTGAAGATGATGGCGAGTGAGGTGACAATCAATCTCAATGTGTTTGGTGCGTTCATGAAAGACCGAGTTATGAGCAATTTGAATGGCACTTTTGTTATCACAATACATAGGAGTTGGTTTAGACAGCGGAACACCCATATCAGAAAGAAGCCAACGTAACCACACTATTTCCGAAGTGGTAGTGGCCATAGCACGATACTCTGCTTATGTTGAAGAACGAGATACAATGTCTTGCTTCTTGCTCTTCCAAGATATAAGAGAATCTCCTAGAAAAATACAAAAACCTGTAGTAGACTTGCGATCAGTGGGATCACCAGCCCAATCTGCATCAGAGTAAGCATGTAACTCCAACGAAGAAGATGAAGGAAAAAGAAGACTCTGAAATTGAGTTCCTCGGAGATAACGAAGAATGCGAAGAACAGCTGCCCAATGCACTATAGTAGGAGAAACAACAAACTGACTGACAATGTGCACTGCATAAGCAATATCTGGTCTGGTAATAGTAAGATACACCAAGCTGCCAACTAAAGTACGATACAGAGTGGGATCCGATAAAGGAACACCATCAGAGGGAGCATATTTCACATTGAGCTCAAGAGGGCTATCTGCTGATCTGGTATCAGAAATACGAGATTGTTCAAGAATGTTGGCAATATATTTAGATTGTGAAAGAAGATAACCTCTAGGGGAGTATGCAACCTCAATCCCCAAAAAATATCAAAGAGGGCCTAAATCATTCATCTCAAATTGTTTAGCTAACTGTAATTTCAACTCATCGATCCCATTAACATCATCACCTATAATAATCATATCATCAACATATAGGGATAATAGAATACGACCATGAGAATTGGTCCTAAGAAATAAAGCAGAATCATGATCACTAGAGCGGAACCCAAGAGATGTAATTACGGTAGAAAACTTCTCAAACCAAGCTCGTGGAGCTTGTTTCAGACCATATAGAGCTTTCTTCAACTTACACACTGCTCCCTTATTATGAGAAATACCTGGTGGAGGTACCATATAAACTTCCTCCTGAAGATCGCCATTTAGAAATGCATTTTTAACATCCATTTGAAAAATATTTCATTGACGAACAGAAGCAACAACAATAAGAGTACGAATAGTAGTCATCTTGACAACATGAGCAAATGTTTCTTCATAATCCATGCCATACTGTTGAGAGAAACCCTTAGCAACAAGACGAGCTTTGTATCGCTCAACTGACCCATCAGATTTGGTTTTGATCTTGTATACCCAACGAGACCCAATAGCACGTTTTCCTGGTGGAAGAGGTACTAAATCCCAAGTATTTGTCTTATGCAAAGCAGCAAGTTCCTCTGCCATAGCCTGCTGCCAAAGAGGATCAAGAATAGCTTCTTTATAGGAAGAAGGCTCAGACAAATTGTGAATGGAGGTTAGAAAAGAGGCAAAAGAAGGGGAATAAGTGGAATAAACAAAATCAGGCAATTGAGTAGACTTACGATCACGAGAGGGATAACGAGGAGAAGGGGCTGTGGATGGCGTAGGATCAACAGTCACAAGAGGTTGTTGGATAGTCGTGGGGATAGAGGGAGCATTTGTATCTGGAGTGGCAATAGTGTCAGCCCTGCAATTGTCAATAGTACAATCACTAGAAATATCATCATCAAAGGCAAAAGGATCAATATGAGCAAGCTCGGACCTGGTAGGAGTATCTGAATCAGAAGAAAGAGAGTAAAATGGTATGTGCTCAAGAAACACAACATGACGAGAAACATACAATTTTTTATTAATAGGATTATAACAACGATAACCCTTTTGACCATCTCCATAACCAAGAAAAACACATATTGCAGAGCGAGGACACAATTTACTACGTTCAACTTGTGGAAGAAGAACAAAACAAGTAGGACCAAATACTTTTAAATAAGAATAATCTGGAGCATAACCATACAAAACCTCAAATGGAGACAAACCTGAAGTGACAGATGATGGAATTTTATTAATGACATGGACAGCTGTACGAATAGCTTCACCCCAAAATTCACCTGGAACTGATGCAGACAACAAAAGAGAACGGGAAGTTTCAACAATATGACGATGCTTTCTTTCGGCAACGCCATTTTGTTGAGGAGTATCGGTACATGAAGTCTGGTGAATAGTACCATCATAAGCAAGCAACTCAGAGAATTTATTAGAAGTATACTCTCCACCTTGGTCACAACGAAAACACTTTATAACAACATTATGTTGAGTTTTAACCATAGCACGAAACATACGATAAATACATAAAATTCTGAACGATTTTTCATAAGATAAACCCAACAATAACGACTATAATCATCAATAAAACAGACATAATATCTAGATCCACCTTTGGTAAGAACCGATGATGGACCCCATACATCAGAATGAACTAAATCAAAAGGTGCATTAGAAACAGAAGTACTTTTATTAAAGGGCAAAGCAGAAAATTTTGCAAGTTTGCAACCACAACAATCAGAAATATCACTAGTTTGCAACTTTCCTAAAGCTCCGGTAGAAGCCAAGTACTTTAATCTAGAGGCTGAAACATGTCCAAGGCGAGAATGCCATAAATAAAAGCTACTAGAAGACGAATTTAAACGAAAAGATGATAAGTCAACAGTCGAAGGAGACATTGAGGCTGCAGTATCTGGAACTCTCAACTCATCCAAAATATAAAGTCCCCCCTGTCTACGGCCTGTCCCAATCTTCCTCCCGGATTGTTGATCATGCACATAACAAGAAGTGGAAGAAAACACAACTGAATAACCAGAATCACATAATTGACTAACAGAAACAAGACTCAAAGTGAGGTTAGGAATATAATATACATTAGATAAAGACAAGTTAGTTGTGGAGACAGACCCAATGCCTGCTAGTGGCATAGGAGTGCCATCAGCAATCAAGACCGACATAGATGATTTAGGATTTAAGGACACAAATGACTTATGATCATATGACATATGATGTGATGCACCAGAATAAAAAATCCATATGGAAGAAGATATACCTGACAAGCTAGAGTGATTCAAACCTTTGATAGAGGAGGAAGACATAGCATGTGGCTGAGTTGCAAGAAACTTTTGAAACTGCTCAGCAAGATCAAATACATGTGAATTAGTCTCAGATGGATATGCAGAACCAATACCAGAACCAACGGACGGAGGAGCAACAATAGAAGAAGTAGCAGAGCAACATTAGATGAGGGAGTCTTAAAATTTTTTCTTCCCGCTTTCATCAATTGCGGACAATTTGCTTTCCAATGCCCCTTTTGCTTGCAAAAAGCACATTCATCAATACCAACCCTCCCTTGAGGTTTTCCTTTGTTAACAGGAGCAACAAAGACAGATGGAGGAATTCCTTTATCCAAATGCGAAAGAGAGTGAGACTTGAGTCTAATTTCTTCTGCCAACAGTTCATTAACAACCGAGTCAACCTTGGGAAGAGGAGTACGATGTAAAATACCCCCACGCAATGCCTCAAATTCGTCACGAAGAGCCATAAAAAATTGAACTAATCGTTGCTTTTCTCTATGGTCAAGGTATGCTTTGACAGCTTTTAATTCATCTGGTTCCATGAGAGCCAATTGGTCCCATAAATTAGTCATAGCCGAATAAAATTCTTGAATGCTCATATTATTTTGCTTAAGAGCTCTAATGTCACCTTCCAACTGATAACATTTAGTAAAATTAGACTGCTTATACAACTGTTCTAAATGTTCCCAAACCTCTTTAGCAGTATCGTATTTTGCTAATTGCATACCTATTGACTGAGAAACAGAATTATTGATCCAAGTAATGATCTTCGAATTACTAGTCTCCCATGTATCTAACTCTGTTGCATACTTTGCTTCATCTTTTTTATTAGTGGGCTTAACAGAGGTTCCATCAACATAACTCCACACCCTTTTTCCTTTCAAAAAATTTCTCATTACATAACTCCAATAAGGATAATTTTCTCCTTTCAATTGGACATTAATAGATTGAAGAGAATCATCTTTATCACTGGCCATTACAATATACTATGAAAAAAAAAAACAAAGGAAACCAAACTTGAACTTGTTGCCGAAACAGAATGTAATCACAAAGACTATATGCGTAACAAATTGAATCACAAAGATGCTCCAAATTGAAATTGTTGCCGACACCAAATGCAATAGAAAAGATGCTCCAAGTATATATGTTAACCAATTGACTCACAAGAACTTCCAAAATACCAATACAAAATGAAAAAACGGTGCCAATACTATTAATTATAAATAAACTCACAATCCAACAATTCAAGGTATGAAAGGCACTAATCCAAAGAACCAGGAGGGAATAAACCAAACCTTATCGTCGTAGAGATTGATTGAAGGTTGTCTTCAAACTTTCAAGTTCTGATCGAATCAACCAAGCTCTTTGATACCATGTTAACAATCCATAGAAAGAGAAAACATAAAGTGGCTAGGGTTTCATTAGGAACAACCAAAAAGTATTTGAGTACAAAACAATAGAAAGATATAAATACTAAAGTATAAAAGACTAAACTACCCTTAATATAATATATTATTTATATATTATATAACACCTAGCTCCCATACACCACAATTGGGCTTCTAACTTGATAATTTCCATCATCCCACATCAAAGAAGAAGACATTATTTCCACATTGATGTTCCCTTCTATTGTGAGAGAGAATGATTTTTTTGCCCTAAAGATGTGAAGGACAAAACATCCGGTATCACTTGAATTTCCAACAAAGATGAAGACATTACTCTTGCTTTATAAGTAGAATTTGCTGATCCCACATTTGTAACAGTTCTATTAAAAGTACCGATAAATGTATCGTTTACTTTAAGTGCGAATGAAGGTAGGTTCAAGTTGTATACCGCGTTCTTATTAGCATTACCCTTGCAAGCACTCTTATGATGAGTAAGAATTTTTAGTTGTTTAGTCGTGTACCCTTCTCCGCACAAGAATTCAATATAATCTGCTTCACTAATATCATATACTAAACCTGGATCCGTTGCCTTAACAGGACTAATTTGCCATGCACCGGATGCGAATTCAGCCTCAGGATTTATAGTAGAGCTCATTGGAGTAGCTGTTGATTTGTATTTAATGGAAAAATGTGTTCAAAACACGGACAACAGATAAAATTGGATCTATTTTTTTGTTTAAATTATATGACAAACTAATATAACAGTAAACATGTACTTGTTGATTAGTTCTTGAATCATGAAAAATTTCTTCAATAGTGTGAAGTCTCTACGCTATCCACACCGAACTCAATCCTTACTAGCAACTCTTGTGTTTGTGAAACAAGAAAACTAAGCAAATGCATACATGATGAAAAGTAGTGTGTCTTGAACAAGTTCTATAGTATCTATTTATAGGCATGTGAACTTTTATCAAAATAAAAAAAATCAATTCCCACTCAATAGAAAAACTTTTCATTTCATATTTTCACTAATATGAAAATCAATTAACATGTTAATTGCCTCCACTATGAATCAATTAGCATTTAGCACATGTTAATTCCAATTACATAGAAAACGTAATCATATACCAATTCACCATCCATATATATATATATATATATATATATATATATATATACTTATACTATTTGTATTCTTTGTACTAGCAAAAAAAAAAATATTCCACTTAGAATTATAGTTTTATTTTAATTAAATTCACAAATTTAATTTGTCAAATAAAATAATTCCTTAGTAAGAATTAGAACACTCGTTTGTGTGACTTTGTAGGTTCAATACTAAGCCGGTAAGATATTAATCAAATAAATATATTAATCAAGGTATGCGTCTAGTAACACTAGTATGAAGTACTATTTTACTTTCAAGAACCATTAGAAGAATAATATATTTATTTTTCCTCTGTCGTTACAACTCTGGTTAACTCTAGAGCATGATACTATTGTCAAACTCTATTAAGTTAACATATATGACTCAAGAAACTCTTTTCTATTTCAATTCACCTTGGCCAGGTTTTTTCATTTTATCATAGAGTTCAAACTCATTACCATGAGTTGACAGATCCCATCTTGGTTAATCATTAATTATACAAATATTTAATTGTACCAAATATCTTTTCAACTAGTATCCTAAGATACTAGGTGTCCAAAATTAGAGTACAATAAATAACATGTTAATTACTATGTTAATCTCAGGTCAAAGAAAATTATTATATTTCTTCTTTAGAATTTTCTATTGACAGTTTAATGTAATATCGACTATTAGAAATTCTAAGCTTAGTCAGTTCAATGATCATATCACTATATGCATCATCTATATATGCAATTTAATAAATTAGATGTATTAATTTTTATCCAATAAAAGACAATCACATATATATATTGATCTACCCTAATTATTGATATTCTATTCTCAATAATCATACGATCAAAAACTATTTAGATTTAAAATAATAAAAGACTTGTTTCTCATTGTCATAATCTCTATCACGATAACACGTCTATTTTAAATCAAAGACATTATCAAATCAACTATTTCACTAAATAGTGAAGGATAATGAAAACTGATACTTTATTATATTTGAAAATGTTATTATTTTCCAACAGGACTCAGTGATCAAACGATACAACAAGAATGAATTGTAAAAAAATAAGGTAGCATATATATATCAATTTATTCTATAAAGTTATTCAACCAATTTCGTAGTTAAAAATATTTTGTTGTCAATTTTAATGAAGTAGATTTTTTTAAACAAATGAAAATTAATAAGAAATATCATAAATATGAAAAATTACATTGTGATCCTTTAACTTAAATTTCAGATAACAATTTGGTTCTTTGTTTTTGTTGTAACAGCTTCAGCTTATTCATTGATTTGCAAAACAGTTTACAAATTGCAATGCCATTATATAGGCATGACACACAAGGCACACTAATGGGCTTAATACACCGGACCCAATTACAAGGCAAGGGCCAAAACACTTAACAACTATAACAGTTTTCATTATTTATTTTGAAGGAAAAACAACAACTAATGAAAATTAATTAAGTCTCGCATTATATATGAAACAAATTGAGTGCTTAATCATTATCTATAAAGAAAAATTGAGTGCTTAATTACTTGTTGCAGGTGAAGTTGTGGCATGATCCCTTCCATTTTGTTGGTGGAGGACCAAATCCTTCATCAGTGAAGCTCTTAGAGTGTGTTTGGATGGAGGAATTTTTTGAGGTAAAGTAATGTTTTGAGGGAATTCAAATGATTTGAGGTGAATTCCATTGTTTGGATGAAAATTTGAAGAATTTTCAAAATGATGGAAATTTATGAAGTATTTTGTTTAAGTTAAATTTAGAGAATTTCAAAATGACACCTAAAACCAAAGAATTTGAAATTTCTTCTTCGCTATAAACTTTTAAAAATTACTAATCGATCGTAAAACCTAAAATTAGCCGAAAAACCTAAAATCGACGATAAACGCTAAATCGGGCGAAAATCCAAAAAATCGGCAGAAAAAACCTAAAATCGGTCAAAATCCCAAAAATCGATAGAAAAACCTAAAATCGGCAAAAATTCAAAAAATCGACTATAAACCCTAAAATCGGCTGAAAACCCAAAAAATCGGCCGAAAAACCAAAAATCGACCAAAAACCCAAAAAATGGCCGAAAACCTAAAATCGGCCAAAATCCAAAAAATCGATTATAAACCCTAAAATCGGCCGGCAACCCGAAAAATCGGCCAAAATTCCAAAAATCGACTATAAACCCGAAAATCGGCTGAAAACCCAAAAAATCGGCCGAAAACCTAAAATCGGCCAAAATCCAAAAAATCGACTATAAACCCTAAAATCGGCCGGCAACTCGAAAAATTGGCAGAAAAACCTAAAATCGGCCAAAATTCCAAAAATCGACTATAAACCCTAAAATCGGCCGAAAACCCAAAAAATTGGCCGAAAAACCAAAAATCGACCGAAAACCCAAAATCGGACAACATCCAAAAAATCGTCCGAAGAATCTAGAATTGTCCCTAAACCCAAAAAACTCGTCCAAAAACCTAAAATCGACCCAAAATCCTGAAATCGGCTATAAACCCCAAAATCGGCCGAAAGACCTAAAATCGACTATAAACCCATTTTTCAGCCGATATTAGGGCTTATAGTTGATTTTTGGGTTTTTCGGTCGATTTTTCGTTTTTCGGTCGATTTTAGGGTTTATAGTCGATTTTTGGGTTTTTTTGCCGATTTTAGGTTTTTTTGCTGATTTTTCGGGTTGCTGGCCGATTTTTGGGTTTATAGACGATTTTTTAAATTTTGGCCGATTTTAGGTTTTCGGCCGATTGTTTGGGTTTTCGGTCGATTTTTGGTTTTTCGGCCGATTTTTTGGGTTTTCAGCCGATTTTAGGGTTTATTTTCGTTTTTTTGGAATTTTGGCCGATTTTAGGTTTTTCTGCCGATTTTTTGGGTTTTCGGCCGATTTTAGGGTTTATAGTCGATTTTTGGGTTTTTGGCCGATTTTAGGTTTTTGCTGTCGATTTTTTGGATTTTCGGCCGATTTAGCGTTTATCTTCAATTTTAGGTTTTTCGGCTAATTTTATGTTTATGGTCGATTTTATTAAAATAAATAAAATTAAATGTAGGAAATTCAATTACATTACCCAAACAAAGAATTTTACAATTGATGGAATTTCAACACTTTATCCAAACACTGGAATTTGAAAATCAAGGGAATTCAATTGAATCAATTGAATTGCTTAGTATTTAAAATTCCTTGAATTTCTAGAATCCCTCATCCAAACACACTCTTAGATTCTGGCCAAATTCCTGTGTCTAATACTCCGACAATGATGTCATTCTATTGACTTGTTGTGGGAGGCCTATGAAGTCCCATGATTTTGTTGTGTGAAGATAATTCTTTGTGCTTGGGAAAACAGATACCACATCATCCATTTCTATCGCAATACAAAAGGACATATTGTTGTGTTAAATTTATATATATTATTTATTTGGGCCTGATTAAGTTACAAGGTTAAAAATAATGATGTTTTCTCTTCCCACCCCATGAATCTTTTATTCTTCTTGAATTTCCAATTTTGCCCTTGAAAAAACTTTGGTTCGTAGAAACCGAATTTTTTTTTTGCCTTGAAAACAAATTTTGGTTTCTAAAAACCGAAATTTACTCTGAATTTGCACTAGAAAAAATTCGGTTTCTGCGAACCGAATTTTTTTGCAAGGGCAAAATTGGAATATTGGGGGGTATAAAAGATTCATGGGAGGGGGAAGAGAAAACATCAAAATTAATTTGAACCTGCCAAGGACATTTTGAGCCATTTTAGAGTGAACAGAAGGTAAAGTGGCAGGGTCCAAGCCCTTAGGATGATTACCAATGTAAACAATGTAGGCCTATATTAAAAAAAATGAATATGTTTGTTAAAGTAGATATAGGAAATTTTGGAGCAACATCCATAGTTGCTAGATAGTTTTTTTTAGTTATTAACCCTTTAGTTACTAGGGAAAGGGGCTCTAGTAATCCGGAGTTAAGGCCGCGAGGTAAGTAAACTTTTAAGAAACTCATTAAACATTTGAACCCAGGACTTCTAACTCCTTAACCTATAGTTCAATTAGATTAACTGTTAAGCTACCCATATCATCCGATACATGCATATATGTACGTACATATTTGTTTATTTACCTTGCTGTCTTTATTGGAACATGCTTGATGAATGAAAGTGCATATGAGAAGAAAAAGAAGGAATGGCTTTAAAGAGAACATATTTGACACTTACGATTTTTAAAAATGAGAAGCACAAAAAGTTTACTAGATATATTGTCATAGGTTCCCCCAATGAGTAGTATTTATAGTAGAAGAATGCATGTGAACAATAGAAGGAGAACGTTATATTACAAAATAAGATATCCAAAGCACTTGTGCTAAAAATATTAATTAATTGTTGAAATATTATTGTGAACTTGTAAAACTAAGACAACGTTTATTACAATTAGTTTTTATCACAAAGTATTATTTCTGACGATGCCGGGTTTTTATCACAGAGTGTTATTTTAATTAATAAATTATATAAGATTGTAAATGTTTATGTAGTTGTAATTAATTATCTTTAAATAGCAATTAAAATTTTAATTTTTCAAGTTTAAAGTAGAATATATTAAATTATATTTTTTACACGTCAATAAACCTAAAACGATATTTACCCGTGTTTGGCACGGGTCTAGATACTAGTTTATATATATTTCTTCTGCGATTCAACGTAAAAACATGAAATAGTAAAATAATCAAATTACATATGTCTGCGTCAAGAAGATCGGAATTAATTAGTATGATTTTTGAAATAGTAAAATAATAAGGGGTGTACGTGGGCCGGATTGGGTTGGGTTTGGCCAAAACCAAAACTCAAACCGATGTTTTCTCTTCGGGCCCCCCGTGTTTCTTTTATACCCCCCAATATTCCAATTTTGCCCTTGTGAAAAATTCGGTTCGCAGAAACCGAATTTTTTCTAGTGCAAATTCAGAGTAAATTTCGGTTTTTAGAAACCGAAATTTGTTTTCAAGGCAAAAAAAAAACTTCGGTTTCTACGAACCGAAGTTTTTTCAAGGGCAAAATTGGAAACTCAGGGGGGATAAAAGAAACACGGGGGGTGGGGAGAGAAAACATCACTCAAACCACATATGGTACTCCGGGTTGGGTTTAGTAAAATAACCACCCGTTATAACATTGGGCCGGGTTGGGTAAATCCCCTAATTTCCGGGTTGGATTGGGTTGGGTTGTGGGTTACCCAAATTATTTTTCTATTTTTTTTTATTAAATATCTAAATATTGAATCATCATAGTTTCTCATAAAAAATAACTCAATCAATGTATCTTCTTGAAAAATAGGGTAACTTTTTTTCACTATAAAAAATAATCACCCATTTTTTTTGTGTAAATCTACTAATTTACGGGCTGGATAGCGTGTTATCCAAATGATTTTTTTGCTTTTTTTAATATCAAATGACTAAACCATGAATCACTATATTTGTTTATGAAAATTATTCAATTTTTTAAAATTTTAAAAAAATAATGCGAAAAATTATCATATTTGTTTATAAAAATTATTCAATCTTTTTTATTTTCGTAAAAAATAATATAACTCATTTTCAATATAAAAATATTTAATAATCAAATGAAATTTTTTTTAGTATTTTGATAAAAAAATTTCAAGAAACATAGCACTAGTGGGTTAGTGGATTTTTTGGGTTGGGTCCGGTTTTACCCGAAACCCGATTTTTTTAATGGGTTTTTCATTTTTGAAATCCATATCCACCCACTTGCCCGACCCAACCCACTTTTTTGGGTTGGGTTGGGTGGGTTTGACCGGGTCGACCGGATTTGCCCAACCCATGTACACCCCTACTACAGATTTGTACCAGAAAATTAAACTGCATATCTTAAGAAATTACTCTACTTATATCAAGTGACTTGAAATCATTAATAATTGATTTTGAACTAATACTTGTACAAAATTAAACATCAAAATATTATATATTTTATCATATTACATATTTACTAAAAATAGAATAATTATTTTTAATTGAAAAAAATTGTCTTTTTTTGTTTTGTTTTGGAAAATATAGAAATATTGTTATGAAATATAAGTAATAGTAATAATATATAAGTATAGAGGAGAGAAGAAGAGAAGAGAGAAATAATATAGATTGTATTATTCTCATCAAGGTGTCTGTTTACATGACAATACAAGTCCTATTTATAGGACAATATAATGGGCCAGTGGAATGGGTCAATGCCTAATGGACATCCACCAAATTATTCATAACACTCCCCCTTGGATGTCCATCGAGGATATGCCTCGTTAAAACCTTACTAGAGAAAACCCATTGGGAAAAAATCCTAGTGAAGGAAAAAGAGTACATCATTCTTTGTGTGTGAACTGCCTCATTAAAAACCTTACCAAGAAAAACCTAGTGGGACAAAACCATGGTTAAGGGAAAAAGAGTGCAGAACATATTTATATCTCCCCCTCATAAAGACAATTATATATGAGACGAAGAAAATCAAATAATCTTATGTAGTTGTAGTAGTTGCTCAAAAGTTTTACTTGAAGCTGACTTTGTAGAAAGACATGTCTTATCTTCTTTATCATATAATCTTCTCCAAATATGTAGTTTGTGCGACATTATCTTCATGTTGAATCGTTGCAAGAACCATTTAGAAGAAAACTCACAAATTCTTGTATCTGATGAATCACACACTTCGACCAAATCATATTCTTGATTTATCTTCTATAGTGCTCAACTTTTCTCGTCATTTTGTTTCATGATATTGATATTGTTGTTTGTTTCATAGATCTCCATGAGTAATTGTACTTCTTCATGTGAACATATATTTTGTTTGTGATCTATACCTTTACGAGGATTAAACAAATTACCTGCATATCTAAAATAACAAAATATATACTTGATGATATATTGACAACAAATAATAGGTCCATAATGTTTTGACCAAAATTGAACTAAAATGTGGTAAATCGGGACCAATTAGTTCTTCATCATTTACTCGAACTCTAAAATATTCTTCAAATACTTATTTTGTAAGAAATGACAATATTTCAAGCTCTTAAGGAGTCTCTTGATGATATTTTTATCATCAACATAGATAGATAGAAAAATTCATTGCCGAATATTTTCTTAAAATGAACAAATTGTCATTTTCATATTTCTCACTTGGAAATATTCAACAAGAGTATTATACAACATGCATATATATTGCTCGAGTATTTAAGGAGACTTATTCATGTTTATTAAGTCACCTTTCCAATAGTTTGATATATGTGTCTCACGAAAATTAAATCCTTTTGGGATTTTCATATAATTATCAAGTGAGATGATTTTCATGTAATCATCATTATTAAGTGAGCCATTCAAATACATATACTAAACTTAATCTATTATAAAGAAGTTCTGAATTCACTTCAGGTGAATATGCCTCTTGAAAATTAATGATAGACGTTTATCATTATTCTTTAATAATGAGTCAAACTTTAAATATTTGTATATTTTCTTTTCTCAAATAGTTTGAAATGCATGTCTCGTGGAAATTAAATCCTTCAAGGAGTTTTATATAATTCACACTAACAAGTGAGCCATACAAATATACCGTGACACATTTTTCAAATAAATTGAATTTTCCATGTGTTAATAAACTTAATCAAGTAAGACTTAATTAAGTAAGAGAAGGATTTTGATTTCACTTCAGGTGAATATTTCTCTTCACATTCAATGGCAAACTTTTACCAATATGCTTGAATAAAAAATCAAGCTTTTAATGTTTGTATGTCAACATTTTCTATTCACACGAAAATTAATTCGTATCTATCATGTTTTACATCTTTAGGTGTATGGACTGCTGGTCCAAAAATCTTCACTTTGCAAAGTGACTTTAATTACGTAGCAATTGCGTTTTCATTTAGACAATCATTGTCTATAATTCTCAATAGAATTTAGTTCATGATCCTCATTAACTCCTTTCACAAATAGCGCTATATTATATATAAAATATCGTCAACGTTGACTTCCTTTCGGTTCCATCATATTCCATTCGTGACATAATTTTCATTCATGACATAATTCGTCGAGATCTCTTTATTATCATAAATTTTAGGTACCTGAGAAGTTCTTCTGGAACTTATAACTCAATTATGTCAAATACTCTTTTGACAGTTTCATATCCTCACTTAGGTCATCTTTCTTTTTAACTCCTTTTCTTATTTGAGGATTTTTTTTTTTTCATTGGAACCGACTGATCTACCACGCTTCAGGGTGGTTAAAATTCATTTGCAATATAAGACTGTCCATCAGGGACATCCATTTTGATTTGGAGCATTAGCAGCTAATAGTTGATTTCATAAATTTTGCAAATGATTTACCTTTTGAACATTTGATTTAAACTATGAGGATCAATGTGAGATAATAACATTAATTTATTTCAAGTGATTCATTTGAACTTCTGGTTCATATTTTTCAGCTGCTTATTCTCCCCCCTAATATTGGGAAAATTAATTCATCACTTGAAAATCAGCCTACAAGGCTGTAAATAATTCTCCAATTTTTGGCTCAAGATGATTTATAATAGATGGAGATTCATATCAAATACATTTTCCCAATATTCTTTAAGAACCGTTTAAATGCATTCTATTGGAGCAATTGCACATACACAACAAATCCAAAAATGCTTATATGGGAATCATGTTTATAAACAAAGTTCAAATTGTAAATTAGGAGAGAACTTATAATAACTTGTTGGCTTGATACGAATTAGTATCTCAATATACATGTTTGAATGTTCCCAAAATATAAATTAGAAGTTATGATCTCATAAGTATCAGTCATGTGCTTACTTTAGACGTCTAAAGAATGGATGTTCTAGTCCATTTTTGTATGATCATATTCTATTCGATATCGATTTCAATTGACATACGATACTTATCAAATATTTTCTAAGAATTCAGAAAATGAGATCTTAGCAAAACTATTTGAGAAAACAAACTCACAAACTTCTGGTTGTGAGTAAACATGCATGTGACCAATTTAGTTGATGCATCAATTCAAGTCACAAAATATCTAAATGGTCAAAAATCTCAAATTATCAATTTCTTTTGAGAATTAGTAACCGATAAAAATTATTAAAATGAAGGAACTTCAGGCCCTTCAATATATATTTATAGTCTTTTTGTTCGCATCATAATAAATCCGGGATGACCCAACCGGTATTGCCAACAATAAATTTAATATGATTTGTAAACTTCTGGTTTACAATAATTTGTGCTTCAATTGCATTATTATATATAAAAGTGTAGTATAAACTTCTGGTTTATAACTTTTTCATTACACTTAATTTATCCAAAATATGTGTGGTAATATATAGAGATATTCAGCATCTCTTCATTTTTGTTTCCATATTGATATTCATATATGAATGACAAGAAGATTAATACTTATGCAATCAATTGTTCTGCAAATCAACATCTCCCTTATTATTGGGCTGAATTATTACTATTGTCATTTATGTCCGTTTAAAAACGTTTCATCATATTAGCGAGTGAATGCCCTTACCAATCATTTGTACATTTATATAAATGAGATCCAAGCAAACTTCAGGTTGCCACTCGAATTCTTCCTTGCAAATGGAGCCAATAAACTTTGATGACTTTACAAGTCATCTCAAATAGCCACAAATCAACGGCAAACCAATATATAATAATAATAAAAAAAACTCTAATAATAAATCAATGCAAGGATAATTTAATACTCAATTGTCTTAATAGTTCCTCAAAATAATAATTTCAATAACAATTTGCAAGTGAATATTCAAATAACAAGACAATATAAAATTTACAAAATATTTACAAATATTCATATAAATAACATTTGGTGTAATAATTATCGTAAAAAAAAACATTTGGTGTAATAATTAACAAAATTGAGCCTAAAATAAATTTCCAAATAGAACACTTTAACAAAATAATTAACATTAGTGTTACACCTTTTAAAGTAAAAGAGAGTTTCTCATATAATATTTTAGGCTCAAATCGTGAGATTATATAGTTTAAAATTATATATGATTCTCAATTCTCACATTCAATCAACACCAAATATTTAAAAATTTCACAAAATAAATTCAAATCCCATAAACCAAGGATATGATATTAATATTAAACAAATATTCTTGAATTGAATATATATATAAAAACTATTCCAGGTATAAATTATAATTAAATTTATTTCCAAAAGAAAAAAGATATGATTAAGGTATGAATTATAATTTTATTTCCAAAAGAAAAAAATATCAATTAAATTGATTTATTATGGAAGAAAAATATTTTCTTAATAAGACACAATTCATACCTTAAGCATTGTAGTAGCTGAATTAATTCATAATAACACAGAGTACAAAGTTATCGTATAAAATAAAATGAATAAAGTATTAAGTCATGCACACATTTTATTTTAGTAACATTCAAACTTAGTATATGAAAATAACAGGAAACATCACAATTGTCAAAAATAATTTAAATAAATAATCCCTTAATTCATGATTTAAAAGGTCAAGTTGATTTCATCTTGCAAAAATCCCAAAAGTAATAGGTAGTATCACCTGACAAATTGTGGGACTAATAGAAATCACAAAAGAAATTAAACGATATGATATTTCAATTGATATTTGAAAATTCGTCAAATCAACTAGTTTTATTTTCAAAACAAATCATTTAATTTCAAATGAATCAATCATAATACTTCCTTAACCGATAATGTAATAAATTGAAAACAATAAAAGAAAGAAATAAAAGGCATTCAATTGTTTTCAATGAGATTGATTGACCAAATTAACATATGAATGGCATTTTTTTTTTGACGGTACATATGAATGACATATGAATGTATTAGTAGTGTCCTAAATTATTGAATTCTTCTGGAATTCACACGGAATAATCTTGAGTTCTTCATGAACTACCCTTTTGAATTCTTAGGAATTCATAGAGAATAATATGAGTTCTTCAGGAACTATGCTTTTGAATTCTTCGGGAATTCATAAATTAAATCTGTATGGCCGCAAAAACAGTGCGATTCATGCTACATGCTTTTGTGAAATTTACTTAGCAATTGAATTTTACAATTTTATCCATTGAGTTCTTCAGGAACTATATAATAAATCACTATCAATTTACAATCCTTCAAGGATGTATGAATATTGAATTCATCTAGAATTCATTGAAGAGAAAAAGAAGTTGTTTTATTAGTTCTTCAGGAACTATATAACACATAAAAATATTTTTGATGTGCAATCCATTAGGGATGCATGGTGATAAATGGTGATATTTCGTAAGTTCTTCAGGAACAAAATTAATTTTTTCTAAGTTCTTCGGGAACTAAGATTATGAATTCTTCGGGAATTCATGTATTAAATGTCTAAGTTCTTCAGGAACTAAGAATAGGTTCTTTAGGAACCAAGATTATGAATTCTTCGGGAATTCATGTATTAACTTTCTAGGTTCTTCAGGAACCAAGATTATGAATTCTTAAATATGTTTATGTTCTTTTGGATGATCGAAGTGTCGATGTTTCACCATACAGGTGTCGGTCACGAAGCATAATGATGTTTCACCAGACTATTGTCGGTCACGAAACTCAAACAATATCAAACATCCAAGATACATATTATAAATAAATAAATAGTTGATCAACATTTTATGTAATATTAATGATCAAAGTGTTATGCTTCACCATACAAATGTCGGATATCACGAAGCGTAAACAACATTGAATCAATTAAATACATAAAGAAATGATGCTTATTTATTTATTTAATTTTAATTATTATTATTTGATCTTTATAAGTATACAAGGTTCAAATGATTCATAATCATATAATAATCAAAAATAAAAACTACTTGTGATTTCATAGAATAAGAATTGCGTACCTCAGTTGGTTAGAGCATCGTGCTGATAACGTGTTATGAAATATAAGTAATAGTAATAATATATAAGTATAGAGGAGAGAAGAAGAGAAGAGAGAAATAATATAGATTGTATTATTCTCATCAAGGTGTCTGTTTACATGACAATACAAGTCCTATTTATAGGACAATATAATGGGCCAGTGGAATGGGTCAATGCCTAATGGACATCCACCAAATTATTCATAACAAATAGTGCGTTTTTTATTGATAAAAAAGAAATTGCATGTGTTTGTTGGATTGTGTTTAATGTGTATTTATCTGCTTCACATTTGGTGCTTTTATTAGATTTTGGTTCGGTTGTGTATTGTATTTGTATACCACCTTTGTGTAGATTGATACTCATTCTATTAGGTACCCATTTTAGGTTGACTATTATACTTTTGTGTGGATGGTGCGTGAAGTTTTTATCACCCACCTTGTTGTAATTTCTTTTTTTTTTTTGAATAATTGTTGTAATTTCTTTTTTTTAATATATTTTTATTGTTTTTTTCTAATCTACATTTTCATAAATTGAGGGTATTTACCCATCCACCAATAAGAACAAGCTATATGTAAGTCCACGTGTACAAATTCAAAAATTTGTTACAAGTTTCTTGTAAGTACAACATATAAATTCACTCACGTGACTTGTTCTTATTAGTTGATGAAAATATACCCTCAATTTATGAAAGGGTAGAGTAAACCTCACTTTTTTTTTTCTTGAAGAAAACTATATTAATTAAGTGAACATGTAGAAAAACAAGTCATATGTAACAAAAAAATAAAATAAAATCATTCATATTTTTTTTCTTCATTCGGGCCGCTTCAATTGATCTTTTTCACGGGCATTCAATAATATATTAACATCATCTCATATAATGTATTTTAAAACACAAAACATGTCACATTCAACAAATCAGGTGGCAAAATAATTTTACTCACAATAATTATACTTAAATATTTTTTTTTAACATCACTCAAAAACTAAACCTATTACAATTATAAAAATAAAAAATAAAAAATAAACCAGCTGTTACTACTTGATGGAAACAAGCAGCCGCTTCCCTCAACTCTAAAATACTTCCCTCTTCAAAAAATTTTTCCTCCATTTTAATAACAGACGTCCTTCTTCTTTTCCTTGTTCTTCATTTCTTGGTTTCCCTCTATGATCTTCTTCTCTTTAATAACACATTCCAATTATAGTATAATTGGCTGGCCGCGTATTAACTTATTTTGTTCTTTTATACCTGGTAATCCGTACTATTGGTTGCTAGAAGCGATAGAATATAAAATAATTACACTTAATGGAAAATAATTACAAACATAATTATACTTAATTGCAATAATTACAACACATTGAATTCTTTCAAGAAATAAATTTAGAAAACACTCTCCTACTATCCATCTTAACCCTAATCCACATTACCCATTTACATCCAATTAAATCACACAATAATGCCACATCACTTTCTTATATTATATCATTTTCATCTCTTTTTTTTTCCACATCACTTCCTTATATTATATCATTCTCATCTCTATTTTTTTTTATATTATATCAATCTCATAATAAATAATAAAGAATTATGATTCTCCAATTATCCAAAAATTGATGTCACAAGATGTTACAATTTTCTACATTATTATTGAATTCTACCTCTCCAATTATCCAAAAATTGATGTCACAAGATGTTACACTCTTCTACATTATTATAACATTTCTTAGTGACAATGAAGATGAACATAGTTGGATTCTCTTTCAACATTTATCCCATTTAAATGTCAACCGTTTTCATAGAAACAACAAAGAGTTTATAATTTAGTTACAAAAAAAAAATACGAAGAGTGTATACATTATTGACTTAATTACATTATAATTTTAGAGAAGAGTGAAGGTTATGCAAAAAGTTAGGTTATGAGATTGAAATATATAATAACCATTAGCATTATCATATTTCATTCAATTTTGATGGTCTGTACTCATTCTCTATACATATAGGTATATATATTGGTTGGAGGAAGTGATAAGTACATCACTTTTATATTATTATTATTATTATAATTTTCATTTTATAATACTTATTGTTACAATTTATACGAATAATTTTTCAACATTAAAATATAAAATATTACATAACACCTGTGCATCGCACGGGTGTGGGACTAGACCCTTACCCGTGCGATGCACGGATGTGATGCGATTGTTTTTATTTTACAATTGCATAAAACTGAAACATTAAATATTTTCAAAATAATAATAAAATAGAGAATCCGATATTCAAAAGATTTACTTTCTAAGGAGAAGAGACGTGGCATTGTAAGTGACCTGATGTGGTTAAATGAAAAAATATTATTGGTTTAAGGATTATGGTTTACTTTACATGGGGTAACAGAATAACTATCTAATATATATATATATATATATATATATATATATATATATATATATATATATATATATATATATATATATATATATATATATATATATATATATATATGTATATATATATATAGGAGTAATAGGATATATCTCCGCACAACATATAAATCTATTTCAAAACACACAAATGATCGGATGAAAAGAGATGTGGCAAAATCTAAGTCACACAATTGACATATAAATAGTGACAGAATTAGAAAAACTCAAATAAAACAAATAAAATTAAAGGGTACATACCTTTTAAAAATATTCCAAAGGGATATGTGTGAAGAGCATCAACCTCACAGTTCAGTTCTTTTGAGTAAGAGATGATGACCCAAAGCCTAAAATCAAAAATTATAACAATAAGTATATCATTAAAAAAAAATGAACAAATAAAAAAGTAAAGTAAACGAAAGTAAAACAACTATTACATAATTCAATTAAAAATAAGATATATATTATTTAATTTGTATCATAATAGAATATGAATACACATATACAGTAGCACTTAACTAAACCTATAAATGATGTGCAACACAAAAGTTGAATGTATGATGTGCAACAAACAAAAAATGTCAAATTCTCTTAATTTTATTTGTTATGCAAAAAAGTTAATTTTTGCAAAAAATAAAATAACTACAACAAATCATGGTTTTAGAAAATAACATAAGTATTTATACCTGATGTACAAAATATGAAGAGGCAAGATAATGGAAAGAGAAATTGCACATATAAGACATGAAAAAATCTATTCTCACATTCAACCGAAAAAATAAATGGTAATCTTTTTAAGCACATGATTGAGCATCAGGGGACGAAAATATTTGTTTCTAACATTCGTAATGATTAGTTAGGAAAATATGAATAGGATACAAATTAAAACAATTGTAACCTATATATTAAAATATTGGTAGAAGACTCCAATGGATGAAAATTGAATGGTGACTTAAGAGATGAAAAATATATTACCGGGAGTTACAAAGTTAATTAATGTGTATTTTTATATTTTTTTTTTTGATAATAATGTATTTTTATATTCTCCTTATTATAATATAGTATGCAAAAGTTATTATATTCGCCAAAAAAATTAAAGGCTAAGTAAAAGCTTGAGTGAGTGTATATTAAAAAGTCATAAGTATATAAATGTAGAATATGAAAAGTATAGAGATGACAATAATAATAATAATAATAATAATAATAATAATAATAATAATAATAATATAAGTAGAAATGATGTGGCATTGTATAGTAATTTAATTGGATTTAAATGGATGACATGGCTAAATGAAACAATTTGATTGGTTTAATTGGATTAGGGTTAGGAGAACTATCTAGGAATAATTACCCGTGCGATGCACGGGTGTGATGCGATTGTTTTTATTTTACAATTGCATAAAACTGAAACATTAAATATTATCAAAATAATAATAATAATAATAATAATAAAATTGAGAATCCAATATTCAAAAGATTTATTTTCTAAGGAGAAGTGATGTGACATTGTAAGTGACTGATGTGGTTAAATGAATAAATATTATTAGTTTAAGGATTATGGTTTACTTTACATGAGTAACAGAATAACTATTTAAAATTTATATATATAAGAGTAATATGATATATCTCCGCACAACATATGAATCTATTTCAAAACACACAAAGGATTGGATGAAAAGAGATGTGACAAAATCTAAGTCACATAATTGGCATATAAATAGTGACAGAATTAGAAAAACTCAAATAAAACAAATAAAATTAAAGGGTACATACCTTTTAAAAATATTCCAAAGGGACATATGTGAAGAACATCAACCTCACAGTTTTTAGTTCTTTTGAGTAAGAGATGATGACCCAAAGACTAAAATCAAAAATTATAAAAATAAGTATATCAATAAAAAAAAATGAACAAAGAAATAAGTAAAGGAAAGGAAAGTAAAACAACTATTAGATTATTCAATTAAAAATAAAGTATATATTATTTAATTTGTATCACAATAGAATATGAATACACATATACAGTAGCACTTAACTAAACCTATAAATGATGTGCAACACAAAAGTTGAATGTATGTATGATCTGGAATAAACAAAAAAATGTCAAATTCTCTTAATTTTATTTGTTATGCAAAAAGTTAATTTTTGCAAAAAATAAAATAACTACAACAAATCATGGTTTTAGAAAATAACATAAGTATTTATACCTGATGAACAAAAGATGAAGAGGCAAGATAATGGAAAGAGAAATTGCACATATAAGATATGAAAAAATCTATTCTCACATTCAACCGAAAAAACAAATGGTAATCTTGTTAAGCACATGATTGAGCATCAGAGGATGAAAATATTTGTTTATAATATTCGTAATGGTTAGTTAGAAAAATATGAATAGGATACAAATTAAAACAATTGTAACTTATATATTAAAATATTGGTAGAAGAGTCCAATGGATGAAAATTGAATGGTGACTTAAGAGATGAAAAATATATTACCGGGAGTTACAAAGTTAATTAGCGTGTATTTTTGTATTCTCCTTATTATAATATAGTAAGCAAAAGTTATTATAAACTATATATTAAAATATTGATAGAAGAGCCCAAGGGATGAAAATTAAATTGTGACTTAAGAGATGAAAAATATATTATCGGGAGTTACAAAGTTAATTAGTGTGTATTTTTGTATTCTCCTTATTATAATATAGTAAGCAAAAGTTATTATATTCGCCAAAAAAAAGTAAAGGCTTGAGTGAGTGTATATTAAAAAGCAATAAGTATATAAATGTAGAATATTAAAAGTATTGGGATGATAATAATAATAATATAATAATAATATTTAAATCCATTTAATTGGATTTAAATGGATGATGTGGCTAAATGAAACAATTTGATTGGTCTAAGTGGATTAGGGTTAGGACACTATATTTTTTTTTTAGGTCATGTTAACTTGTGCCCTAAGGGCACATGTTAAGCTACCTAAAAATAGAAATGTAATATTTAATGATACAAAAAATTTAATCCTTAGATATTTGAATACACCACAATTTCAATAAAATTTTTCCACATTTTAACATGTGAAGGACACAGGTTAACATTCTCCATTTTTTTTTTTTCATCTTGTTCACCGTCTTTTTCTCCCAGGATTTTGGTCATCACTTTTTTTCAACACTAGGGTTGTTCAGTTATTATTTTAATTTTAATTTGTTAGTTGTTACAGACAATCAAGAGTTTCTACTCTCTTTGTTCTTACACAAACACATGATACATAAATCTATCATGTCCACGATCCTATTATGCGCGTGCACTAAACAAATCCTACAAGAATTAATGTGAACATAAACATATTTTGCAAGGACTAAAATAAAATATAAAGGACAAAAAACAAAACCTTATATATTTGTATATATTTGCAAGAGCTACAATGAAAAAAACATTTTTACAAAGACTAAAATCAAAACTATTCATATTTGTAGAGATCATTTTTATATTTAAACCTATTTAAAATGAAGCACATATAATGTACAAAGAAAAGAAAAAAGAATTAAGCACATACATTTTTGTGCACATATGATTTACAAAGAAAAGAAAAGAAAAAAGAATTAAGCACATATATTTTTGTGATTAATATAGCAGACTTATTCAATATTCACCAATCTTATTAATGCGATTATTAGATATATATGATATGATAAAGTTTTTTCTCAAGTACAACATGATTGGCGTAAATACTAGAAGAAAACTAGAAACGTTTATGGCTTCATTTCAAATGATGTAGAAGGAGGCTCACAACATATGCGCTGGCCCCTTTTACAAGGAGGTAGTTCACATATTTCTCCTCTTTCACAACATTGGATATAACTGTTGGCCTGTACATTGCCAACTAAAGCTCCTGCAATAGCAACAAGAAACACAAAAAACTTCAAGAACATCATCAACATAATTTCTATTATAATCAAGTTTGGTGATATCTTATTTTGAGTGATATGTTAGAGCAATGCATACTTATTTATAGCAAAAAAATGTTGATAATAATTTTTTATTTATTATTTGCATTAAAAAAATTATTTGTTGCCTGATTTATAATACTCCATCTGGTCACTATTATAACAAAAAACAACCTTTTAGGTTCATTGAAAAAATAATTTATCTAGTCTATATTATTGACTAGATACATTACTTTTTGAATAAATCTAAAAAGTGATTTTTTTGCTTATAATAGTGACCGGAGAGAATAATATGTTTGACCGGCATTTAATATTTTTTTGACTAAGCATTTAATATCTTTTTAATGCCTTAATTTTTAGGAAATGAATTTTCTATTGTAATTGTGTCCCATAGTTACAACTTTCATCCGTATGATTTAAATTAACGACTGAGATTGTTTTACGGTATAATTTGACTGTGCAATTTTGACAATTCGATGTCAAATCAACAATTAATATTCACTACTACATGAAACTGTGTGTAATGTCCACCGCAGGTAATCCTGATATTTTGATAAAGTGATCTATTCTGAATTGTAAGGGTTGAGTACCCCTTGTACTTCTTATAATTCATTATTTGCTTATCAAAAAAAAAAAAATCCTGATATTTTGAGCAAAGTAATTTGATTGATTTATTACCCTATTTATTATTTATTTATTTGTTGTACAAAAAATTAAATGAAATTCTAACCTCATCCATTTTTATTTTTTTCACCACAGTATTCAACCCCCATCCGGTTGCAGTTACGAAGATCGAATTGTGGTTCTCTCTATTAAGTTCAGCGTCAATCATCACATGCCAAATTAGCGATTGATATTTTATTAATTATAATTCTTATTTTTATTTTATCAAATTGGTGTGACCATGACCAAAAGATTAGATTTTATAAAAGAAAAAAAAAAAAAACCAAAAAATTAGAGACCTTAATTTTCATTAGGGTCATGCTAAACAGTGCCCCTGGGGCACTAGTTAAGCATACTAAAAAAGAAAACAAATGATAAAGTTAATGACGAGAGAGAATAACTTTTCATATCATTAAAACATTAAATGCATAATTTACGAGATAAAATTTATATATTTGTATCCTTAACTAGTGCCCGGGGGCACTGTTTAGCATTTTCCTTTTCATTAATATCTTTTGACCGGTTTGTATGTCGTTGATTCACCACCTATGTGTCTTAACTGCAGTTTTAAATTTTTTAACTACGGTTATTTGCTAGCTAGTAAAAAAGAAAAAAAACTATGGTTATTGCTATTCAATTTCTTTCATGACTCATTAAGGACAAGAAATGTGTTTCCTTTTCCTCTGATGGATGTATAAAATGAGATCCAATACTATCATTTTCCGTTTTTTTTTGGTAGAAATACTATAATTTTCTTTCAATGCACTTAATGAAAAATGATTTCATTATCTCCTTTTAAAAATACTTTATGCGGTGTTATATATAAGAAATATTTCACATTTTAGATTTATTGTATGTATTTAGACTGTATTATTGTCTAAATACAACAATTTACAATGAATCTAAAAAATCAATTTTTTCTTATATTTGAGCAGGAGAGAGTAATTATAATATAATTGTCATTATATTACCTTATGGTTGACTTTTACCGTTTGACTTGAAACATTTTTTATTCACTGGATTCCCTCTATTCACAGTAGTTGGAAATTTTTTTTTTCTACCCCAACAATCTTCACTCTACCCCAACATATTTTTCAAAATACCCAGTATACTCTTATAAAAAATTAGTATATTTTAATTTTTTTTGTCGTATTATACTATTCCGGTAGACTATTTCATCCTCCCAAAAAACTGTTTCGGTAAGTATTTATCTTTACCGGTATGTTAATTTTACCGGTACACTTTTTAAAAAGTGTTCCGGTATATTAATTTTACCGGTACACTTGGTTTTAATAAGTGTTCCGGTACGTTAATTTTACCGGTACACTTTTTAATAAGTGTTCCGGTATGTTGATTTTACCGGTACACTTGGTTTTAATAAGTGTTCCGGTGTGTTTAATTTAAAGACTGATCTCTTTGTTCGTTGATAACTGCAGAGCATCAACTTTGTTTCCTAAAAAGGACCCTTTTTCTTCTTTTGTTCTTTTTCTTCATCTTCTCCACAACCCATCTTTCTGAATCATCATCTTCTTCTGATATCACAACACTAGTTTACAAAGGCTGTTCAAAAGAAACTTTCACAGATCCAAATGGTGCATATTCACAATCTCTTTCAGCACTCTTTGGTTCACTAGTTTCACAATCAACAAAAACAAAGTTCTACAAAACAACTGGTAATGGCCAAAACAGCATAACAGGTATCTTCCAATGTAGAGGAGATCTCACAAACTCAGATTGTTACAGCTGTGTTAGTAAACTTCCTGTTCTTTCTGACAAAATTTGTGGCAAAACCATAGCTGCAAGAGTTCAACTTTTAGGTTGTTACATGTTTTATGAGGTTGCTGGTTTTCCTCAAATCTCAGGTATGGAAGTTCTTTTCAAAACTTGTGGAAAAACATACCGGAACACTTATGCTACTAGTTATCAATGAAATAAAACCAAGTGTACCGGAACACTTATTAAAAAGTGTACCGGTAAAATTAACATACCGGAACACTTTTAAAAAGTGTACCGGTAAAATTAATATACCGGTAAAATAAATGCTTACCGAAACAATATAATACGACAAAAAAATAATTAAAATATACTAATTTTTTATAAGGGTATATTGGGTATTTTGAAAAATATGTTGGGGTAGAGTGAAGATTGTTGGGGTAGAAAAAAAAATTTCCCAGTAGTTGTGATGCTCCATCACCCAAAAAATTTGAGAATAAAAAATGCTATTTACCGAGATTCAAAAGATTTATTTTCTAAGGAGAAGTGGTGTGACATTATAAGTGAGTGGTTAAATGAAGAAATATTATTGGTTTAAGGATTATGGTTTACTTTACATGAGTAACAGAATAACTATCTAAAATTTATATATACAGGAGTAATAGGATATATCTCCGCACAACATATAAATCTATTTCAAAATACACAAAGGATTGGATGAAAAGAGATGTGACAAAATCTAAGTCACACAATTGGCATATATAAATAGTGACAGAATTAGAAAAACTCAAATAAAACAAATAAAATTAAAAGGTACATACCTTTTAAAAATATTCCAAAGGGACATATGTGAACAGCATTAACCTCACAGTTCAGTTCTTTTGAGTAAGAGATGATGACCCAAAGCCTAAAATAAAAAATTATAAAAATAAGTATATCAATAAAAAATTGAATAAATAAAAAAGTAAAGGAAAGGAAAGTAAAACAACTATTACATAATTCAATTAAAAATAAAGTATATATATTATTTAATGTGTATCATAATAGAATATGAATACACGCATAACTAAACCTATAAATGGTGTGCAACACAAAAGTTGAATGTATGATCTGCAACAAATAAAAAATGTCAAATTCTCTTAATTTTATTTGTTATGCAAAAAGTTAATTTTTCCAAAAAATAAAATAACTATAACAAATCATGGTTTTATAAAATAACATAAGTATTTATACCTGATGCACAAAAGATGAAGAGACAAGATAATGGAAAGAGGAATTGCACATATAAGATATGAAAAAATCTATTCTCACATTCAACCGAAAAAACAAATGGTAATCTTGTTAAGCACATGATTGAGCATCAGGGAATGAAAATATTTGTTTCTAACATTCGTAATGATTAATTAGGAAAATATGAATAGGATACAAATTAAAACAATTGTAACCTATATATTAAAATATTGGTAAAAGAGTCCAAAGGATGAAAATTGAATGGTGACTTAAGAGATGAAAAATATATTACCAGGAGTTACAAAGTTAATTAGTGTGTATTTTCGTATTCTCCTTATTATAATATATAGTAAGCAAAAGTTATTATATTCGCCAAAAAAAGTAAAGGCTAAGTAAAGACTTGAGTGAGTGTATATTAAAAAGTCATAAGTATATAAATGTAGAATATGAAAAGTATAAAGATAATAATAATAATAATAATAATAATAATAATAATAATAATAATAATAATAATAATAATAATAATAATATAAGTAAAAATGATGTGGCATTATAGAGTGATTTAATTGGATTTAAATAGATAATGTGGTTAATTGAAACAATTTGATTGATCTAAGTGGATTAGGGTTAGGAGAACTATTTAAGAATTATATATGTTGAAGGAATACTGGAATCATCAAAATTCTATTATAAACAATATGCGAAATTTAAGTGTAGAGAATGGAAAAAAGGGAGTAAGAGGCAGTTTCAACATACTGCTCACAAGTTGTCGTGATGCATTCGTGGGCAAATTTGTCGCTATAAGTAGCATTATTCTTATTCTGGCTTGATTCACTTTATCTCTCTTTAACACTCAGACAGAGTTCCCCTCTCTCTCTCTCTCTCTCTCTCTCTCTCTCTCTCTCTCTCTCTCTCTCTCTCTCACCTAAACCCACACTGGCTTCCTTTCTCCATTGTGGGTCGTGCTCAGAAGTCAGAACCCTTCTTGTTAGTATGTGCTTCTTTTTCTCTTCACGTAGTTCCCTTTTTCCATTGTGAGTCACTAATTGAGCACTATCAATGGCGTTTGATGAGAAATTGCTGGAAAATAAACTTATTGAAGCTGGTAACAAGCTTGCAGATCCTCCTTCTTCGGTGAATGAACTCCTCAAACTGTTAACTCGAGTTGAAGGCTTCTTATCAATGGTGGAACAGGAACCTAAACCATCTATGCAAGCTGCAATTTCTCCATCTTTGAAAGCATTGGTTGCCGATAAACTTTTAAGGCATTCGGATCCGGATGTCAAAGTTGCAGTTACTTCTTGCATCATTGAAATAACAAGAATCTCTGCACTTATTATGATGATGATGATCAAATGAAGGAGATATTCCAATAAGTTGTATCTTCATTTGAAAAACTACATGATAAGTCAAGCCGAGTGTATTTGAAAAACAAAGGTCAGATCATGCGTGATAATGCTGGACCTTGAATGCTATGCGCTGATTTTGGAGATGTTTCAGCATTTTTTTAAGGCCATAAGGGAACATCATCCGAGTAATGTTTTTTCATCCATGGAAACCATTATGACATTGGTTATAGAGGAAAGTGATAATATATCCTTTGATTTACTTTCTCCGCACCTGGACAGCATTAAGAAAGACAATGAGGAAGTTTTACCGATTGCCCGGAAGTTGGGAGAGACGGTCCTAAAAAATTGTAAAACCAAAGCTAAGCCCTACTTAGTGCAAGCAGTGAGAACCACTGTTGATTACAATGAAGTACTTGCTTCAATATGCCAAGATACATCTGATAGCTTGGAGAAAAATGGTGCATGTGTTACTGATGAGCAGAGCACAAGGAAGACAAGGGAAAGTCAGCAAAACTATCACTTGAGGAGTCAACACAAGTGGTTAAAGAGGAAGTTAAGGAAGCTGCACATTTGCCGCAAGATAATCGAGATGGGAACCGATCGTCATGGTCATTCCAAGGAATACACAATTCATTAATTCAAACTAATTAATTATACTATATCCAATACTTTTTTTTGAAGCTAAATTAGCCCACCCAAATTGGTATCAGAGAGAATCGAACTTGAGACCTTAAGTAGGAGCACACTTTCAGGTCCCCAAACCAATACCACAAGACCAATATACTATATCCATTACTGTACTGCCGAGATTTCCAATTTTCCAGTTTGAGTTCAATTGCTTAAACTGATTAGTTGAATCATATGACATTGTACAAATAAATCACATTAAACAATAAAATATATTTTTGGTTGGTTTTTTAAGTTTTGGATGTCGTTACTGTGTAGGAACCTATTATTTTGTCGTCTGTTGTTTAGGAAGAAAATTTGTTCCTGAGTTTATTGAACTTCTTGGTGATCCACTTATGAATAACATGTTGGAGTATTTTTAAAAGGATTTTATATATGCATATATAGCTTAAAGTTTAATATTCCACATATTTGGATTTAAAAAGTATAGCCTTGAATCATCATATATGGATTTTTTGAAGCGGATTCAAACATGTGCTTCATGCCCTGATCTTGTCGTGATACTTTGTTAATATAATATATGTTTGCATATCATTTAGATTTAAAGCTCTGATACATTTATCTCAATGTTGTATGGAATCAACGAACACTACAAAACATGCACTAGATAGCGGAAACTGGTAAATTTATTTCTCCAAGCTCTGATACATTTATTTCTCAAATCTCTGATAATTTATTTAGCTAAACTCTGGGGGTTCTAGAACCCCCATAAATAGGCACAGCAAAAGTCCCACAGCCACGTACATAAGGAATTCAATTGGTGCTGAATTCTTCGATCCATTTTCATCTGTCCCACACTTTCCATTTTTCCTCTAACCCTCCAAAACCATTTCCCCCCCAAATTTTCTAAAATCCTGCAACTTCTCTAATCCTCAACCTCTTTTCCTCTCAATCTCTTATCTCCCAGACACCATGAATCTCGATCAAATTTGAAAATTTTCTTATCAAACTCTGCTTTCCCTCAAATCCCTTTCCTCTCAAACTCTATTCGCAGCAAACCCTAGATTCACATAAAGTTTTGGTGATTCTGTCGAACGCTTCCGATGTTAGCTACATCGATTCCGTTCATGCTCGAGAGTCGAGTGTCAATAAGTTCATCGTCAACGTGGGTTGCACCTTAGGTACCAATCTCACCCTTCAGGGACTTCGTCAATCCGTCCAGCGTGGAGGTTTTTAATGTAGTACTAGTAGAGATAATTAGTCCGTTTGGGTATGGAATGCACGTAAGTTTGCAGAGGAAAAAACTGGCGGCATGAACATCAGGAAATACCAGAAGATTTCCGTGCTGCTGATCAGGAAACTCCCTATGCAGAGGTTGGTTCATGAAATTTCTCAGGACTTGTGTAATTACTGTTGTTAGATCTGGTATGTTTTAATTAGTTTTTGCTTCCATTTGAATTGGATACATACACATTGATTCAGCTCTTCTAGTTGGGACGAATTTCAAGTTAGTATTGAAAGTTATTTAAGTTATACTATTCCTTTATTTAGGTTTCTTTCCATCCATGCAAAAATGTTACTGATTTGTATTTGTACATTGAAAAAAATGCTACCAGTTTATTTTTCTTTTAACATATTAAAATGTTAATAATTTGTAATCATAGTTTTATTCTTCGCAAATAATGAAATCATGAAGTTCTATCATGAACATGTTATCAACTTTAGTGATGTAACCCGTGGGGTGTAGTGTAGTACAAGAATTTTGGATCAAAATAACATTGAGAATGCCCAAATGCAAGGGACACTACTAGAGGAGACAAAAAGAGTCTATAACATCACCAAACCAAACAAACCATGCTAGATTGTATGTAGTCTATATCTTGAAGCTTATTTTGATGTTTTGTGTTATTTTCATCTTCTGGAAGTTTGTAGTATTTTATACTTTACCCTATATCTATAGGTGGAAATTGGAATTGAGTGTTAGAGAAGTAATGTATGGTGTTGCAAAGCAAACTGTGTTGTTGGCTTCACCAAAATGGAAACAAAAACAGAAAATAAAAATACTCCAAAAATGTTAGGAAACTAATCTAAACATGAGGAAGAATAGAGAAGAGGAGAGAAAGAGAAGAGAGAACACTTGTATTATTCTATTTACAAGTATGTCATTTACATTGTAGCATAGTCATATATATAGGAGATTACATCGGCCAATAAAATGGGCCAAGACTAATATGAACATCCACTATAATTATTCATAACACCCCCCTTAGATGTCCATAAAAGATATGTCTCATTAAAACCTTATTATTAAAAATCCATTGGGAAAAAGAGTATTACAATATTTTGTAAGCTCTTTAGAAGTCCTGGTGATATTTTTTATCATCAACATAAGCTTTAAATATAACAAATTCATTAGCAAATATTGTCTTAAAAATGAACAAGTTGTCTTTTACATATTTCTCATTTGAAAATATTCAACAGGAATATTATACAACATGCATATATTATTGCTCGAGTTTATAAGGAGACTTATTCATGTTTATTAAGTCATCTCTTCAATAACTTGATTTATATGTCTCACAAAAACTAAATCCTTCAGGAATTTTCATATAATCATCATGAGTCATTCAAGTACGTTAAAACACATCTTTCACATAAAGTGAGTATTTCATATGTTACTCAACTTAATTAATTACAAAGAAGTTTTTGAATTCACTTTAGGTGAATATTTCTCATTTCACTTGAATATGAAGGCTCGTATATGCCTGATTGAATTTATACCCTCTGGGAATAGACTTCAAGTCCAAAAACCATTATATTTTGCAATATAATTGCTTATTTATATTTTGGCAAACCACATCCCTTAATTTGGGTTCAATATTTTCGCACTTATAATATTTAGCGCTACCTCATTTGTCGACAATTTTTCAAATTCTCGGTTCCTTGTTTTAACTGGTAGAGATATAATCGATTGAGATCTCTTTATATCATAAATGACAGGTACATGAACCTCTTCAGGAGGTATAAACATTTTGCAATCTCTACACTTTTCATGAGAGTTTTTCTCACCAACAAGACCATCTTCCTTCTCTAAGATTTATCTTTGGAACCAATTTTAGGCATGCCTTAGTCTAATAAAATTTCAATAGAAAAGGACATTTGCAGCATAAAGGAATTTAGAAATCCCTTCTAGGTCAGAGAATGCATATTTTGAACTTCAGGTTCATATTGTTGTGTGCGAGTATTTGTATGCATTCTATTTAAATTTTTCGGAGCTGCTTAATTTTTGTTTCTCTCCCCCTAATGCCAATAACTAATAACAAGATATGAAATATCTGGCAATAGTTAATATGCATAAGCCTTTTCTTATGTATGGTGCATAAGTCATTCACAGCCATCAGATGATTTTACACGTGTAATAATCATAACTGAAGAACTTTCTATTTTTGCTTGCTCAATTTCGGCCACATTTTATATGCGATTCGATCACCGATTTCGAAAACTATTACCGGAAACATTCATAAAATCGAACGACGATCAAAACGGTATAAAGAACGTCGAGTTTCGTTGATTATTGAGGGAGAATGAACCGGGTCGATGAACCGGGTCGTCCCGACCCGTTTCTGCAGAAAATGGGTGAGGAAGATGATGAACAGTGACGCGCCTCCATGCCCACTCTCACTGGGGGCGCGTGCGGTGCCAAGGAGACTCCAAATTTTTTTATTGTTTTTAAAGAAAAATAGTAAATAATTTTCTGAGAATTTTGGCACCAGTTAGGTATTTTTCTGAGACCTGGAACTATTTTTAGTTAATTAAATGAGGTAAATATGCTTTTATAAATATCAGATATTAATAAAATTTTCCCAAAATTTTATTAGGGTATTTTGAATTATTTTGAACAGTTGGGGATACCTCACTCTCTCCGGTTTTATATCGTCTTAAAAATTTAAATTTATTCCACAATTTTTATTAAGGGTTAAATATGTTTTTGGAGAACAACTCTTTGAAACCATTCTAGTTAAATGGTTTCATGGCGTTATACACCGAAACCATTATTATAGTTAAATGGTTTTATATGAGCATTAGTGTCAAGATGTTATACACTGAAACCATTAGTCTTGTTAATTGGTTTCAAGATGTTATACACTGAAACTATTTGTCTGGTTAAATGGTTTGATACTGTTATACACTGAAACCATTATTCTAGTTAAATGGTTTCATAGCGTTATACACTGAAACCATTAGTCTTGTTACTTGGTTTCAAGATGTTATATACTGAAACCATTAGTCTAGTTAAATGGTTTCATAGCGTTATACACTGACACCATTATTTTAGTTAAATGGTTTCATATGGGCATTAGTGCCAAGATGTTATACACTGAAACCATTGTTATTAAGTAAAACATCACATAACCATTTTATAAAACCATGCTACATAAAGCAAAAAATCATATAAAGCAATTAGGGTTAGTTTAGTTGAAAAAATTTTGGATAGTATGCATGAGATATTGTAAAGAAAAATCGATATATATATATATATATATATATATATATATATATATATATGTAATTAATGTATGAGATTTTATTTATATTGTGATTATGATTGATAAAACTTAAAATTAAATTGTATGTTTGACAAGTATGCTTTATATATACATGAGCCATTCATTATGTTGCGCTTCGAGGGGGTGTATGACGAAAATTAATTAAAAATGGATTTTTATAATATATATTTCAAAGGAACAAAAGTTATTATTTAATTGGAAACGGGGGGCGCGCTAGAAATTTGGGGGGTGCGCTAGAAGTTTGGAGGAGGGAAAAAAATTGGGGGCGCGCTAGAAATCTAGGGTAGGAAAAAAAATTTGGGGGGCTCACAAGAAATCTAGGAGAAAAAGGAAAAAAAAAAACTGGGGGGTGCGCTAAGCAAAAGGGGGGCGCGCATGTAATGAGGTAGTATATGGGGGGCGCACGAGTAATGATTGCCTAATTTTGACCTTGGGCTGACTTTGGGTGTAGGAAATAAGTTTATGCATGGTGCATAAGTTTGGGCTTATGCACCATAACCACACCCGAAATATCTTATGGTAAAGACTCACATTCATCGCATAATCTCCGTTTTCTTGTAGTTTCATCTAAAAAAAATTCTTAGATGAGATATATTATGTTCCTGACCATGAACAAATTGTATTCGGTATCCATGATGGATTTTTACACAGTCAAAAACTTAAAATAAATAAACAAATAATAAATAAATAAAAGAAGAAGAAACATGTGCATACTAAGATTTCGGAACTATATTTTACTATGGTCACTGACTTACTACTTATATTTATCCTTTACCATAATTTTAGCCTTTGGAATATCTACTATATTAAATTTGTAATTATTCCCATTTATTTTTTTTAATTGATTTTAATAGTCAAGTTTCTTCTTATAATTTGTTGCCAATCAATTTTTTATGATGCGTTGCCAATCAAATTTTTTTGGTCTTAGTTGCCAATCAATTTTATAACCTCCTCATATTTAATATATTTTAAATGAGTCATTGGACTATTATGGAGAACTAATTTAGTTGTTACAGGAAAAATATAGGTGAACTATGTGGATATTTACGTCATTATTACATTAAATTAAATATATTTAGGTAGTATTGCGCAAATGTGATATGTACCAAACAAAATATTAAAATACAGGGGTATTGATAAAAAAAAAAAACCTACATGGAGGTATTAAGCAAAAAATAACTTACACGGGATGAGACATACATTTGTAGATTTTATTATATAAAAAATATGATATCAATTGAAAGCAATAATATCATGTATTACTTTATTTTTATTCTCCATACATCACTGTAAAATAAACAAATAAAAATAAAAACAAATAGATACATTTTTTAAAATTTGCACATTAACAAATGAGATATGCTTAAAAAAATTATATAATTTTTTTTGTGTCAAGCAAATGACAAACAATTCTACTGTTCATTACTTTTAAAAAAATAATATTAAAATTAAAATCGCCCAATTTTGCTTCTCAAATGTGAAATTTTTTCACACGGGGACATGAGATAAAATACTCCTGAAGAAAACAAATGTCTAAAGCAGAGAGATGACGATTAAGAACAAATATATTAACCGTTAGATTAGTTTTTGCATAATGACCTTTTTTTTATGAAAATAAAAGAAAAAATATATGAACATGTGAGTTGGGAACGCGGAGTGGAGTATCACTCTCCATTCTGCCATTTCTCCTTAAAATTTCCAAAATTTGGATATTTTATCATATTTAAATAAACTATTACATTAAATATAAAATTAATTTTACAAATAATTAAAAAAATCACAATATTAAAATTTTAATAATCCATATTTTTCATGTGTGAAAAAAAATGATCTATATTTTTCATAGAACATTAACCCGGGCGATAGCACGGGTAAGTTATACTAGTTGGACTATTATGGAGAACTAATTTAGTTGTTATAGGAAAAATATAGGTGAACTATGTGGATATTTACGTCATTATTACATTAAATTAAATATATTTAGGTAGTATTGCGCAAATGTTATTTTTAATCATTATGAAGATTATTTGTAATATAGTTGCTGAAATACTGAAAAATTTATGAATTCGGAAGATTCATTATATACAATATAAGTAAACTATGAGTCCTGAAGAACCATAGTATGATACAATAGAGCTATGATTCAAGAAGATTCATTAATAGTTCCAAAAGGAAATTTGATGCTTAAAATATAGTATTTGTTAAGCTATGACTATTGATTTTCATACGAAAAATGTTTATCTCGCTAATTGTGCAACAACACACAATAAATTATAATTCTCATCTTTGGCAATAAAAGAATCAAATGTGCACACCATATCTAGTACTGTAAAAATGATTGAAGGCTCCGGAAGAACTTAAATATTGTTATATAGAGGAACTTAAGTAAATATTAAGAATGCATGACATTCCTCAAAAGCTAATAGAAATTTAATGAGTTTTAAACTATCAGCCGAGCCATAATGTAATGTGTACTTTAACTAAGAATCCAGAAGATTTATAGCACAAATGAACATAGAACAAGATTTATTTGTTTATTTATTTTTTCAATCAAATAGTGTTATTATGTTTGTAAAATGAGATACACTATCCTGCATCATTCCACAATCATTATTGATTGTAAATTGGTTGATGAATTTTATGTATTATTGAGATATTTCCTGAAGCAAATATTTCATCTAAGTTGTGATCTTTTATCAAATTACATGATTAAATTGTCCCAGAAGGACATGATGGTGTATACAAAATTGTTTGGTGATTCTCCGGAAGAGATCAATGAAATCCCAAAACAATGTTTATCATGATATGGTGGAAATCACACTTGAGGGGAAGCATATTGAGAATTCAAGTGCGATTTAGAGACTCTCTTACTTTGAACTCTCTTATTTTACCTAACTATTGGTATCAAAGTATAATGATAAAATGAGAAAATATGAAAATCTCTGAATGATTCAAATTGCGAGAAAATATTTTTCTAATGGTAAGGTTCTACATATGGAAAAGTGGATATAATTGGCATGACCGGTTAGACCATCCCGAGTCTTATGATGCAAATCGAAGAGCATGAATATTCTTCAAAATAATGAATTCTCAGATTTTGTTCTCAAAGTCAATAAAAGGCGAAATAAGGGGTTTGTATTTGGTATATCGTTTGCTTAATTCGGTATCTAACAAAAGAAATATAATTCATATAGAATTGAATGCGCTTGGTAATCGTTTCTATAATCAAAAGAGAATTAATCTGTTTCTCATAACTTTTTCCAACCAAACTATTTTCTTTATTTCTTAATCATCGAAACCAAAATCAAACCCCCTTTTTACAATTCTTACTTGATTATAATATTGTAAAATTGATTTAAAAAGTCCTTGTGAGACGACCAAGGTTAACTTCCCTTACTACATTTTTATAACTTTAATTATTTTTGACTGCGTGCAACAGCGATCAGTTATTTATCTATGTGGCACAAAAACATTAATAAAAAATGAATGAAAAGCCACAAATGCATCCCACGTCATCAATTTTGTCCAGTCAGCATCCATGTTGTCGACTGAGGGGGGTAAAATGATGGAATCTTCATTTTATACGGGGATAATCACACAAAAAAATATTTGCAGGGGATAACACAAAAAGGGCCTATTTTGCAGGGGTTAAAACCCTATTTACCCATAAAAATATTTGTACATAAAATATTTTTGAAGCAACTTATTCACCAATCTTATTAATGTGATTATTAGATATGATAAATTATTTTCTCAAATACAACATGACTGGTGTAAATACTAGAAGAAAATTAGAAAAGTTTATGGCTTCTTTTCAAATGATGTAGAAGGAGGCTCACAACATATGCGGTTGCCATTTTTACAACGAGGTAGTATACATATTTCTCCTCTTTCACAACATTGGCGAAAATTGGCCTGTACATTGCCAACTAATGCTCCTGCGATAGCAACAAGAAACACCAAAAACTTCAAGAACATCATCAACATAATTTATGTTATAATCAAGTTTGATTTGTAAAAAGTACGAAGCAGATATTTTATTTTGAATGATATGTTAGAGCAATGCATACTTATTTATAGGAAAAGAATGTTGGTAATAATCGGAAAACCTTAATTTTTTATTTATTATTTGTATTAAAAAATTATTTGTTGCCTTATTTATAATACGTACCATATTATTTTATATGTTTGACCGGCATTTAATATTTTTTTTTACTAAGCATTTAATATCTTTTGTGTCACGTAATTAAAACTTTCAACCGTATGATTTAAATCGATGACATATATTATTTTACCGTATAATTTCACGGTGCAATTTTGACAGTCTGATGTCAAATCAACAATTAATATTCACTTCTGCGTGAAACTGTGTGTAATGTCCACTGCAGATAATCATGATCTCATATTTTGAGCAAAGTAATTTGATTGATTTATTACCCTATTTATTATTTATTTATTTTGTGTACAAAAAATTAAATGAATTTCTAACCTTATCCATTTTTATTTTTTTCACCACAGTATCAGGCCTCCATCCATTCACAGTTACGAGAATCAAAATGTGGTCCTACTTACTAAGTCCATCGTCAATCATTACATGACCAACTAACGATTGATATTTTATTAAATAGAATTCTTATTTTTATTTTATCTAATTGGTGTGACCAAGACCAAAAGATTAGATTTTATACAAAAAATTAGAGAACTTAATTTTCATTTGGGTCATGCTCACCAGTACCCTCGGAGCATTGGTTAAAAAAACCAAAAAAAGAAAGTTTTGAATAGAAAATAACACTATTTAAACTTTTGAGAAGTTGACTGCACAAACTTTAATGCCAAATTACTATTTTTACTCCCTTAACTAGTGCTCCGGAGACAGTGTTTAACATTTTCCTTTTCATTAATATCTTTTGACCAGTTTGTATGTCGTTGATTCGCCACCTATGTGTCTTAACTGCAGTTTTATATTTTTTAACTATGATTATTGCTAATAAAAAAAAGGTGAATTCTTCAGTACACATATTATGTGGATGTGTACCGGTACATCGCTGATGTGGTTAACAAGTAATATAGTAATTAATGCAGATTTGTCAAAAAAAAAATTAATGGAGATTTCGTTTCTTTATTAAGTTTTTTATATTAAACACTACTTTTTAATATTGGCAAATGTATCCTTCCACAATAAATCAAATCATGCATCATATCTTTCAATTTATATATGATTTTCAACAAATTCAAATATTTTAATATTATTCTAATATCTTATAAATAATATTATTTTACTATTTTGAATTTTATTAAAAATTAAAATATGTTTTTAATAACTTTTTTAATTATTCGAACAAAAAAAAACTTTTAAAATTATTAATATGATTGATCCAACTATGATTTTAATATTTCAATATTATTACCTTTCATTTTTTTTAATATTATTAGTTTATAAAGATTAATATTCATTTACCACCTAATCATTAGTGCATATAGTTATTAAAAAATATTTATTTTTTAGTAAAAAAAAACTTAAATTTTTTAATATGTTTATATATTTTATTGTAATACTATTAATTTTTAGTGATTCGTTATATTTTACAGGGTTAAATAAGTTTGTTATCGATACAAAATTACTAAATTTAATTTTTCATCTTCCTAAGAAAATGTCATGTTTTGATCCCCACAAAATGTTTATGCATGCAATTTTGGTCATGTTGTAAAGTTGATGTATATTTATGATGATTTTGCATTATAAAAAGTTTGTCCAAAAGTAAGGAGCACAAAATTTGATTTGGAGGTCAAAATATTCGTTACTTTTATCTTGATATTTTGATTTAGAAAATTCATATTTAATTCGTCTCATATTAAAAAATACTAAAGTTTTGTAAATGAACTTTTGATATTGTTCTAGACATGCTTGATTGTCGAAATTTAAATTCATAAGTTATTGTTAGTCCAATTAAGTGATATTGAACGACTTGATTGAGAAAAATTGAATTCCTTAATAAAGTAAGTATAATTACTTAAGTTTATATATGAACTATGTTTCAAGTTGAAGGGTTTGATCTAAATTTTTTGATTTCGGTTGACACAATCGGCATTATTAGTCGAGACTTAATAGTCATTTCAATTGAACTAAGTTTTTTTAAGTCATAGTTAATCTAACTAGTATATAACCAAAAAAAAAAAATCTAACTAGTTGAGGTTGAATTGTTTGTGTTGGTGTTTTATGTTGGCCTCATTTTGCTAAAACAAATATTCAAGTTAGATGTTGAACTGAATGTTTCAACATCAGGTACAAGCAAGATGTTGGATAGAATGCTTCAACATTGGATACCACATCCAGTGGGCCGGGCCTGATGTTTTTAATCTCGCGTGGAGTTCTATTTATGGAAATCTCGCCTTTTTACATGTGCACCAAGCAGCACGCCTTTCCTAATGTTCTAGAAGGCGGCCATGACCTAGTTTTGTTTCAGAATGCATCAACTATTTATGGAAACAAAACATTTGATTCAAGAATATTCCTTGAAGTAACTTCTGGACCTGCTGCGTTTTTTGAAGCCCAATTCAAGACCTAGCTCGTGCTAGCTCAGGCTATATAAAGGAAGACTGAACCCTTGTGCAAATCACTGAAGCCGAAATTGAGTTTTACAAAGCATGTGTTTAGGGTTTTAGTATTGTTAATTGTGTTCCTCTTCTTGTATTACCTTGATGCAAGATTAAGGACTGTGTGTTACTGTGTTGTAATATCTCCGGAGCTTCTAAGCAAGGAGATAGTGTGTATGAACCATTCCTAAGCTTTGAAGTACGGAATTGGTGGTTGTTTTAAGAAGTGTGTCTTCATCTGTAAACTGTAACGTGTACGATCACAGTGGCTGTGATTAAGAGGAGTTGAGCGGAGGTTCTCATACCTAGGTGTGACTTAGGTAGAATATAGCACGGGTGGTGATTAGGTGAGAAGTCAATAAACGGGGCGTTTATTGAGGGCTTTGAACTAATACTATCATAGTGGATTCACTCCTGGATTGGTATCCCCCAGAGTAGGCTGTTATGCTGAACTGGGTTAACAAATAACTGTGTTATTCTGTTTCGTGCATTTTACATTTCCTTACTGTTCGTCTAGTTCAGTGTTGGATCATCAGATCAAACATACAGTGTTGGAGCATCGTGTTCAATATCGTGTTACTAGTGTGCCAGAATTTCAGTTTGATTTTAGAATTTGAATTCTTAAGTGTTTCTCATTCCCACTTGGTCAAGTTGAATAGTGAGATTGATGATGTTTGATCTCCTTAGTTCCTTTCAGTCTAATTGGTTGTGACTTAACAATCATTTCATAATAACTAGGTGTCTGGTGTAATAATTCGTCTAACAATATGAGATTGAACTGTTAGCTAGAATGTTGAAATTCAACTTTTTAAGTGTTTATAATTTCAATTAGGTCAAGTTGAATAGATTAACGGAGATGAATTGATTCCCTATGTCGCAGTTGAGAAAATTAGTTGAGACTTAACACTCATTTCATATGAATTACGTTTCTTAAGTCATAGTTAATCTAACTAGTTGATGTTGAACTGTTACATTGTTGACATTTAAATTCTTAAGTGTTTTACGTTTCAATTTGGTCAATTTATTTCTTTAGTTCTTATCGGTAGAATTTGTAGCAACTTAATAATCCTTTTCTAATAACTAGGTTTTTGATTCACATGTAATCCAATTAGTTGACATCGAAATGTTATATTGCTAAAAATTTAAATGTCATGTGTCTCTTTCCAATTAGGTGGTATTGAATTGTTTGAGAAAAAAAATTAAAATCAAATGCGTACAATACAACTGAAGTTGTCCTATCAAGTCCCTTAAGTTTTAGCAGATCAAACGCACCCTTAATTATAGTTGGTAGAATTACTTTTGTTTTTTTTTTTTAAGAATCACACACTACATGAAAACCTCAATTTTCTAATAAAACTTGTTGAGGGCTTAAGTAAGAAAAGCCCTCAAACTTATTAGGGGGCTTCTATGGTACATGTGAAAAAATTTAATCTGCCGGTACATTAGATCAATTAATTGATAAATTAATAATTATTTATTAAATTAAAAAATTATTTGTCGATTATTTTATTTCAGAGATAATAATTTCATAAGAAAAGACACAATTTCAATGTTTTATAAGCAATACACAAACGTTTTTACATTTTGTCATAAAAAAAATCAATATTGACTAAGATGAGTGATAATTTTTTTTTTTTTTTTATAATTTTGATAAATAGTATTTAGTTATTATAATATTTTAAATGATAAAAAATGATTTCTTTCGGAAAAATATTCATTTACCTAATGATTTAATGATCTAATATATGGGAAAAATATTCATTTACCTAATAGAGGTCTTGATAGGGTTCAATTTGAAAGCGACTCACATGTGTTGACTGAAGCTATTCGAACGAGGCGTAGTGGTAATTCGGAATTTAGTTTAATTGTTGCTGATATTATCCAAATTATGTTATCGTGTATAAACTTTGAAGTGAAGTTTGTTAGGAGACAAGCGAATATGGTTGCTCATTCACTTGCTCGGGCGACCAATTCTTTACCTAGTTTTCGTAGATTTGAGATTATTCCCTTATGTATTGAACATTTACTAGTTAATGAAAGGCGTTAAGTTTGTTTGATTAAAAAAAAATTTAAGGAATATTTTTAGTAAAGGGTAATTTTGATAGAAACTCTCAAATATCTCAAATATTGTACAAAAAAAAATATTTGAGAGTTTCTACAAAAAAATATATATATTTGAGAGTTTTCAAAAAAAAAAAAAAGTACCGTATGTATAATATTTGAGAGAGTTTTTTTAAAAAGTATATAACATTTGAGATATTTGAGAGTTTCTACCAAAATTACTCTTTATTACAAATATTTCCTCACCTCCCCTTCCCTCCATCTACTTCGAACCAAACATACCCTAAAGGAAAATGCTACTCCATCCGATATTATATATAAGAAAAAGTTTATTTTTTAGATTCATTGTAAAATTGATGTATCTAGATAACATTAGAGTCTAGATACATCAACTTTACATTGAATTTAAAAATAATTTTTTTCTTACATATAGGATCGGAAGGGGTATTTAGTAAGAATTTTTTTATTCAGGAAAGAGAAGAATGATACCCACAACCTAAAAAAAAAAATCCAACCGCCGGAAATTGAAAAACCTCGAAATTGCATATATGAAATAAAAATATGAACTTTACGAGAAATTGAAAGAAATGCTTCAAAACGAGTGGTGCTATAAGTATAAAAAATAATAGAAATTGATGAAAAGAAAAAAAAAAAAACACATATTAAAACCCTTTTGTCAATTTCACAAAAAAAAAAAAACCTTTTGTAAAAAAAAAAAAACCATTTTGAAATTTTTGTAAATTAAAAATCTCATCTAAAACATTTCATCTCTTTTTATTTTTATTTTGTTTTTTTACAAAACATATCTTTTTATTTTGACAAAAGGCAATTTAGGAAATTTCTTTAATTTCCATTTTAAAATTTTTGTAAATTAAAAGAGTAATTTAGGAAATTTATATTTAAAGAAGTAATGACATGTTAAATTATTATTACATGTGGACCAATTAAAATTATACACCTTAACAGTGTACCGGTACACGTCCACATAAGATGTGTACAGGAGTGCTCACCAAAAAACTATGGTTATTGCTATTAAATTTCTTTCGTGACTCATTAAAGACAAAAAAAAATGTGTTTCCTTTTTTCCTCTGATGGATGTATAAAATGAGATTGAATACTATAATTTTCCTATTTTTGTTGTTGGTAGAAATACTATAATTTTCCGTCGATGCACTTAATGAAGAATGATTTCATTGCATGTATTTAGACTATATTATTGTCTAGATGCATCAATTTACAATGAATCTAAATAATTATGGGATAAAGTAGTGAAATTGAACTATCCTATTTGTTCTATCAAATTATGTTCGATCAGTTCAAATTATGGCTTGTGATATTGATCAAAGTTTAAGAGGGTGTATTGAATTGAGATTTCAAAGGATTTTAAAAGACTTTTTTGTGGAAAAAGAATCTTATGGTATTCAATCAAGACTTTTATAAAATATAAACAAATCTTGTTTAAGATTTTTTTTTTGGGCAACAAAATCAGTCGATATTCAATTGAGATTTCTTATGATTTTAAAAATATCTCTAGGTATTCAAAAGTATAGCGATTTTGATGGATTCTTTTGTGGAATGGATTTTGAGAGACTTTTTTGTTGAAAATATAAATACTTTTGTCGTCTGACAATTCCACTCAAACCCTCAAGACTTTTTTTTTTCTTTTATAAATTTTTTCTGTGGGCAAGATTGAAGTTCATTTTCTTTCTTTTACAACCTCCTATACTTTTCAATCGTCTTTTTGAATGACTATTATATACAATTTCAGTTTAAAATCGTTAATCATATACATCTATATACCCAAAAGAAAACAAGCAAACTGCTTCATTTCAATCTATGCCAAATTTTGTAAAATATTTGCAACTTTTTGCAACCAAAACAAAATAAAAGTTTGCTTCGTTGAAAAAATCTGTAACTATGTAAAATTCTGTAACACAATAGACAATAGTTTTCATAGTATATATTGATTAGTTGATTTTATTTTCATTTTTTATTTTTAGCCATTATTTTCATTTTTCATTTTTTAGCCATTATTGCAATTTTTTTATTTGGTGCCACAAAGAGGCCACCTCATTCGTGATATATATTCGTGATCGGTCTTGTCATGATAAGAAGCATTTCTCTTAAAATTAAGATCATAAGATATATATATATATATATTTATAGGTTAGTTATAACCGGTAACTTTATGACTAGTCTTGTAATTGTGAATTCAAGATCCTTGGTGTAGTCTATTTATGAATAAATGGTTGTTAGTCCTCTTACATTATTCAAAAGAAATAATAATATTAATGAGAGATATCTTTTGATAAAATTTATACTAATAGAAAATATCTTTTAGTAAATAAGAGAACATGAGAGGATTTTAATCAATTTAGGGAGAAGAAACTATCGTCTTATAAATAAGGTGGATATCGCACATTGTAGATCCAACACTGGATTTTCCCCTCCCTTTTTTTTAGGGTTGATTTGAGTGATTTTGGCGGTTTGTTGCTTCCCGGGAGTCTTTTCTAGTGTTTTTTTTTTTGTAAATTTTTAATCTGTTTTTGAGTATTTATGGTCACCTTGCTTGACACTCAATCCTCCGGTTTCCCGAGTGGTTCAGTGGCTCCCTCAGCATTATCTGTAATGTAAGGGTGAAATACTCATACACAAGCTTGACACGCGATGAGATCACAAGATTACACATAGTATTATACACTTACATGCATTTTATTTCTTCTAATTATTATACATATCTAGACATAAATTAAATTATGTTGAATCAAAGAATCACATGTTATCAGTTAATGACAGAAGCAGTATCACAGAAAATTTAATAGTTAATCACAGAAGCATATATCACAGAACATTTGATGGCTAATCACAGAAGCATGTATCATGGTAAATTAAATTTAATAGTTCATCTCAGAAGCATGTATCAATAATTTAATACATTAGGATCATCACTTAACATTATTCACGTTCAAGACATTATAGAACTTAGTCAAATTATTCCCACCACCCAAAATTTGTTAGTCATCATCGAATTTAAATGATAATCAGAGAGAAACTTTCTTATCATAATTCATTATCCAAAGTTAGATTACTTAACTTATTTGGTATTTATTTTTGACACACCTACTCCATGGAGACTCTTATTATGAGCGTAAGGCCGTTTCAACTGTCATATCATGGTTGTTTGCAATAGGCATATATCAAATATGTCTCAACCATTCTGGCATGAGCGCTACACCTTATTATAGATAGTCCTGCACAGTCAGGTTTCACCACGTCGGGTTGTATGATTTCCTCCAGTCAGAGTTGCTATCACTGACTATTGGTAGGAGTTCAAATCGTCGGTGACCCCCAGTAGGTCTTGAGGCGACCCAACCGAACCTATCCTCAGTCTTACATACATTATAGTAGTGTAAGAAACACCCTGTTTTGCTCCTCACCTATCTAAGGTGATTAATTATTTAACTCTTCAACTTTAATTTATTTTGTTATCAGTCAATTTGGTATAGTTAGTATCCGTAGCTCATGTTCACCTCAACTTTTTACCATAAGCAACTTCAAGTACACCCATAGTACACAATAGATAAATCAAAGATATAGAGAATGTGTCATGAATTATCATTCTAACTGATTAAACATATTGTTTTACAGTATGAGAAAATGAGTTAAGATCATATATAGATTATATTCACATACCACATATATTAAAAGATAGAGTTCTAACTCTCAACAATTCAATGTTACAGAGACTATCATCCCATGCATATTAACATATTAACTTAATTTAATTCATTCTATGTTACCTTATAATTATAATTTTAAGTACACAACTTCCTAATTATAACTAATAATATATACACAATTACCACATTTCTTGTGGTCACCAACTTATTATTAGTATAACCCCTTACCTTTGAGATTTTCAGAATAACTTGTGCAATCTCCTTCTTCTATGTTACTTATCCACTCATCAAAATAACTACTCTTAACTTACTATCATTATACTCAAAATTCTAACATTACTGAGATGCAAAATAAGTCACAAGAACTTATATTCTAAGAATAAAACATGGAAAGTCATTATTGTAAGATGTTAAAATGACATATCATTGTTTCTTAGGTATATATAGGTTCAGAAAATTTTGAGATCATGCAATTAATAGGTCTGATAGTTTACCACTCTAAAGTTTTCTTTGCAAAATGACAGATCCTGCTATCCTGTTTAATTTTTTTCTTCATTTCTTTCTTTTATAACTAATTAATGAAGTGATTGAATGTACTCTTAGTTAATACTCAAAGAATTAATGTATATGATATGGATCAAAAGTGTAACATAATGACATAAGATCAAGTGGAGTTAAAAATCAGTGGCTTGAATTAATCATTTGAGTAAGTTAAAATTCTAACATGATGATAGCTACATATGAATTGAAGTCTTGAAAGCTATTGAAAATGAAAGCATCCAAGGTTCTAGAATGAATGAAAAAGACAAGTTTACTAAAAGACTACAAACAAACAAAAGAGGAAATATTAGACTTAGAGAAAAAAGAAGGAAAGATTCGAACATTTTAATAGAGTTTTCTTAATAGTGAATTGTGTGAAAAGTTATGAAAGTTACACTCCTATTTATAGGTCTTCCCTTCCACTTCTCCTTGGTTAATTTTAAGCACACGTTTTCGCTTTTAGTTTGTGAAGAATAATTAGCCACGCTAATATGATTAGGTGTGATCCTTATCCCATACAGTGAAATTTTTAACGCATAATTAATCATTTATTTTATTTCTATTTTTATTTTAAATATAACGATAAAATTAATGACACTCTCTTTACATACATATTTTTGTGATTCCAAAAATATTTTTCTTTCATTTTTTAGTGATATAATTTTATACTGTCGATTAAGGCACTGTCTAAATTTCGGTAGAATTTTAAGCCTGAAATTTTATCACAGCCTACTGAAATATTTCATAATTGATTTCTAAAATTATTTTTCTTAGATTCGCAGTCTAAAGGATAAATTAATTATCAGTCTACACAAAGTAAAAATAATATCAAGGCACACATAAAACAAGTTAAAAATATTTGGGTGTCACGGATAGCCCCATTATATCATATTTTAAAGTATTTTTAATTGGTGCAAAAATATTTCAAACAATTGTATTAAAATTGTGTTTTGATTACAATATATCATTATAAATTACAATTATATTAAAATTGTGTTCTTTATCTAAAAAATAAAACTGTTTTTTAGAAGAATCTTTCTACAAAAAAAAAATAATAATATATAATAAAACTGTTGAAATTAAATTTTTCACTATGTTTTTTTTAAAATATCCAATGAAAATGTCTCAAAAATATTAGTAACAAAAGAAAAATGAAGAAAATAGAGGGAATTTAAAATTATGAAAAGTGGTAAATTTTACTATTCATTTTAGGACACTTGTCAACTAAGAGATATGAAGGGCAATTTGGTATTTTACACAACATCTTCTTTTCTTATATTAGTATAGACACTACAAGAAAATACGGGATTAGCTACGATGGTATTTGTAGCTAATTCGTAGCTCATCTCTAGTAAAACAGAGTTGGCTATAGATTTGTTGTGAATTAGCTGTCGTATAGGGTGTAGCATGGATTGGGCGTCAAATCATATACCAAAAATTTCCTAGCTAATTTGCAACTAATATAATGAATATCTTAGCTAGTTCCCAATTAATACTTAGAAATGTAGTTTGTAGCAAACTTCTGGTAGCAAATCATACATTTTCTTGTAGTGAGATACTTCAATAACATGAGTCAAGAGTGCAAGTTTGTATAAATACAATTACTTAGATGGAAGTTATATAAACTACCAAGGATTATGTATGAAAATTCATCGATGGTTTAATGGTAATTTTCATCTTCTAATATTGTAATGAAATTAGTTAGTTTGGCAATTTAACTTTTCTAATCATTAGAGTGTTCCTCTGCTAAAGGATATTGTAGTATAATTTGATTTTTGTAGTCATACAAACAATACATTCTTGCATACCCATGCATACACAATAATAAATGTTTTGTGATACTTCATTCACTCAATAACACGCCAAATCTTTTCCATTGATTATGCATTTCTTTATGATACTTTTGATTTTTGAAATGCAATACCAATGGTTCTTTCTACCATATTGCATCAAATTTGTTACAAAATTCTACTAGTGTGTGTTGGAGAAGTAATTTGAAAATGTGAATTTACAAAATGAGGATGAGAGATGAGAAAATAATACCAACACTTACAAACACACTTGAAACGTAAGAGAGACTTAACAGGTAACCTCAAGAGTATTTGGATTATCAATTCTTGAGGTAGATAGATACATCTACTCCTCATCATGCATGTGTCTTCTTCTTCTTTGTCTCCATCATGTCATCATCCAACGATTTTGAAAAAGAAGACAGGACTGGATGTTATTTACATTTATGTTCAGTTAATTTTGATAAGACGGGTCCACTCACAAACATTATTTTCTACTTCTACAAAAAGAAAAGTATATGGCTAGTGATTGGTGTTGGGCCTTCATATGCTGTAGATCTCTTTCGCTTTCTGGTTCACATTCGTGGTTGTCTGTGTGCAGATTCTGCAACTGAGTTGAGACCTGCTATGCTTCTCTTTTCATCAGCTTTTGGCCACAATGAGAGAGCACAAAATTGCTCGAAGGATCAACCAGAAGTCGGTGCCAAGGTATTTTGGGCCTTCCAAGATTTTGGAACAGATTGGACCTGTTTCTTATAAGCTAAAGCTCCAAGAAAATTCAAAAGTGCATCCTGTTTTACAACTCAAAATGTACAAGTGCAAATAATTGGATGAAGAATGGTCACCTTGCTTGACTGAATACTGGTATAGTCACTTGTAACACTGACACGTTTATTTAGGTTTCAATTTGATCTCTTACGTTTAAAAAGTATCAATTTGGTCTCTTACGTTTATTTTAGATTTCAAGTTAGTCTTTTCCGTTAGTTTTGCCACTAACACCGTTTGACCATTACACGTGTCAGTGTGTCCAAGTGCCACGTGGCAGTCCACATATGCAAATTGGCTGCCACATGTGACAAAATTGACGGAAAGGACTAACTTGAAACTTAAAATAAACGTAAAGGACCAAATTAATACTTTTTAAACGTAAGGGACCAAATTGAAACCTAAAATAAACATAAAGGAGAAAATGTGTAGTTAACCAAAAATATAATATAAACTGAAATTTGTGTGTGGTGCCAAAACAACACTATATCGGAAAACTTTATCTCTCAACTTTATCGTAAAATGCATGTAAGTGTATAATACTATGTGTCACATTGTGATCTCATCGCGTGGCAAGCATCTGATTCATTTTGAGATGGGCGGTTGACGGGACAGCAGTCAGGTCTGCGATGGTCGTCCTACCGATGATGCACTGATAGAGGGACGAGCATTCTACGACCAAGAATTTGACCTTGATCGACTTAGCGGTTTCTTTAGAGCCAAATGTAACGATGATGTCGACAAACCCCAATGGCTTTGTGGTTGCCCTGTTGAACCATGTGTGGTCCGAGCCCAGATAAGGAGTCAAGTGGGTCTCGTCGAGCTACAAAGTCTGGGATAGATGGGCGTACATGATGTCGCACGAGCTTCCTAGGTCGATCAGGACTCGACGAACATCCATTTGGCCATGTATGCTCGAACGAAGAGAGGAATTTGAAAGTTCGTCGTTCCTCCGGGCAGCTCCTCTAGATTGAAGGCTAAGAGCATTGAGCGTCCCTTTGCCTTGTCCAGAGTGGCGCTCATGTTCGAGGACACGTCGATAAGCTCCTCAAGATTGTGTGTTTGTCAAATCCGCCGGATATGACCATTGCTTCAGAAAATCTTCCCACTCGTTCAAATTGGGAGCAATGTGAGTCACCGAAGTAGTCGGGGATGGTAAAGTCTTCAGGTCGCGATATGCACATGGCCACCTGCTTGGTGTTATTGTGCCCGATTGGTGTTGTAACGACCCAAATTTAATTATTAGTAATTAATTGATTATTTGCATTTATTTTATTTGTGGTTTTTAATGTAATTAGTTAATTATCTGTTAATTGTTGGTTTACGTGTTTTTTAATAGAAATAACTCATTAAGAATAGAATGAGGGAAGTGATGTGTTAGAATATGTTTTAGGCCCATTTAATAGAGGGGTATTTTGGTAAAAGAAGAAGCAGGTAAACCTAACTATATAAGGACCAAGTTAGAGAGAGGTTGTCATAAATTATGATTTTGATGGAGGTAGAGAGAGAAGCTCTCGAGAAAGAATAGATAAAGAGAAAAGAAGAGAAAGAACAAAAAGTGAAGAGGAAAGCTAAGTAGAGGGGAATATTGAAGAAGAAGAGCTAGGAGATGAAGGATTAAAGAATCCAACATCAATAAGGTATGAGAGTAGTAATTTATTCATTTTGAGATGATTCATAAAGAGGGGAGAAGAACCTTTCTTCTCCATACCCAAACTTTTTCATCTCTATGGGTTGTGGTTAATTTGGGAATTGGGAATGTGTTTATATTCCTTATTGATGCATATATGATGTCATTGCTTTTGATTGATTGCTCAAGCTTTGCAAAAATTGTGGGTTTTGAGATTTATGATAAAATCTAATAATTTGAAGATAAATGATTAATCATGATGATTTGGTGTTTTAACTTATGTTTAAGTTATTTTATATGAGTTATATCTTGGGTATTAAATGTATGTGCTTTTCCTAAGTTCAAATAAGTGATTTTGGTGAAAATAAGCACTTTTGGATCAAACCCACGTTCAAAACGCGTTTTTCTGGAAATCTGCAACATACAGTGTGTGCGTCGAATAGGTCGACGCTATGGCGTCGCTACTTCTTCTACATAATAATTATGCAGTATGAACAGGTCCTTGCGTCGAAACTTATCGACGCTATGACCGACGCAACTGTTGGTTTGATAGTTTGACTGTTGACTTTTCGATGGTTCATACATCCGGAACCTATTTTTCACAGTTTTATGTGTAGATTCCGAATCTGAAGTTAGTTTTCTGGAATAATGCTTGCTTGTTAATAATTTCTTATGTTAGAAGCATGATTTGGAAATAAAATGAGTTTTATGAATTCAAATGATTGAACAATTAAGAATATATGCTAGTATTCTATTCAATGATAGTTGGATTGTTGATTGATGGAATAAATGCATTATGTGTGACAATGATGTTTGTGATTGAATCATAATATGAATTGTTAATTTATCATGGAGTTGATAATTAATTGGAATATTAATTATGATTGATAGTGTACATACATATTGGTATATGTGTAAATGTAAATATCATATAATTGCTATGTGAATATTTCATGCACTCATGTTGTATGATTGGCCTTTGGTAAGGTTGGAAATCCAATGTAATTGGTCAAATGCATAACCGCTTTGGTAAGCAAATGAGAGATGCAGAAGGATATAAGTTTATCCAAAAAGGAATGGTACCACATGCATTAGATATGCATTAGGAGACATACATTTCTAATTGACATTAGTGTACATTTAGGAATTATGTGTCATTTGTACTTGATACTTGATAATTGTCATTGATTTAACATAAGTGTTTCTTTGATAATTATGTGTGTATTTGTTATCTAATTCGCTATGCTATATTGTTAATGAGTATGCTTATTAGATAGAATTGTGTAGGAACATATATATTTATGCCTTACTTTTATTTACTCAAGTGTGGATAGTAATCGAGTTACTTGCACTTAGTCGGATATCTTGCTAACTCTCTGTTTTGTGTATGTGCTGGACCTTTGGGGGTCCAGGATCTCAGGTCCTGTGTTCAAGTATTGATGAAGCTCCGCTCTAATTGTGACACGGGAAAAGGAGTTTTATATATGTAGAGTCCTCTAGTCTTAATTATTTTGTATAATTAATAATACTTTATTTAATTCAAATATTTGGTTTAAACTCGTATTATACCAATTAATGTTATTAATAAGGTTTTTGAAGTAATTTGTAATATCTCGAACCAATATTTTATCAATCTTTTTGACTTAAGTCTTTGACTTTATTTGATCCGCTGCGTAATTTTTGAAAATAAGATTCTAAAGGTAGAATAAGGCTAATATTGGGTTTGGGTGTTACAGGTGTGGGTTGTGCCTCCTCGACCGCACTTATTTCAGCAGCTTATGGTCGAGGGTTACTGTTTCTTTTAACGAACTCCCTCAGTTGTCTGAGTATAGAATATGATGAAGAGGTATGATTAGGACTAAGTTAGGGGAAAGTTGGATTACTTTATTGTAGGATCGTGGCTAGATTAAATGGTGGGACCCTACATGGCATATATATTTAACAATAAAATAAAAAAAATAAAAATAAAAAAATAGAATAAGTTCATGTGCCCGAAACTGGAGGAACAATAGCGAATATGTGGAGTTCTTGTGCCTAACACTGGAGGAACAAAATGTTGTGTATGGTGCTCTATTCAGAGTAACACGTTTGACTCATTACAAGTGAGATCCCGTCAGGTGAAAAGGTAGAGTAACACCTAAAGCATAACTAAAATGAACTTAAGTAGTGTCCCTGCGTATAAAAATCAAAAAGCCAGTGAGAACAAGAAAAGCATAGCTTCCCCTCAAGCTGAAATCTAAACCCAAACTCTGAGTTGTAGGAAAGAGAAGGTGGCTTAGTATCCTGACTGTGTAGTTTTCGAGAAGGATCATGTCATGACTTTGGCTGACGGTAATAAGCAGTACACACACACGCTTAATTATCATTGACGGTTGATATACAGGAGTTATACAAATCTTTGAAATACAATCCATGGTTTGAGCTTGAATCTTAGAATGTGTTGATTGCTTATGACGTTGTAGCATGCTTTGTTATCACTTAATAATCTATAACAATATACAAAGGGGATAGGGAAGTTTGGGCTGCCTTTTTTTTGGTCCATTTTGCCCTTCACTATAATTTGAAATAACACTTAAACAATAATACCAACAATACCCTTGATTTTTTTAGTAGCAACAATTTTTTTTTATTAACAAACTCACAATAAGATAAGACATATTTTTTTTTTACATAAGTTAGACACAGGCAGGCGCAGAATGCGCTTGTCTGACCCTCTAGTAATAATAATAATAATAATAATAATAATAATAATAATAAATTTTGAGCTTTTAAGCTTGAGTTTTGCTCAAGGGAACAAAAGAATAAGTATGGGGGTATTTGATCGGTGCATTTCTAATGCACTTTCTTCTATCTTATGCTATGACATTTATATGATTTCTGCCCTTATTTCTAGTGTTTTCAATGAGTTTCCTAAGTTTAGAATAGTTTTGCTTTTAATTTGTTTTAAGTACTTATTTCATGAATAAACATCATTTTGACCTCTTCTCACTCTGTAGGTCATAACTAGAGCTACGTGGGTCGGATCAAGGCCCGTGACTAGAGGTGGGAATAGGCTAGGCCAAGCTAGGCTTTGCCAAGCCTGAGCCTGGCCTGTCAAAAAATCGAAGGTCTGAGCCTGGCCTGTGGCCTATCATAGGCTTAAATTCTAGGCCTGAGTCTGGCCTTTTGAAAGTCTGATGTGGCCTGTTAGCCTGTTTAAAAGCCTATTTCATATGAACATATTTAAATAAATAATTATATTTATTTTGAAATATACTTATGAACTAATAAAATAATGTTCCATTTGATATTTTAGAGAATTTGACTATATATGTCATCATATTTCAATTCTAGTTTATAATAATACATTTATATATGTTAAAAACTAACGTAGATTAATAAACTTAAATTACTTAAAAAGTTAATAGATTTATAATTTAATCAAAGTATAAATTTTAATATATAAATAATAATCGTAATAAAAATATTATTCATGTTAACTTAAATAGGCCGGCCTAGTAGGCCTCAAAGGCTTTTTTAATGGCCTGCGGCCTGACCTTTTTAGCTAAATAGGCTTATAAAAAAGCATTGGTCTGCTCTATTTAAAGAAATAGGCTGGCCTGGCCTGAGCCTATGTAGGCTAGGCCTTAAGGCCATGTAGGCCGGCCTGGCCTGTTCCCACCTCTACCCGTGACCATGCGTTGGAAAGCTAAGACAAAGAGCTACAACTTTCATGTTGGAGCGAAATTCAAATTCCGAAGTTTACATCGTGCCACGATGGGTTACATCGTACCACAATGAGAATGGAGAAAATCTGCATAGAATCTGCCAATCTTGGGGACCAAGTACCAATAATCGCGCCACGATCGATCCAACACATCCCGATCCAGCTTAAAAATTAAGTCAGAAAAAGCCTATAAATAGAGCCTTAATTCTCATATTTTATTCATTCTAGTTTCTGAGAAACTCTTGTAGCCTCTAGTATTCTATGGCTTGCTAAACCACTAGGTTGATATGTTGTAAGGGGATTTCTACAAGACCTTGAGGTTATTTATATTATTTAGTTTTATTTAATTCTTTTCAATTATGTCCTTGTTTTTGTTTGCTTAATGCAAGTTTCATATACATATACATGGTTGTTAGTTTTTGATTGATTTATATTTCTTAAGTAATCATGCTTTACTTAGCTTATTCGTTAATTCACGTGTTCTTAACCGTTTGCTTAATTCGTTATATCGTTTGCTTAATTCGGTATCTAACAAAAGGAATATAATTCATATAGAATTGAATACACTTGCTAATCGTTTCTATAATCAAAAGAGAATTAATCTGTTTGTCATAACTGTTTCCAACCAAACTATTTTCATTATTTCTTAATCATCGAAACCAAAATCAAACCCCCTTTTTACAATTCTTACTTGATTATAATATTGTTAAATTGATTTAAAGAGTCTTTGTGAGACGACCAAGGTTAACTTACCTTGTTACTACATTTTTATAACTTTAATTATTTTTGACCGCGTACGACAGCGATCAGTTATTTATCTATGTGGCACAAAAACATTAATAAAAAATGAATGAAAAGCCACAAATGCATCCCACGTCATCAATTTTGTCCAGTCAGCATCCATGTTGTCGACTGAGAGGGGTAAAATCATGGAATCTTCATTTTACACGGGGATAATCACACAAAAAAAATTTTACAGGGGTAACACAAAATGGCCTATTTTGCAGGGGTTAAAACCCTATTTACCCATAAAAATATTTGTACATAAAATATTTTTGAAGCAACTTATTCACCAATCTTATTAATGCGATTATTAGATATGATAAAGTATTTTCTCAAATACAACATGACTGGTGTAAATACTAGAAGAAAATTAGAAAAGTTTATGGCTTCTTTTCAAATGATGTAGAAGGAGGCTCACAACATATGCGCTGGCCCCTTTTACAAGGAGGTAGTTCACATATTTCTCCTATTTCACAACATTGGCGATAGGCCTGTACATTGCCAACTAATGCTCCTGCGATAGCAACAAGAAACACCAAAAACTTCAAGAACATCATCAACATAATTTATGTTATAATCAAGTTTGATTTGTAAAAAGTACGAAGCAGATATTTTATTTTGAGTGATATGTTAGAGCAATGCATACTTATTTATAGGAAAAAAATGTTGGTAATAATCGGAAAACCTTAATTTTTTATTTATTATTTGCATTAAAAAAATATTTGTTGCCTGATTTATAATACGTACCATATTATTTTATATGTTTGACCGGCATTTAATATTTTTTTTTACTAATCATTTAATATCTTTTGTGTCATGTAGTTAAAACTTTCAATCGTTATGATTTAAATCGATGACTTATATTATTTTATCGTATAATTTGACAGTGCAATTTTGACAGTCCGATGTCAAATCAACAATTAATATTCAATACTGCGTGAAACTGTGTGTGATGTCCACTGCAGGTAATCATGAATATTTTGAGCAAAGTAATTTGATTGATTTATTACCCTATTTATTATTTATTTATTTATTTTGTGTACAAAAAATTAAATGAATTTCTAACCATATCCATTTTTATTTTTTTCACCACAGTATCAGGCCTCCATCCGGTCGCAGTTACGGGGATCAAAATGTGGTCCTATTTACTAAGTTCAGCGTCAATCATCACATGACCAACTAACGATTGATATTTTATTAATTAGAATTCTTATTTTTATTTTATCAAATTGGTGTGACCAAGACCAAAAGATTAGATTTTATAAAAAAATTAGAAATACCAAAAAATTAGAGAACTTAATTTTCATTAGGGTTATGCTAACCGGTGCCCCGGAGCACTGGTTAAAAAAACAAAAAAAAAAAGTTTTGAATAGAAAATAACACTATTTAAACTTTTGAGAAGTTGACTGCACAAACTCTAATGCCAAATTACTATTTTTACTCCCTTAACCAGTACTCTGGGGGCACTGTTTAACATTTTCCTTTTCATTAATATCTTTTGACCGGTTTGTATGTCGTTGATTCGCCACCTATGTGTCTTAACTGCAGTTTTAAATATTTTAACTATGGTTATTGCTAATAAAAAAAACAAAAAAAACTATGGTTATTGCTATTCAATTTCTTTCATGACTCATTAAGGACAAGAAATGTGTTTCCTTTTCCTCTGATGGATGTATAAAATGAGATCGAATACTATAATTTTCCTTTTTTTGTTGTTTGTAGAAATACCAGTGTTTTAAAAATCGGACCGGACATTGAACCGATGAGTGCATTGGTTCACTGGTCGAACCACTGGGTCACTGGTTCAATCGCATGACAAACCGGATTAAATCGGATTAAACCGATAGAATGAACCGGTCTCTATAATAAAATTATATAGTTATTAAATCGGTCGAATAAGATAACCCGATCTTTGAAAAAAACCATAAAAAATATAAAAATGGGTATTTATCTATTCTATTAGATGCTATCAATTATTGTCCTTGTGAACTTGACTTTAAAAAAAACTATCAGTTATTATAGGTTGTCTATTGTGAAGGCCCAAAGATACACATTTGATGCTATTAATAAGAACGATTATTTTTACTTCATTAATATATTTATAAGACATGAATTAGGAAATTGAGATTAAATATAATTATTTGATTAGATAAAAAGGGATAAATAAAGAAATAAAAAATAAAGTTAGTAACTGTTAAAAAAAAATCAGTAGAAAACAACTATACAACCAACATATAATATATATAGGGATAAATATATTTTTAGTCTGTACGCCGACCCTAATATTTATCACCACTATATCAATGCATATATAAATGCAAGTAGTGGCAAAAAAAAATCACCGTTTTAATTTTTCCTTGATCCAAATTGTCCAAAATCAAAAGAAATCACTCTTAGCCCAAAATGATAGTGACCCAAGCCCATTGAGATACATAGATGCATAACCCTAAGTCAAATATAATTGAAGAAAACTAGCCGCCGTCACATTTTTCTTCTTGTTTATTCTTTTCTCACTTTCAGTTTTTCTAGAGAAGTTCTACTTCATCTTCTCTGTAGTTCATCTTCCCTGTAGTTCATCTTCCCGTCTTCTTCTTTTTTCTAGTGCTTGTTATACGTTTACTTCACTTCTTTTCAGTTTTTATCTCACCTGTACATGGATCCGCCCCTGAGCACGGTGATGAAGCGACGGCGGTGGACGTAGAAGATGAAGATCCGCCGTTTCTGTTTTATTTTCCAATCTTTCTTACTGTTATTTTCTAAAAAGCAAAACGACAGTCGTTTGGTTCAGAAAAAAAAAATGCAGTTGACCCGCTGGTTTTTCAAAACCGTCGGACCGGCCGGTCCGGTCCGGTTTTTAAAACACTGCTTCATCCACTTCTTTTCCTCTTAGCCCCTTTTCTCAAATTAGGGTTTTCAATTAGGTTTTTTTTCAATTTTCTTAATTTCTTATTTTCTTAGCATGTTTATAATTTAGCAATTCGGAATTAGTAGTAGGCTTCACTATCTGGTCGATGTGGATCATTTCAATTCCCATTCAGACTCGTTCCCTTGAAGCAATAGTAATATGTGTTGTTCTTTCAATTCACTTCCAAAATCCCTTTTTTTGGTTTTGGGAGCACGCTAGAACAACTAAATTTTAAATTTTTTTGTGAAAAATCGTTTTTTTATTAATGGGTTTTTTGTTTTTAATTAATCATTTGAGTAAATGGGGTTTTGGTAGTTAACTGTGATGAGTCACATACAGACACAGACCTGTAATGATTTGCGGCTATGATCGCAGATTTATTGAACATCTAAGGGACTGAGTTAACTATTTCTTCTCCCAATTTTAATTTTAATATTTAAGTTGTTTTAATTTTTTTGTAATATTACGGTTAATTAGTTAATATGTTTTAGTGGCTTCAAATCATGAATTTATTAATGCTTGCATATTTTTGTAATGTGTTTGCAATGTTTTATTGAAGCCTATAATTGTGTTCCCCTCGCTATCCACTACAGCAATTCTAATGCTGTAATTGGACGTCGGGGAACAAAATTTCTCAATTTATTATAAATATATTTATTTTATTATTATTTGAATGTGTATCATTTATGCTATATATATATTGTAGATAAGGATGAATCAAAATATATAATCCAACACTTGATCTGATTTAGTGATGCAAGATATATTACTATGTTTCTGAATCTACATTGTCTACTTAGTTTCATGCTCCTTAGGATAAATCATATGTTGTTATGTAATGATGTTTTATGTTGTTGGGTCATGTGATGAGTTTGGAATAAATCTTAGGACACCTTCCTACACAACAAATGTTGTGGATGAGATGAACTTTCCTTCCTGATGATGTGCCTTAATTGTTTTAAATATGAGATTATGATTATTATCTTAATACTGATTTTTTAGTTGTCTTTTTAATGTAATTTTTTTTATTGATTTTTGGCCTTCATAATCCCAGGTAAGATTGAATGTTTTCATTAGTGCTTAACTGATTCATGGGAGGCCAAAATTAAGTGTTGGAAGTTTCGCTGATAAATGCCACCATTTGATTATTACATTGAGGTGTTTACTAGTAACTATGCCGCACACTCATTTCAATCTATTTTTTTTTTCTTTTTCGAAACTGTTAGGTAGAATTTGGTAAAGTAGTGGGTTGGTCACACATGAATTAGGTTAAACGGCTAAAATAGTATAATTGAGGCTAGTTTGATTTTTTCTATATAACATTCCAATTTACCACAATATTCATTATAGGAAATAATCATTTGCGCTATGAATATTTTTTTGCAAAATCCAGTAGTCATTTGGATATTTTGTAGATTGTTCTTTGTGTTCAATCATTTAATATATTTGAAATATGTTTGGCATCTAGAATATTAAATGGGACGATTAAATCGTATTTAGTTCTTTGCAAATGGCTTGGGCTTTTTTAGTCATGGTTCTATTGTTGGAGTTTTTGAAGGCTTTGTTAGCAACAAGTTTGAGCAACACAGTTGAATTTTTTGACGGCTTACAAAGGAACAATGATTGAAGGACACAGTTTGAACATAATTTGTTAATATACTTATTTCTCTTTTGGTGTTTTCACTCTTTTGGTATTCACTTTGATGGATGATAATCTTTCAATGTATGTTTGTTGATATTCTTCCAATGTAATTTTAAATACAACAAATGTAACAGCAAACAACAGTTCCTCTAGTTCTTTTGTAATATTATACATACCCAATAAAATTAATCTATGATTATTCTTTATTTTAAATTTTAAATGCCATATTTTTAATTTATTGATGGATTGATATAATTAAGTAAATAAAACACTTAATTCAATATAGTCCAAATATCTCTTATAAACTTTCAAGGATATTTTTTATATATAAAGTTTTTAAGTATAAATAAATTTAGTAGTACATCGGAAGATCCATCTATTTACTTTGGCAAAAAAAATCTTAATTACTTACTCCGATTTTATATATAAGAAATATTTCATTTTTTAGATTCATTCTAGAATTGCTGTATTTAGACAATAATATAGTACAAATACATGACCCCATCCCGGCAGTCAAAGTCCTTCCTGACCTGGTTCACCTGCCTCTGAAGCTGGAATGCCTTTCTAAAAATAAACGGTATTCATTCATTTAAATTGATAGATATATAAACTCATAACATCAATGTTGATAGTATAAAATTGCAAATTTCACGAATATGACTATATTGTTTTATGACTAGTGAAGACACTTAATTGTGAAAAATAAATAAAAATCAAAGTTGGTTCCTAGTCATAATGTCAAGAAACAGTCACTTGAAGTTGGGAAGTTGAAAAACATCACATTTTGGTCATGTCGAGACCATGCTATCGGCTGTGACAGCCACTGAGGGCAAAATCAGTTTTTGTTTTTCATTTTCCCACTTTATTGTCCATTAAGTGTATTGAATTTCCATTAAACTTGGATTAGGAAGGAAATGGAAGTCCCAAAAGGATATCTTGCAGTGTATAAAATGAAGAGGTTCTTGATTCCAGTATCATTCTTGAACGAGCCTTTATTTCAAGAATTTCTAAGCCAATCTGAAGAGGAATTCGGTTACAGTCATCTAATGGGTGGTCTTACAATTCCCTGCAATGAAGATATGCCTTCTTACATACAGCTTCTCGCTTGAATGTCTTGTAACATCATATGAATTCGGATATGATCAAACAGAAGAAGAATTCGGATATGATCATCCAATGGGTGGTCTCACAATTCCGTGCACGGAAGATTTTTTTTGAATACTACTTCTCGCTTCAATGGTGTATAATTCTGCAACTGCAAGAGGCTGACATAGATTAGTAGTGACATTTTGTACAACAGGCATCTTTTACGCTTGTAAATATTTTCCTTTTCCCTTATTGGGAAAATGGGTGAAAATTGTCTATATGAATATGACATACTCATTTAAATTATTTCACTCTTTATATTTGTCTCATCACAAGTCCCTTACAGTTGGCCATAGACATTATTGTCTATGTCTGTGTTTGGAAATATTGTCGAAGAAATTAAACTATTCAGAAGTGGAGAGATTTTCAGTATAAATGAAAATCACAATTGATAAAGGCTATAGAACTAATCATGCTATGCTGCAGGAATATGAATTCAAATAAAATCTTCCATTTGATTCAAATAAAAGTAATTTCAATATGCAGTAATTCAAATTCCAATGAAATCTACTATATCAAGATTGCATTATGTACATTGACACAATAAGAATCAGAAAATACAGTCCAAATATTGCACCTATTGTGTATTATTATACACCCTTAATATCAGAAAGTAGAATCTCAGACCTTTAACCAATCTCGAGACTGTTATGACCAAACTCTGTCGCTTCATTGAATTGATAGAACACAAGTATTTCACTTCCATCTTCTTCGTCATTAGAACTTATAGGACTCCTAAGTTCTTCAGAATGCCAACGATCATCATCACTTTCTACTTCATTTATCTTGTCCCCAACACAACACCGACATTCTCCTCAAAATCATGTTCCTCATCACCAGCCAAAAGGAACAACAATCCAAAATGAGTTTGTTTTAAAAATGTGTGCATTTCCCCAAAATCAACACTAGGAGCCATTAGAAAGTCTCAAAAGCTCATACACTCCAATCCCTTATTATACAAAAAACAAACGACCCTGCCAATAAAGATATTAACTAAAACTGTAGATAAATATCCAAAGAAATTGTCCAGCCAAAACACATGAACTGATCAACCAACTTAGCTGATAGAGCACATCCTGTACAAAAGCAGAAAATGCTATCTGTCAGCAGCACCAACATTGAATAAGCAGCACGCAAACAGGTTCTGCAAAATAAAACACCACAGCTGCAACACCGAAGATCATAACAGCAGGTCCGCGCACTGAACTTGATTTTACGCTAGCAATGCAAGAACGCCTCCAAAATCTGGCCGTGTTCAAAAGAAAACAATTCGAAACAAGGACAAAACACATGGACCTAGAATCAATTAACAGGCCAGCCAGCAGAAACAGCACCTAAGAGGGTTTTTCAACTCCAGACAATCAATAGGATTCACTAACCAATGACTTAAGCTACACATAAATACTTATGATCTATATCTAATAATCCTCCAAGATAAGACGTTATATTCCTCCACCACCTTCTCCCAATTGAATCCATCCAACTTGAAGATCAACCATTTCGCACTTTCCACGTATATGAGACAATGGAAAACCAAATGGCTCCTAATTTCTCGCCGACATTGTTTCCACCAGACACCAAGCCTTTGAAACAGCGCAAGTGCTCTATCCCTCCAGAAAGGCAGCTGATACTCCTAACCACCTCAATGACTCTTTCCAGCAAACGGAAAGGATAAGACGGTTGAAAAATACGTGACTAGCAGTCTCTATCCTACCACAGCCGGTGACACACAATAAGGACGAGTTCAACCAAACACGTTGTCCTTAATTGGGAGTCTATTTAGAAGAAGCCTCCAAACTAGAGCTGACATCTTCAACGGGACCAACGGATTCCACACTTATTTAGTTCAACCCACTGTATCAACCTCATCCTCACCCAAACAAGTATAAGCTTCTTTAACAGTGTAATCCGACTTTGCTCATTTCCAACAATCCTCCCCTCCATTCAGATTGATAGCTCCAAGAACAAAACAACTGCACACTTCTGATAATTCCTCCTCCCAACGGAACAGCCTCCTTCGCCCGTTCCACTTCACGAACTTAACCCCTCCCTCCTCGCCTATCATGTCTTCCACTGTTACTCCCTTGTCTATGCCAGTTCGAATAATCTACCAAAATTATGACTTAATGAAACACCATCCACCCAAGGGTCCAACCAGAACCTAGTATTCTTGCCTTCCCCTACCTCCTTCCTCAAATTGTCGCCAAACCAGCCTACCCCATGATTCCCCGGTAAATTTATGACAGTTTTTGAGTCCCTCCACCACAAAGAACCAATTTTGTCGCCCGCTTAGTACTATTCAACATTTATTTTTAAACTACCAATAAACATGTAAATTGATTGTGATCATCTATTACTGGTCCACAGTGGACCACTTATCAAAATGGTTCATCGTATAATTTGTTTTAGCTATAATGTATTAATGTATGGGCACACTATAACAATCGTTGACCCTTTTTTATAGTACTTATCTTAACTTTTTATAGTCAATATTTGGATTTATCTTTGTGAAAGATAAAAGTAATTTTAACAAGATAACATTGACATGATTAATATTTAACATATTTAAAGTTGTCGAATAGAAAATAATTCTAGTTTACAACAACAATACAAGAATTCTACCAAAAAAAAAAAAAAGAAAATAATTCTAGTTTTTAATTTCTTCATTATACAAACGTATCCAAGTATAAATTATATTAAGCTTCACTTCTAATCAAAATTAATTAATTTAAGATCAAGTTTCATCCCTTAAAACAAAACAAGCTAATGTAAAGGAGTCATATTTGTTGTGAAGAGTGTAACAATTATTTAAGTGTGTCATTTTACAGGGCATTCAGAAGGAACCAATCATAGTGCTGAAATTTTGAAATATTGTAAGCTACGTACATCCCAAGAGTATGGACAAATTGCAAAGCCTTCGATATTGTGAAAATGTTACTTTTTCTTTTCTTCAAGAAAAAACATAAATACAACAAAAAACAACAGCGAAACCATCTTGAAATGAATCAAAATTTTCTCTGTAGAAAGTCACCATCCTAATTCCTAAGGATGATGAACCAATGGAGTCCAGGGCTGTTGACTTGAATGCCATGTGTTGGGACTTCTCAAGAAAGTCATGAATATCAACACTTGATGTGTTTGGAAAACCATCTTGAAGGAAATTTCAAATTTGCGCAGCAAATCACTTCTTGACTAATTTCAAAACGTCGCCAACAAGATGTAAAGAACCAGTCACAAGAACCTGATGTACCAGCCAAACAATTTTGCATGTTAGATCTCGATACCCAGCACAAATTTATAATTCAGATTGACAAAGAGCAACCACTTTTAAGTCAAGACGTATATACTTTCTAGAGTAATACACAAAGTAGTGCAATTTGAAATTCATAGGTCACACCATACCGAACAATTGACCCGCGTAAATTTCAGATACAAATATCATGTTGAAAAGAGAGTGTGTAGTTAGAAACATACAACAATCTGTATCAAGAGCATCTATTACATTAAAATGCAATTTATTCTATCATTAAATATATTATCTTGTGATTTGAAATCAGATATTTTGCTACTCTTTGGCGTAATTAATGTTACCTGAAAACGAACTGACTGATTTTGTTGACTTCTGTCCCTAAGCCATTTTATTGCTACTGGCAATGACGAAAACACCGCGCTGTGTTCACAATTACTGGCACTCATTTCTATATCATCTTTTAGTTCTTCAGGAACAATGTCAGTAATTGTACCTGCTAAACCAAGGGTCAAAGAGTTAGGTCATACAATAATCACAAATACGGTTCTAATGTCATTCCACAGCGACAAAATCATCGCAAATAATTAGTAAATGAGAAGTCTAAGTTCTGACAACACAATTTGTATGTCATGAATCAATACCTTTTTTGCCTTGCATGAGATTTTCCCACACTCTTTGAAGAGCGATCTGCCACGATAGATCAACTTGAGAATCAGTCAGTGTTGTTGATGCTTGAGATCCAACTTTGTTATACACAGATAAACTTGGTACAAAAAGTGCCTTCTTGAAATAAACTCCTACAATTTCAAATTAATTGTTTCTTTATTTGATGCACGACTAAAGCCTTCTTTAGAAGAAGAATTGTCGATATAAAAAATAGTTTGCATTACTTTTCCTCCTAATAAACATAAATAAGTTCACCAAAAAATAATAATAAACATAAATAATCAGAGAAGTAATAGAGGAAAAAGCCACTGATTTGCAAAAACTATTAATCGTAGGAAGTTCTTAACCATCATTGGACTAAACCATTTTTTTATAACCGTGTCCTAGCGAAATCCAGGGACTACTGACCATGATCAGCACATGTTTCCATCAGGCGAGGAAGAAGCAACTGAGGATCTCGGACAGTCAAACAGTTGAACAGCAATATCTGCAGGTCATTCGACAACTTTAACTCGAGCTTCAATTAAAATATGAATCATCAATTCTGATTAAAAGAAGAAGCAGTTCTGCTCTTATCTCACAAGTTTATAATTTTTTATATCTAGAAAGTAAAGGTTTAATTATGTACTCTACCGGAGCGGATTTTCTCTGCGCTCCTCTTTCTCCATGTTGCATCTTTACTACATCATGTGAGGATTTAGGATTATCAAGTTGCCGATGAAATAACATTTCGTCCGGACTGTTATCTTTGATGGCAAGAGAAAACCACCTTGCACATACTTCCATGCTTTCAGGACTATGAGCCCCATCTAAAAAGAAAACAAGTTCGTTTGATTGGTCATTCTTGAAGTGCATGTCAGAAACAATCTGAGCCCTTCCTTGCAAACTTGCACTTGTTAACCCTTTTATGAATTGTTCTGGTAAAGTATCCTTCATGCAGGTAGATGAACCACTTCAGAGAAAAGGACTGAAAAAAGGCATAAAAATAAATAACTACTTTAAGAACATACCGTTCGTTCCAAGTATGCGTCTCCGATATTCCCTGTCCTTTTCAGCCATGTAGAGCACAGTGCAATGGCAAGAGCAGCATTTAAATATTGATGTTCTCCTTCAAGACCAAGTGTTAAACCATTTAGCAATTTGGCGTCTAATGGAGGTACAACTTGAAGAGGTACCTGGAATTTGCAAGATTTGCTTAGCTGATTGAACTACTAATCCTAATTAAGCACGGAGCAAAATTGTACCCTTTTACTTGATATTCGTGTCAATATTATAGGACTATGCCAAGTGACGATTCATTCAGATTTATTTCGAAAGTAGTAAATATCATCATGAAAGAACATACATTTAACTTAGAAGCCTTATCTTCAAGTACATGCATGGCTTCTTCCGGTTGTGGCACTGTAAAAGCTGGAATCCGATCCTAGAACAAATGAACAAATAATTCCAAGGAAGTTATCAGAAAGTGCACATTATTTATAGTCATCAAAAAAGAACTTTTCTTCTTGAAAATAAGCCAAAAATAATATGCATAAAAGAAAAAACCTTAAAGATACCAGCCTTCTCACCGGCAATTTCCCCAAGAGTATTTCCTGTTAATTTAGTACAAATTAGTGGCATCAAAACATGCACATTCACCATTTTCTGATACTCCGCGTATATCATATCAATTTTTAAAACATATAAATAGCTATAAGCCTATATAAGTATGCATTACATTTGTGATTACCTAGAATTGAAAAATAGAAAACTAACCAAGAATCTCCATGTGGTCATACCCTAAGGAAGTTATTCCACACACAATAGGTTCCTTAACCTGAAATAGAAACAAACGTACATGAGCCTTTTCCAAGATATTAACTTCTAGGTAAAACAGATACAAATACCAAGATTCAATATTCATGCATTCATGTAATGTTAGACCAATATACTTCTGCTGAAATAAAAACTATACATACCACATTTGTTGCATCATATTTTCCCCCTAATCCAACCTCCATGATAGCAACATCTACCTAGACAGAGATTAAAAATAAATTATTCGTTAGACCAATATAAATTAGTATATCTACCAAACAAAAGATTCTATAGAAATTCAAATCACAGGGATCAAACCTGCTCTTCTGCAAATATCTTGAAGGCAAGTAAAGCGAGGAAACGGAAATAGTTAGGCATTGGAACATTATCATCAGTTTTTTCCTGTGCACCGTTGAAATGACAAACTGATTACTTAATAGCATGAGCAAGCATATGAACACAATAGTTCACCTCTAAGTTCAAAACACGCAATGTTTTTATTCTTTTTCTCAAATAAATAACACTAGACTCCTTTCTTCCATATGCATGGAAACATACCTTTAGTCTATCATAACACCACCAGAAGTATGCTAAAAATTTCTCTTGAGAGATTTCTATACTGCAGAAGCAACAAAAATAATGCTAAATAATCAAATAAATGAAGTAATGCTGCAACAAAAGGTACAATATAAATGTATTTTTCCTTGATCTACGAAAGTTAGCAAAAATTGAAAAAGTACTAATACTAATGAATAAATTCATGGCTAAACAAGTTCAACATTAACAAAATTATCAGAGTTCATAAACTTAATTAGAATGCACCTTTGACAAAGCATATGACAGATACGTAATATAATTCAAAGAATTCAAACTGCATATTTAAAGCAGAAAATGAATCCAATATGAGCACAAACAAAAAAAACACACAAGTATATGAATGCATTAGGAAAAGGCAATAAATCAACAAATAAATTTGATGCACTCACCCATTTAAACGAAATCTTTCTCGGATATCAATTAGGTGAGGAGACGTAAAAAGTCCAGTACGAAAACCACAGTTACGTAATATAGATTCTGTGAAGGTGCATGTCGATCCCTATGGCACCACAATGCAAAATAACAATATCCATCATTCCAATGTGTATATAGTTACTAATTACAATATAAACACAGAATTATAAAGGACAAAACTAAGGTAAAGTACTATAGACACTATTCCAATGTGTACTGCATCTCTAAGTTCTGTCCAGTTATAAATCCACAACAGCTACACGTTTCTCTAACCACAAGAAGCCATAAACTACAAGCTACATATAAATAATACAAAAACCAAAATTGAACTACTCATGATGGCTTCAGTTACACGCAACCAAAAAGCCACTAAAGTAAAAAAGAAATTACCTTCCCTTTGGTACCAGCAACATGGATAATCTTCATATTTGAAATCTGCTCCTCCAAATCTAGCATCTATGAAAATCATACTTCAATGTTAAAAACAACCATCCAAACAAAATCACCAAATACTCAAAACCTAATTGGCCAATTCACATATGTAGCACCGACACGCCTATGTAGCATTGACAGGCTAAGTATATCCGGTGTCCAACATATGTCAATGTCTGACACCGGCACAATACTTACACATGTGGTTATATTCAATTATTTCTATTTACTTAAAATTATTATCGATGTCCATGTGTAAGTTACATGTCATGTCTACTATTTGTGTCTGTGTTTCATAGAGAAATCACAAACTTTTCAAAATTTTACCTTTAAGTACACAAATAAAACATCAAATTGATCACCAAAATTGCTACCATCAGCACGAGTTCGTCTAATGATCAAAGATGACAAAGCCTCTAATGCTTCTTCATAGTTAGTCAATGATGACGATTTCGATGACCCATTACCACCTTCTACAAAAAGGAAAACACCCCACAAAAGAAAAAATGGTAAAAAATATTAAAAATCAAATTTTTAATTTGAGTTGAAGCAGCCCAGAAGAAAAAGAATGAATATAAGATTAAAAGGAATGAAAAAAAATGAAGTTTGAAGGTGTAAATAGAGATGAATAAGGGAATAATACCTTGTTCAGACATGGCTTTTGAGGTTTGAACTGTGAATGAAAAAGGAAGAGTTTTGTGTATGAATTGTGAAGTAGAGAGGAGAGTGGAAATGGAAGGTGGAGTCGAGATTGTTGAAGGATTAAAAGGGGATAGAAAAAGTTGTTTTTTGTGGTGGTATGCACAAATTTTTAGTCACACTCACACAAATCAAAAAACAAAAAAAAATTAATTTGTCACATCAATTTATATCACTTTAATTACTTTACTTTAATTTTTTTTACTTTATGTGAGTGTGTCTAACACTACTCATTTATATTTGTTCTTATACAAGTATTTTCCGGTAATAACATTGTATTATTATACTGACTTGACAAAAAAAATATACATTGTATTATATTGCGGGCGTTAGCCCTCTACTATACAAAAAAAAATAATGTATTACATAATATAATATAAGTAAGAGTCGGTGTTCGAAATTCAGGTAAATTTTTTTGTTATTGGACTATTTAAATAACGTATTTGTTCAATTCTATCTAATTAATGTATCTATTTTTTTTTGACAGAGTAATTAATGTATCTATAGAACTATTTGTTGTAACAAAAATAATTTATCTATTCATAATTTTATTTATATTTATAAATATTCAAAATAATTACACATGAATGAAAGGTAAATAGGTAATAAGTTGCGTCGTTAATCCTTTCTGAATGGCGAAAGCAATCATTTTGGAAACTACATCCATAGACCTCTGAGAGATAACATTGTTATGCATGACCTTTTGGACTCTTTTCAAAATATCAACAACATTTTGTGCTAGGAAGCCAAAAGTGTCAAACACGAACGGTATAAAAAGCATGTTAATTGTAAGAACACGATTTCTCATGTTTGACCACTTTGCTTAAAACAGCTTTGAGGGTCGCTTGTCCCACAATAAAATCTCACATCCTCAATCCCATAAGTGGGAAAACTTTAGTCAAGTCCACACAAGCATGATTGCCTCATATCCACCCGTACACTAGAACATCTACGGGTCTAAACATCGATCTCTTTTTTTATAGGTCAGCCAAATATTCAATTCAACATAGTGACGGCTTTAGAGCTCAATTCAACTTTTAGTTATGTTTGAATTCTAATTAAACAATATAATTATATATTTGGAAATTGGTGTACACAATCTCTCAAATAAAATTATTTCAGTTGAAAAGAATCTATAAGAAAAAACAATCTATGTGTTTGTGTCTGAAAAACGTTTGAATTAGGTTATTTTTGAGCTTATGCAAACAGCTTATGCAATATAAATTAAGTTTTATGCTATTTTATAAGTTCACACTAATGAAAATTGTATTTTTATAAGTTATTTTATCATAAACTATCTTGAGAAATTTATAATAATACATAAAAATTATATTGTTTGCATAAGCTTAAAAATAAGCTAATAAGCTAATCCAAACAGGGTCTGGGTAATTAATATCCACTATATATTGTTTTTTTTTTTGACTAACTATATATTGTGTTTTTGGAACTTTGTATGTGCGTACTATCTTAACCAAACTCAAGTATCATTAGATTTTTCCGAATCTTAACTTAGGTTTAAGTCTAAAACGACTACAAACTTTGACCAAACCAAAATTGTAAACCATGTGAAGTACAAGTGTAATTCATCTCAACTTGACCCATGAACATCTGGGGTAGAAATTAGTAGTTCTGTTCTGGTGGAAGTTTAGAAATGAGCTTTACTCTTTGCATTAGAAGCTGCAAAGAAATGTCAAAGGTAGTTTTGTGCCAAGCAAGAACTCAAGTATATAATCTTCCAAATATATTTTTTTTATACAAAGGCCAGTGCAGTGCAAACGCATCAGTTGTAGAAACTTGACATCCCAACTATGTTGGCACCACAATATAATCTTCCAAATATAGATCACCCCAACACCCAACAAATAGCTTCCATAATTAGAAAATCATCACCTCTATACATTTTCAATACCTATTCCAGTAACAAGCAATTCACTTGTAATATTTTTTTTTTTTGTTTTCCAACCACCACCATCTAAAAGCCGAGACACAATAGCTTATAACAAATCAAAAGATAAATTGCTATTCTGTAAAAGATACAACAGATCCAACGGGATAAGACACTCTGTTAAAGAAAAATGTTGCGACCTTATTCACATGTCCATCAAAGCAATCGTCTAAGCTGCTCGTTTTCCTTACGCAGAGACTTCACTTCTTTCAACAACTCAGCTTGGTTTTCCAGAATTGAGTTCATCGCGGTTGACATTTCAATCTGTTGAAGAAGACAATTAGTTAGAGAAGAAATGAAAAAATGCAGATATGGCCTTCACTTATTCCATATGTATACCTCTTGCAGATGAAACTGTCGTAATATTTCAAGATGGACGTTTCTCACATCCTCGTGTATGGATTTCTGAAAGGAATCTAGAGTTTCGTCCAGTGTCCGTTGAAAAAGCTGTAGTGTAAATGACGATCCTTGTGCATCTGACTGAGATGGTTTCTGTTGGGGTATTGTTCCCTATCATCAAATTACATAAATCAATACATTAGAATTAGAAAACTAAAGGAACAACATATCTAAAGACTACCATAACAGATATCAGCGAACATAGAAATATCTTTTTCTCTTTTAAATGCAAAATATAATACATGCAATTCAATAAACAGATCTAATTAAGTTGTAACTATTAACATACATTTGTCAGAGAGCCTGAATCTGTTGGAAGAGATATATCAGACTTCAATAGCAAGCTATTTAGAAGTTCTTCTCTGGTTTCTGCTCCTGATTTCTTAATCTTAGGTGAACCAACAGAAAGAGATGCTCCATCAGCTAAGGAAGATGCAATGCCAATTCTTTCTGCATAGCTAGAAATTCTTCTAGAAAAGGCTGACGTTTTAGGAGAATCAGACAATTTTGGGGAGTCAATGTTTGTCTGTCCAAGGTTGGTTTTTGTATTGATGGAGGACAAAGGCATAGAAGTAGAGAACATGTGATCAGTAAACCCCAATGAAGTCTCCTGGCCAGTAGAAACATCTTTGGTGCGTAAATTGGAAAAATTTAGGCTTGAACTTGTATAGGAACCAATACCAGTTGATAACGATGTATCCTGCAACCCAGAAAGCATTGATCCTGCCGTCTGACCGCTGGAAGCCAACATCCCAAAACGAGATGGTGCATTTACAGCCGGACGTGGGTAAGTATATTTATCAGGTAGCTTCTCACCACCCCAGGCTTCTGGAGGAGTGATGGAAGACTCTTCACTCTTTGTAGATGGAGGAGGAGTTAACCCCACAAGTGGAAAGGAAGAATTAGTGATATCCTACAGCAAGTTGGTAGTATAATAAGTCAAAAGAAGATTAAATTACCCATCTGGTCAAAAAAAAATATCAAACGTGCATGAAATCTTAAAAAAATGGGATTTGGTTTGTAATAAATAAATATCAAGTGTATATGAAATGTTAAAAAATGAGATTTCATTTGTAATGTCTGAAATTTTCAAAAATAGGAATTGATTTCATTGTATAAATTCCATCAACATCAGCACTATAATTTTAGAAATCATGTCATCAGATTTGTTAGCAACTTAGCATTTGATTTTATGTTAAATAAATAAACTATAGCACCCTTCGTAAATAAATAAACCTAGGGTTGACTTTGATGGATGAATTCAAAAAATTGTTCTAATAGATGATATTATGTAGTATGTTTTCCTGCACATAATATGCCTTGAAATCTCATAGTTTCATGTCCTACACATTAACACTATTCCGTAAAGCATGGTTGGCAGGATATAAGATTTGTTGCAACTTGAATTGAAGGTTTATTCGTAGATCAACATTTCACAGGAAGTTATACTCAATATTACGGAGACAATAACCTGCTTGGCAGTTGAGCTAGACTTCCAATCAGCTATTACATGGTCGCTGAGTAAGTTACTGCTTGCATCTTCTGAACTTGGGAATCTTCGACTGGATGATCGAAACATCACAGGTTTCCTATCTGAATCCCACAGTGAAGGTGTTATTGGTGTAACATCCACAAGAGGGGAGAATACCTCCATGTCATCCTTGAAGTTATAACTACCACGTGGAGCATGCAACCTGGACAGTGTTCCACCTGGCCATAAATGGTTTCGGAGTGGTGTTTCCTCTCCAGTAGACACATTTTGTAGGCTTGTTGTAAATCCACTGCTGGATGTTGCAAGTGAAGATGTATCAATGGAAGAACCCAGCCGACCAGAATTCCAAGTACTAGACACTGATGTGGAAATGCTTGATGAAGTTGCAGAAGGTAAAGGATCGGGCATAAGGATTGAATCTTCCACAGAATTTCCGATAAGAGCAGTCTCAGCAGAGCAATTCCTTTCATCGACAATAACTGGTTTTGATCTTTGCCAACATAAGCTTGTAACAGCCTGTTGGATGGTATAATAATTTAGAATAAAGAGGACACTAACTAGAAACATAAATCGATAACCTGGCATCAAGATATTAATGCTTTCAGTTGAAGAACATAATAGAATATGAGAAAGAAATTTCTAAAATGGTTGAGTGATTTGCACTCAGCTGATCTTTTATTTTATTTTTTTTGAAATGGAAAATGTTACTAATTAGTTTTTATAATAGGGGTGGAGATCGAACCTTTGACCACCTTATCACTCCACTCCATAACTCCCTCACCTCACCCCAACCACCAAGCCACACTCTAATATCCCCTACTGAAGGTTTAAGTGCAATAAATCATGCAGATCAAGACAAAAATTGTAAATGAAGCAAAAGAATTACCTCTGAACTACCATAAGCATGAAGAACACCAAAAGGTTGTGGTTTTCCACGGACATCATAGAAAGCGACACGCCCATTGCTAGTTCCGGCGGCCAGCATCCAACCATCATCTCTGAAGGCCAAACAAGAAAAAGGAGCTTCGCAAGAAATGCAAGATGTTGGTCTTCTAGATCCAGAGTCATAAGTGTATAATTTCTTATCAAGACCAACACTAGCAATGATCTGTTAATTGGAAAAAGAAATCAGAAAGCAAAATTATTGTAACTAAAGAAAGGGTAAAAAAGTTCACAGCAAGATGAAACAGCCTCACTACATATATAAATGTAAAACAAGCCATGAAAAAAAGAAAGAAAAAAAAAACCTTGTCGTTGGACGGAGAGAAGCCAATTCCAGCAGTAGGCGCAGAATGCTGCTTCATCCATGAAACCTTAATAATTTCCAGAAAATATTTGCTGTCAACTTGAAAATATCTATTTGGAATAATAAAGATAAAAAAGGTAAAAGAAAGAGAAAACTCCTGCAGAAGGAGGTAACTCGTTGAAAAACAAAAATACTGAACTGATTACTAGTAATACGATTGGTTGTAGTTTACACACCCAAAACAGAGTTTCATCCCCAAATAACATGTTTGGTAAAACTATGGCTGGGTATGTTTGAACATGAGTTTGGGTCTCAAACCATGGCTCAAGTGGTAATGCAAAAAAGTTGCTTTTCAGTTCAGACAATTGACAAACCATGGTTTTTAAACTATAATTAAGACGAGATAAAGACATGATTAAGAATGATGTAGATGGCATAGATGTTTCAACTATCAACCAAGTCAAAAATTGTAGAATTTGCTTTAAATGGGTCCCCCGCAAGTGGGCGGTGGGATTGGTCCCCTTGGATTAGTCGGTCCTAAGACCGGATACCAAGTTTTCAAAAAAAAAATAAAAATTGTAGAATTTTGCAGTATGGTATATAATTATAAGTGAGCATATGGCATACCTTAGGGTTGCGTCCAGTTGTATCCCACAAATGTACTGTCCCATCATCACCAGCTGTCACGAGAAGATGACGACTAACCCGAGAATAATCAAGAACTCTCAACATCTGGTCTTACAGTTTCAAATATAAAAGATTAGTCCATATACACTTATGCAAGGCCAGTCACCAAGCAGAAAGTTCAAGTTCAAAAAATGAGAAATACCTGTTGATTGGGATCTTTGAGTTCAGCTGCCCTTTGCCCAGAAGCAAGGTTATGAAGTATAAGGTCCCCACTGAGGCTAATAGAAGCCAAATGTTCATCTTTACAATTGTACATAACACCTGTAACAGTATTAGTATGACCCTTTAGCCATTTAATACAGCGCTTCCTTTGCAAATCCCATATCTTTACAACTTGACCGCTTCCTCCAGAACACATATATCTGGATGCTTTATTGCTGAAACTGATAGCCAATATTGACTCCTGCCAATAAATAATAAATCAGCATGAAACCATGAAGTAAAAGAACAAAAATTAAGTGACTAGTCTGATAGAAACTGGTACCAAAATACAAATTAATAGTAATTTTACAATGGGTTCCCAAGAAATTCGAGAGCCTTGGTTGTCTCCCCTCCAGGAATTCAAGAGCTATTATAAAATATACTTATTTAATAATAATAGTCAAACAATACTCCCCCCTTTGAAATTCACCTTGCCCTCAAGGTGATGGATTAAATAAGTATCTTCCATTGTCCATAACTTGAAGTACAATGATAGAGTATTGTGTGAAATATGAGAACTTATGCCTGGATCAAAAACTTTGTTTTGGGTGACACTTTTAAGCAAAAAACAGGGCATGATTCTTGTAGTACCAGCAAACATCTCCCTGATCTTTGACCACATATCAATGCAACAACAATAGTCTAACATAGTCAGCATGCAACCATCAATTATCAGTGCCACTAATACCAAGGAGTGAGCATATAATTGAAGCAAATAAATGGAAAGAAAAAGAACATTCTTATGCAAGGTGACTTGACTGACTTCAATTACCAATGCTGACACGTAAGATTGTAACAAGGAACGAAAGATCCTTGTAACAAGGAACGAAAGATCCTACCAAAATAAGTTTTTTGTTTTAACAGTCCTACCAAAATAAGTGTGTAGGATCAGCGGTAAGGGGTAGCAAGATCATAAAACAAAAGATAGTAACAAGGATCATAAGAACCTACCCAAACGAAAATAATACTAATATAGTGCATTAGTTCACAAGTCTTAATAAATCAAAAATCACAAACAAAAACACAGAGCTTTCTGAAGCTTAAACATAAACCAACCCAGTTTAAACATAAAAGAGACTAATCAAAGCTTAACATAACACAACCAAGTCCACAAAAGAAAATACTTCAAGCCTAGATCAAATTGATAATGCACCAACCAACCATATCATCTTCCATATTCCATAACACTAACATATTTATCTTCATTAATCTCAACATCATATCCACAATCTTGTCCATCAACACCTCCTACTTCATTGTCACTTTCTTCAACATTAGGAACAACCAATTCATCTACAGGTACAGTTGATGTAGCACTACATCAGCTTCTTCAATACGACTCAAATCATCGTTCAGATCAACCATAGATATAAAAGGCTTACACCTGCATTTTCTTCCTCATCCGCATTACCGCATACCAATCATCATCAGAATTAAATCTTGTGGTCTCCTTCCAGCCTTCTTGCCCAACCTTGCATTAGCTATTGCATACATAAGAACGAACTATCATACATTTTTTAGATTTTCAGTGGCAATTTGGCTCGATTTCGCCAAAACGCGCAATTATGTGTGAGATCTGAGTCACAAAGCCCTCTAACCATCGTAATATCGTATGATTTGACAAGTCAACACACAATTTTGATTACCATGGTTTAAGCATTGAGTATTTTCTTGTGTGGACTTGGTTGTGTTATGTTTAGAATTTAGAAAGCCTCATGTTTGGTATGTGATTTTGGATTAAGACTTGTTAGGTTGTTTTGCATGTTACCTATGAACTCATGCTAGTGACATGCTTTGTATGTTAGTATGTTACCTATGAACTCATGCAAATGACATGTTTTGCATGAATTATTATTACTAAAATTTTCATTTTGGCAGGATCTTACAATACTTCTTATGATCTTATGTTTTAAGATCTTGCTATCTCAACCCGATCATAGGTAATCATTTCGGTAGGATCTTACCAACCTTTATACAATCTTGCTACCTCCTCTTGATCCTAGGCAAGATCTCGATCATGAAAACATTGTATACCCAAAGAAAAAAAAATATAAGTATTACACAAATGAGCTTCCGTGTCTTGTTGATTGGTCTAAAAAAGCTAACATAACATAGTAGTCTTTCCCTCATGCCTTTCAAAGTTCAACTGTCTGTTTATTGAACCAAAGGAGACTATTTTTATTAAACTTGGGAAATCAAATAGAAAGGAAAGATGACAACAACTAAAAGCCTATTCGCTTAAGAAAGCTATTCCCATTCTATCAGCAGCAAGAGCCAAACTAATTCCCACAGGAGAAGTTCAAGGAGATTCTCCAATGTCATTTTCTATCTCCAACACTTTAAAGAAAAACTACAAAATTTACGCCAAAAATCTCACAAGCAAAAATAACTCTATTAATAACATTGCATCTTTTGTTTTTGAACAGCTTAATAACAATGCATCTAATCTGTCCTATATTGTTAGGAACCCAATAATTGGATTCCAAAAACATATCAATATTGATAAGAAAAATATAAATATACACCAGTGAAGATACTCTCTGTACACTGGTTTGAAACCAGTCAAAACAATATTTTTCATAAAGATGCTTTCTAAGGAAATGGAAGTCTATATTTATAGAATTCCTATACACAAGGAGAGGGGCAAAGATCAATAACAACTGGCCTAAAACAGAAAACTAACTGACCGACAACTAACAAACAAACCCAACTAACTAAGATAACTAACTAACCAACTTCTATACCAACTCTTAACTAGTTTAATTTCCATTCATTCTATATCCTAACATATACTCTTAATACAACAACTTCAAACAAATGCATAGAAAACAAGTGTTTAAGCAACACTAAATCCCATATAAGGCTTTAAACTTTCTCACAATGCATTACACATTACAAAACCCAACATCAAAATTCATAAATTACCTCAATATTGTCAACACTATCACTACCAGCAACAGGAATAGTTCCCATACTCTGTCCATTCTTTCGCCACAAAGAGATCCTCTTATCATCACCAGCACTTGCAACAACCAAATCTGTTCAAAAACACAATTCACCACAATCAACACTTATTGAATTTTTGTTTTTCCCAATTAACAAATCACTATTTGGGGAAATTCAAACCCTAGAAATAAAAGAACAAAATTTAGAGAGAAATGAACTAACTTGTGTGATTCCACTTGACTGAATTCACTTGAGAACCGGAAGTAGGAGTGAAACTAAGAGTACAAGGATCCCCAGGTTTAACAGAGGAGTCGAAAAGCCGGTCGGAGGCGTCAAATAGTTTGACGGTGTCGCCGCCACTGGCGGCCAATAACGGCATTGATGACGGATCGGAAAAATTTGTTGCCGATAATGTTATAACAGAAAGTGTTTGAAAATGGATTTAGAAATTACGAAATTAGAAACCCTAAGATTGAAAATGAAATTCGAGATTGGGAATTGAAAATTTTGAACGATGGTGATGTAGCGATTGAGCGCCTTTATATGGTTGGGGAGCGGGTGTAAAAGGGTACCCAGCTCTCAATTACCCGTTAACTTTTTTCTTTTTTTTGAATTTCCATTATGAATTGAATTATACATTACTCTTTCATTTAAATATCATACGAAAAAATAAAAAACCGGAACCACTTGATATCAGAACTGATGTTCGAACCAGATTAAATTGGTGATGAAAATCAATTCAAGAAAAAATACACCCCGTTAAGTCTTTACACTGACGTAACATGTCTATTAAATTCGGAGATAAATAAATTTATTTAGAGTTTAATAGAGATGCATCGACGGTGTAAAATAGTTTTACACGATCATCCAATAAGCAACTATCATTTTGTCATGTCATATTAAGAAAGTGGGGTGACGTGGCGGAAAATATGATTGTGACTGGTTGACGGTGTAAAATTATTTTACATTGTCTGTGCATATTCTTTTTTCTCTTTTTATCAGTATGAATAAGATACGACTTATTTGATTTGAAATTTTGAGATGAATCACAAATTGTGGAATATTTTAGATATTCTATAGTACCTTATCATATTGTGTCATTCAGATTCCTATTTTAGGATATATATTACGGTAAATTCTAATATGGATCACTTCATCAAGTGGTCAATAGTGGACTAGTCGTGAATAACATTATAACGAATACGAATTTTACAAAATCCACCGTTGGATTGAAAGTTTATATCATATAGATCATCCATAGAAAAATTTAGAAAAATTAAAAATCATTTGATATGTTATTGAGACACATCAAGATTAACGGTTTATTAAATAACGTAAATCTTGATGGGTCTCAATAACTAGAGGTGGGAACAGGCCAGGCCGGCCTACATGGCCTAGCCTACATAGGCTCAGGCCAGGCCAGCCTATTTCTTTAAATAGAGCAAGCCAATGCTTTTTTATAAGCCTATTTAGCTAAAAAGGCCAGGCCGCAGGCCATTAAAAAAGCCTTTGAGGCCTACTAGGCCGGCCTATTTAAGTTAACATGAATAATTTTTTTATTACGATTATTATTTATATATTAAAATTTATACTTTGATTAAATTATAAATCTATTAACTTTTTAAGTAATTTAAGTTTATTAATCTACATTAGTTTTTAACATATATAAATGTATTATTATAAACTAGAATTGAAATATGATGACATATATAGTCAAATTCTCTAAAATATCAAATGGAACATTATTTTATTAGTTCATAAGTATATTTCAAAATAAATATAATTATTTATTTAAATATGTTCATATGAAATAGGCTTTTAAACAGGCTAACAAGCCACATCAGACTTTCAAAAGGCCAGGCTCAGGCCTAGAATTTAAGCCTATGATAGGCCACAGGCCAGGCTCAGACCTTCGATTTTTTGACAGGCCAGGCTCAGGCTTGGCAAAGCCTAGCTCGGCCTAGCCTATTCCCACCTCTATCAATAACATATCGAATGATTTTCAAAAAAATTTAAAAAATTTATGGATGATCTATACGATATAAACTTTCAATCCAACAGTGAATTTCGTAAAATTTATATTCGGTAGACCACTTGTCTACGGTGGACCACTTATATTACCCCCCACTTTTCTCATTTCAACCAATCTCAAATGATTGAAGTTTTTCTATTACTTTGGCTGGATTATCTGTAACGGCATATTTACAATACCGACGTGGTGATCAATTTGATATTTTATTAAGTAACATCTCTTTTGTTTATTGACCTCCTATTTATTTATTTTAATTCTAATTCACGGGAGATCAAATTAAGACTTTTGATTAGACTTTATTGAGTGTAAAGACCAATCTAAGGAGAGAAGAATTGTATCATGCTCTGTTAACTAATCTATAAAAAGGATACATGAGTTTAAGATGGATTTTTCATTATACCTATTTTACCCTTGAATTAGTTTCGCAACTTCCATTAACTAATTGGTTTTTTTTTTTAAAAAAATCAAATCATAAAAATGTGAATAAGTGGCAAATGAGTTGCCTATACATGAAGGGTTACCAACTTAATATTACATCTATAACATATAAACATGATACAAATATTTTTGATGTCGACTTTCATAATACCAATATACCCTTATTTCTTTTAGCAATAAAAATCTTTTATTAACAAATTCACCATAACATAAGGCATGTATTTTTTTTTACATAAGTTAGACACAGGCAGACACGGAACGCGCCTGTCTGGCCCGCTAGTAAAACATAAAACATAATTTTTTAATATATTATATGTTTACTATTTCATATGTTTCAAATATATTCGATAATTATCATTCCGTAATTATATTTTTTTAATATATTATGTTATATTTATATAAAACCTATTATTTTATCGTGTCTTCATAATGTTAATATTTTTAAAAAAATGTAATTTGGATATTCAAAAACCAATCTAATTTAAACCGCATTAAGTTGGATCGATTTTTTTTAAAAAAATTATAGCCATCTAAAACTGAACAAAATCACGAACAATTCTATCTTTAAATCGAATAAATTGTTGTCTCAAAATCAATCCAAATCGAACGACAAACATCGCTATGTATACCCACAACCATTCATATGTTTAAATTTAGAAGTAAAAAGTTCTATAGTTCAATAATTATGATTAATTTAGTAAAAAAGTAAACAATACGGGAAAGATTGACTGAATTCCCTTATCCCATGAAGAGAAGAGAAGGTTTGTGGCTAACCCTTGCTGACAAGGAATTTTATGCCGGACCTTTTCCTAGCCTTTACCAAACGATTAGCTAAATTAAATCGAGAAACTCTAACAAGTAAGCAAGTAAAGACTGAGAATTTTTTTGTGGTAACACCTTTCTAGAATTACGTTTAGCGTCCTCCCGATCAGCACCTCGGAAGATTCTTTAACGTTCATGGCAATGAATCCTATTTTCACTCTTCACTCCTTAGAATGAAGCGCGTTTATTTATTTTATTCCGGTATAAAACTTTTTTACTTTGATAAACGTCAACTATTTTTCAAAAGTTAACTTCTCTACATAGTGAAAGGAGAGAAAGTGGAATATTCTTCTCATTATGGGGTTGGTTAAGGTGAAGCACTATCTAAGATGTCTCACACTATGGAAGATGGATTGAGATGCCACAATATGTTTGTTGACTAAGTTCAAAGTTTGGTAAAATTGCAAATCTAAGAAACCCAAATATGTAAAACATAACAACGCTAATATGGAGAAATGAAAAAATTTAAAATATTCAAATATCAAACGACCAGGAAGATATATGTTAACAAATTTTAATGTTTATGTATTATCGATAAATAGTAAGACAACATTTGTGTTTATAGTTCATAAATAGTAAATTAGTAATGACAAAGTATAAGTATAAATATTTTTAAGGGAAGGTGGCTAGCTCAATTGATTTGAGCTACGACGTAAGAGTTAAAACATCAGACGCCAACTTGACCAACTTTGAAGTATTTGTGTTTCACATAGTTGCAAATGAAAATTGCTATTTAGACCTCCCTCGTTACTTTCGGACCCCCTAAAAACCCAAACTGACGTTTGGAAATCACTTTAATTTCGGAATATACATTCCGAAATCACCTTGTAGTTGTTTATGCAGTTCCTGTTATGCACAATAGGCTCGTGATACCATATAAGAGTTTGAATTGGAGTTTGTTTTCATTAATTCTATGTTTAAATGCTAGTACATATTATACAAAGGTGAGGAGGTTCCATGAATTGATTTTATGGTGAAGAGATTTTTGTGTTCCATGAATTGAGTTTATGGTGAAGGGGAGAAGAGGTTTGTGAATTGAAATTTCTAAGTACTATAACATGGCTTCAAAAACTTCTTCAAACTTGGACTCTAAGAAGAATCTTAGTATTGGTTCTTTCTTGAGACAAGGTCTTGATGCTTACTTTGAATCAATGAAAGAACAAGAAGAGGTAAAAGGGTGTGAAGATTGGAACAATTGGAACAATAAGTTGCTTCAAGAGAAGTTGTTTTTGGCTTTTTGCACTGTATGAAAATACAGAAAGTTTAGATTATGAAGCTGAAAGTGAGTATAGAATGTTTTCTTGCTAAGCAGAGTTTCATTTATACATAAAAGTCAAAAACAAAAAAGAAGTGCATTTCAGATCCTATCTAACAAAGGGGTATTAGTTTCGGATCCTAACTTCCTAAATTACCTTAGGGGCAATTCCGCCATCGGTTTGGGGGGCCTGGGAGTAATACAAGGGGGCTAAAGAGCAATTTTCGTTGCAAATGGGCCATCACGTTATAGTCATATCCTCCTTATAAGAGAACCATTGGTTGGTTCCACGACAATGATGTTTCAACTTAATAATTGAAATTGCAAGAAAATGAGATAAATAAGAAACAGATTGAGATTTGAGATTCAAAGTAGAAAATAATCTAAGGTAGTTCTAGTTTGGTGGAAAATGGAAGAGGACCGCAACACATGAACTAGCAGAAATTGAAAGAAACGGCCTAAAATTTTCTTTGCATGAAACCGGCACTACAATTGGCCCTTCGGTCAGGGTCAGAATAGGTGTTTGCAGAATTAAGATTAAAATTTAGAAAAGAGGAAACAATTGCAGGATATATAAGTGGGGATTGGAAGAATGGTTTTGGGGAGAACTCGACACTGAGCTCACTACAAACAAAGTGCTCTTGGCCAGCCACGCTCATGTTCATATTGGTTAAGGAACCACTATGAAAGCTGAGTGCGGCTGCTACACATCTAAGTGACTTTAACTTCCTTCACACTAAACAATGCACATGTTTGTTTCCACAGTGAAATCACTCCCGGTCCATATAGAAGCTCCATGAGATTGCTTCGGAACAAAATATCAATTTTCTTTCTTCTCGACTTCTCACACCTTTTAAAAGAACAAAATACAGTAACAGTATTGAATCATGCATACATAGAAGTTTCCTGATACGTTGACAGATAAAGTAGAGACCGGTACGAAAACTATATAATCCACCAATGACATCTTTATCTAAATAAAATCGGTGAGAATCATCACAACACAACAAATGATAGTCTAATAATCAGACTATCTTTGAGAACAAAGTAGGTCATTCCCATAGTCATCGACAACACATGTATATACATATCGTGTTGTAGAATAATAATTTTTAAAAAAGCTAAATAAAAGGATAAATAAATAAATAAAAAACTTCGCTTTTATGGCCAATCATTGGTGCTTTAACATCCTATAACCAGTATACTACAACCACTGCCTGAATATTAGATGGACTTAGCGTTAAATTTGATCAGCATCACCTTGGAATCGATATAACGGACCATGCAATCTACGTCTTCAGATTTTTAATTTAACCTGACGAATACATCTGTGCCAGAGTAAACAAAATACAAAAGGACAAGTGTTAGTAACTTGCATTAAAATTGAGCATATGGGTGTTAACTTAAAAAACAAGAAGAATAAAGGAGCATCTTTTAGCATTCAAATAATAAGGGCAGACTGAGGGGATTCCCTGCACTCTGCTTAGACCAGATAACTACGAAGCTAAGGGTTCGCAAGTTCTGGTTTTTCATTCCACTTTTTTCATGACATTATTCTCACACTATTCTCTTTTCGAAGTTGGATGGATGGTGATGTTTTCATGTAGACAGGTTTGAATGCATAATCAAACTCTTGTTCTGTACTAGTGTTTGCAATGGTCTCTCTTTATTGGGTTTCAGTTAAGAACTTTATGTGCATCAACAAATTTCAATTATAAATCTTGAAACAAAAACTTAGTATTTCTAACCATTAAATTATCCATGCAAAAGGAATCTCGGCTCCTCCCTCAAAACATATATACATGAGAAAAGAATATGGAACTTCATACAGTTTTCAGTCAATAATTCGTTATGAATAACCATGGAGGCTTGAATACTCGTCAAATAATACACACGCTTTCACATTTTCCTGTAGAAATTGAATAATTGAGTAATTTAACTAGACTTCTACAATAGAAATTTTCTGCTAAAATAATAAACGCTACAATTTTTTTTTAAATATCAAACGCTACAATTTTTCAAGTCAAACAAATCCTCTGATATCAACCCCCTTGCATGCCAATCCAAATCATTAACGTCTGTTAATGAATGACTTTAATCTGAATCCCTTTTTGTTGTTACTTTTATCTTCGCCTTGAAGCCTCGAAATATAAAATACTATCGACTCGAGGACGGGCGAAGCTTGTGCTTAGAGTGTATGGAATCTGCTATAATGGATACTGGTGATTGTCAGCCTTTATACCATTCAATCAGAGATTATTATGAAGGAACGTATATGAGAATAGATCCGCAAGTTCCAATGCTTCTTGTTGAGAGAGAAGCACTTAATGATGCTATTGTTGGAGAGAAGAGTGTAATGAAAATTTAATTTGTTTGTTATAGTTGATTGATTGATTAATAGTTCAATTCCTCTTAATTCTTCTCTATTGTTTCTATCAGGGATTTCATCATTTGCCAGAAACAAGGGGTTTATGCCTTTCAGAAGAACAGACTGTAACCAGTGTATATCATATTTTAAAATGTTCAGTGTTTTATTTGATTAGAATGAGGAAGCCACAATGAAGAAAAGTTACAATTGATTGATGAAATTTTCATTACTTCATGATTTCATCTTGTTTCAGATACATAGACTTATTGGAGGTCATAGACTTATTGGAATGAGAACTCAACCTCAAAAGCTGACAAGAAAATGTGAAGTTACTGCAATTCTTGTTCTATATGGTTTACCAAGGTAACTATGGACAATGGAAACTTGGTTTTTCTACTTATGGTCCATAAGTAGAGATTTCAACTAAACTAATTTGATAATGATCGGATGATATTACTGACATACTCATTAATGATCCACTACAAGAACCTCTTGAAAATCAAACATCATCAAACTATCTATAATTCTACTTGGAATGATTATTCATGTAATTGTTAAATAAGTGTAAAGCTGGAAAAGAAAAATTAAGTAGACCTTCGATTTCTATAATATCAACAGTTTTAAAATAAAAAGAATTTAAAACCTCAATAGTATAGAAATGGGTAATTATTTTAGCGAAGATGATAAAACAATCTTCGTTTGTAAAAGAAAGCTGAACTATCCCATTCAAAAACCATAAATCTACAACAACGAATATATTGCAGTTTGGGGTGTATGTTGATTAACACCTGTATAAGACCATAAAATTCAAATGTAACAAAAAGCATACCTTAGTTAATTAAGGATTAGTGATGTGCCAACCATCACATCTTGTTTGACATCACGAACTTTTTTTTCTCTGCAGGTTTAAGAATCTGGAAGGAGCACATTAAGTTCTCGTCCACACTCATCATTGCACCAGCATTGTCAAATTCACCACAGTAATTTGGAGCCGAAAATATTGTCACAAGTTGCCTGTCTGCAAAGAATTCATATCCATCTTCTACAACCTAAAGAAAGATTACAGTTTCAGTTACTGGTAAATCATCGCATGTTAACTCTTTCTCAAAGAAGGTAAGAAAATGACATGAAAGAGGGAGGAGCGAAAAACATAATGACCTGATGAGCACGGCAAACAAGGTCCAAGTCATGTTTAGTTAAAAATTCAGCCACCTTATCAGGGCCAAAAGTGTAGGACACTCCTCTGTCATTCATGCCCCAACCCTTCACATCTCTACCAGGATCAGACCAAAGCAAATCACAGAGCAAACCAGTGTCGGGAATAGCAACTGGACGAGGCAGAATCCTGATTTGATCCAAATTTGTGAGGTCAGGAGAAAGACCACCATGCATGCACAATATCTTATCATCTATAAGAGCTGCCACAGGAAGGCAGTTAAAAGAGTCCGTAAAAGCTTTCCAAAGCCTCACATTAAACCTTCTCTTACATTCATCATAAAATCCATATATCCTATTAATGGAAGCGCACTCGTGATTTCCCCTCAAAAGGAAAAAGTTTTCAGGATATTTGATTTTATAAGCAAGCAACAGACATATGGTTTCTAAGCTCTGCTTCCCACGATCCACGTAGTCCCCTAAAAAGAGATAATTAGCTTTAGGAGGCAAACCTCCATACTCAAAGAGCCTTAACAAATCACTGTACTGCCCATGAATGTCACCTGAAAATTTAAAGACCAATTTCAAACTCAACCATAACAGAATAATAAACTAGTAAACTCAATTCAATCCCAAAACATACTCGCTCAAAATAACCTTAACAACAATCAGCAATCTACAACACAATGCATATTGCATGCCTAAAAATCAAAAGGGCATCCCACAAAATTTATAAGCCCTAAAAATCAAAAAGAAAAACAACAATTTGAGAAAAGTTCATAAACATAACTTTTCTCACAAACTTTCAAATTTTATATGCACTTAAAATTAAAAGGGCAGCCCACATTTTCTTATTCAACCCCTACCAATCAACCAAATCTACCCTAACGTTAAAAGGTTTTAACTTGCAACAAATTAAGGATAGAAAAAACAATAAACACTTAGAGAAAAATTCACAAACATAATTTTTCTTACAAACCTACAAATTTTATATGCCCTAACAATTAAAAGGGCAAACCACATTATCATTTTCAATCCCTACCAACCAATCTAATATACCCTAAAACTAAAAGGTTCAAACTTGTAACAAATTATGGATACCCAAAAGCATGAACATTTAAATATTGTATTTTAAACCCTCGAAATATATTTGCAAACCACATTTTTTTCTACAATCCTTATTTCTTACTAATCAATCAAGTACACCCTAAAACCAAAAGCTTCAAACTTGCAACAAATCAAGGATACCCAAAAGTATGAACATTTAAAAATTGTATTCTAAACCCTAAAAATATATTTGAAACCACATTTTTTTGTTCAATCAATGAAATACACCCTAAAAACAAAAGCTTCAAACTTGCAACAAATTAAGCATACCCAATAGCATGAATATCTAAAAAAATGTATTTTAAACCCAAAAAACATATTTCAAACCACATTTTATTCTCCAATCCCTAATAATCAATCAATCAAATCAAATCTACCCTAAAACTAAAAGGTTCTATGCAACAAATTAAAAATACCCAAAAGCATGAACATCATAAAAAATTTAATTTAAACCCTAAAAATAAAACAATATCAAAATGGGGGCTTATATATGTATGAATGTACCACAAATCTTGATAGGGGCTTCAAGTTCAAGTAAATTAGGTTGTTGAAGGAAGATATCTCTAGAAGCAGTACACAGCTGCTTGATCTCAGCCTCAGATAGCTGAACTTGTTTTCCGGGTCGGGCTAATCGGACCTCCGTGAGTCGCCGGATAATGTCATCAAGCACCGCCTCTTCAATCCCTTGAACTTGAACTTGTGGTTGTCCTTGTGCACTCATTGATTCTGATCAATAATACGTTCTACAAAGAACACAACAACAACAATAATAATAATAACGAAACAAAGGACGAACCAACCAAGAGAGTAATCTCTTTTACTATGGTTGGTTCTCTCTCTTTGTCTCCGCGTTACTGTGTGGAATACTGTTTTTTGTGTGCTGTTCTTCACTGTTTTCTTTTTTTTTCTCCACAATTATGTATATTTTTATTTATTTTATACTTTTTGAAAAAAATATTATTGAAAAAAACATTTTTAAATTCCTCAATGTAATTTTGGATAGTCGAAATAATCCACGACGTTAGTTTTTGTATAAAAACCGTTTGATAGTGATGACAAAAACTGACAAACTGTTCTTTGACAAAAACTAACGTCGTGGATTATTTCGACTAACGAAACCAATGTAGTTTTTGTCAAAGAACCGTAAACCGAACCAATCCAAACCAAAACTGCAAAAAAAAGTATTTAGTTTTAACCGCACAAATAATTTTTGTTCTAAACCGCACGGTTTGGTTTGCGGCATTCATTTCAGAAAACTGAACCAAACCGCAATACTTAACTTAACTTTATAAACTATTACCAATCAACCCAAATTGAGTCTATAAAACAATAGACCGTCAAAACATATCATTTCACGGGATTCAGAACTATACTGTTGGTATTAAAAATAAATTATTATGTAGATACAATTTATGTATATGCATATTGTATCATGTAAACAATAAAATAAATTAAAATTTTCTATGTTTATTTTGTAATAAGTTGAAAATATTGTCATACTTTTTATATCGTGATAAACCACGCAAACCGAACCAATCGTAATCGCATTGGTTTGGATGTTTTTTTTAAAAACCAACCGAACCACATGTATTTTTATCTCGCGGTTAGAATGACTTTTATGCTCAAAACCGAACCAAACCGCACCGCGAACACCCCTATGCTTAACTAGTGTCCGAGAGCACTGTTTAACATTTTCCTTAAAAATAAAACTGAAAATTATTTTTTAAAAGATAGATGTCTTTGAAAAATTATTTTAAATATTGAAACAAATAAAAAATAGGCTTAACTGCAATTTTTATCCTCTATTTTCAATTTTTTGAAGTATTTTTACCCCTATTTTAAAAGTCATATATTTTAGTCCACCTATTTCAATTTTTCTTGAGTTTTCGTTCTACACTCAATTTTAACGATGTGACACTACACACTTGACCAAAATATGATTCACATAATTTATCTTTTCTTCTATTTCAATAATTTTTTAATTTAATATACTATTATTTTAATAAGTAAAATATTTTTTTTAAAAAAAATTATTGAAATGGAAAGAAATATTTAATCACATGGATAATATTTTAGCCAGTGCCACGTCATTAATTTATTTGACACATCATCAACTGCAATTTAATCATAAAAAAATATATGGCTTAATTAGTAAAATGGTCCCTAAAAGACTTTTTTTGTTTTAGACTGATCCCTTAAAGAAAAAAAAGGTCTGAATAGGTCCCTTAAAGCGAAAAATGTCTGAATAGGTCCCTTAAAGACATATCTGTTAATCAGTCCCATATCTAGAACTATTTTATTTTTATGAAAAAGTGCTTATAACATATTATTGATTAAAACATGTTCAATACAATTTGCGATATTAACAAGAATTTGGACACTAGTTAAAAATGGAGCCTCCGTAGCAAGGACAGGATCAACCTCATATGTTTGTCTTCTTACTAACTTCCAAGAGTTTAGATAAATTTTTATCAGTAAACTTATAAAAAGTTAGTTGTAATTTTGAAAGTTTCATCTAAACCATGCAACATCATTCTTGTGATTTTTTGTTGCACTCTATCGTTATTGCAATTTATGCACATTTTATTCTCTTTATAATTGTGGAGGTGTCAAAGTAAATTTTTCCAACCCCTCCAACAATTAACACTTCACTTCTACAAACCACATAATATTTTCAAGAAAAAATCTCTTTTCCCCCTTCGCATCTCTTTTCTCCCCCTAAAATTCCATTTTTACATATGCATAAAAATTCGGAAAAAAATATCCGAACTTTTCTAGTGCAAAAAATTATTTTCAACGACATAAAATTAGATCGGAATGCAAGGGCAAAACTAAAATTTTAGGAGGAGAAAAGAAACGTGGGGGAGGGGGTGGGGGGTGCGGGGATTCCCGCAACTGCAACTAGAAATATTAGCTCTAGTTTTCCAAAAAAAAATTATGTACTGAAAAAATATCCCATAGGTGAAGTCCAATGATAAAAGGATTAAAATAGGAATTGAGTGGTTTGTAGGGATGAATGATTAAATGTTGGGGTATAAGGAAAATTTTTGCTATTGTAGGAAAAAGATTTATACGGAAAATAATATTATAGGAAACAACGCGTGTTAATAGTAGTTGAGCTCAATATACTATTGTTTTAAAATATTTCCTCACACCCCTATAACTAACACTTCACTCCTGCAAATCACATAATATTTTCATTTAAGCTTTTTATCATTTGACTGCATTTAACTACAGTTTAATCGTGCTAACTTTTTGGAAAACTATTCCCAACTATTCTAGTATAAAAATGGCTGGAAAAGTTTATTCTGAAATTCTATTAGGTTTAGCCACAATTTAATCGTGGCTAAATTTATGAAAATCTTTTTTAATTAGTCCGGTTTGAAAAATTTGCATCCAGAACAATGGCCAAATTTACGGAAACCTTTTTTAATTAGTCCGGTTTGAAAAATTTGTATGCAAAAATATTAACTTAAGTTTTCTAAAAGATTATGTACCGAAAAAAATATTGTAGAGGTGAAGTCGAATGATAAAAGAAATATTCACCTTTAAGATGAAATTTCTAGCCAACAGACTACTGAAAAAAAAAATGTTATACACGCATATCCTTAAAACCTATAATCTTTTACTCTTTTTTTTCCAATTATTATATGACCCTGTTAGAGAGATTAAGATTTGAATTTCGAATTCTCCATTTTATCACACTCATAGTATGTAAAGCTGCTAGAATACTACACCAAAAAGATAAGATAAATAAAATAAGGCAAAATTACATCAGAAGTCCTTTATCTTATTTATTTGTAACACTTTGGTCATTTATCTTTTATTTGTAACATATAGGTCCTTTATCTTTTAAAACATGCACAATCATGTCCTTTTTTGTATTTTGTATTTAAAAATGTTGATGTGTCGATGACTTGGCAGTAATATCACTATTTTTTTATTATTATTTTTTTACATGAACGTTTTAAATAAAATTTTAATTTTTAAAAATAAAAACCTAAGAATGTTCATATTCTATATTCTTCATCTTCAATCAAAAAACCTAATACCCACAACCCAAAAAACCAAAAAGTTTAACCAGGTCTGAGAAATTAAAGCCATAAATCACATAACAAAATCAAGCAAACATTAAGACAACATAAATCAAGCAAGTCCCAAAAATCTAAAACACAACCTCATAAATTTGTTAAAAAAAAAACCTCATGAATTTGTTCTAAGTATCTCTTCCCAACAAGTAACACACACAAGGCAATAAGATTACGGGCGGCTAAAACTCATACAATTTGCAGCTTGAGGTGGTGGAGCTTTGGAGATACAACTTTAATATGTGGATTTGACAACAAACTACGAAAAATGGATGCTTGGTGGTGTAGCTTTGGAGTTTTAATATTATTTTTTATTTTAGATGGATATTGAGGAGAACATAAGATTGATATTGTTTGTAGGTGTATTTGAGAAGAAATTAATTTTGGGTTAAGGATGAAGATGATGATGAACACATTAATTTTTTGGGTTTTTTATAATTTTAATAAAAGAAAAACATTTTAAAATGTAATATAATCCAATTTTAAATTATTTATAATCCTACATGGCCATGCCATTTGAGCATTTTAAATAAAAATAGAAAAAAAGGACATGATTGTGCATGTTTTAAAAGATAAAGGACCTATATGTTACAAATAAAAAATAAAGGACCAAAGTGTTACAAATAAATAAGATAAAGAACTTCTGGTGTAATTTTGCCATAAAATAATAATAGCCATAAAAACCATAGTATTTTGTTTATATTGAGTTCAATAAAAATTTATAGTGATGTTATTATACGTGCTAAAGTTAGAAGCTGGATTCCCCAGTCCCCACCTTAACATCCAAAGTATCATCACCGATAATTGTAAGTGAACAAAATACATGATAACAAAATAAAAAAGGAGTATGCATATGAAATTGAACATTAATTATAAGACAGTGTTATTATAGGATGAAATTGAAATCCAACCACAAATTAGAAAGACCAAAAGTTCGAATTAAGTTGAGAGCATGCAATGACATAACATATCCGTCAAAAAAAACATTCCACATCACCACTTTGAGGCAAAAAAAAAAAAAAAATTGGATCGGCAAAATTATAATAAGTGTGATGCTTATGTCTTATGTCGATCTCTTATATTTATTTTAGATTTTAAGTTGGTCCTTTATGTTTTAAAAATTTCAAGTCCTACTGGTTTAAATGTTTCAAACTGGTTACTCAAATTTTGAAAATTTGAATTAGTTAGTCCCTATTTAATCATCTTTATAAGATTAACTAATTTAAATTTTAGAAACTTGAGAGACTAACTTGAAACTTTTAAAACATAATAAGAGATCAATTTGAAACAAAATAAACATAAAAGACCAACTTATAACTTAAAAATAAACAAAGGACTAAATGTACAATTAAGTTATATAATTTGTTCTGGAATCATTTTGTAATGAGGAGTGCTAGCAACACACTCTTTAACAAACACACTCTAACACACTCTCTTCTATTGGTTAAAATTTATATGAGTCTCATAAAAGTTATATGGGTCCATATTTTTTTATGGGACCCATGTGAATTTCAACCAATAAAAAAGAGTGTGTTGGAGTGTGCTTGTTAAAGAGTGTGTTGCTAGCATTATTCTTTTGTAATTGAGTGGTTGTGGATTTTCTTCATTTCTTTTCACTTCCTTTCCTTTAATTCAATGGCTATGCAATGAGTTCACCGTTCAATTTAAAGATCAAAATTTAATATGTGTCGATGTATTCCTAAGTGTAAAGATACGGATTGAATTGTCCTTCAAATCCACATGTTTCTTAAACCGTGTGATGTATAAATGATAAGAATATGTCAGGAAACCATTTTCCCATTGTGATGACCTTTTATGCACTAAACTAGTCGGCTCCCCGTCCGTTGCACGAGGTTTTGTGGAACGTCATTTACAGTGGCGGCTTGCATATATGTGCAAGGTGTGCGACGACATCGGGCCTCAAAATTTTGAGGGCCTCGGCTCAAAATTTTGAGGTCCTATAATATTACTTATATATTATTTATACCTATAAAATATCAGATGTATATTAATAGATTAATTTTTAGGCCCTAAACTAATAGTTATATATTCTTAATGTTCATATAGGGTGTGTTTGATTTGTTAAAGGGTAAGTACTAGACAGAACAGTACAAGACAGAACAGCACAACACATGACAGAACAGCACAGAACAAACTTTTGGGATATTGAACATTTTTTTGTCTTATACGATATTTTGTTAATAAAATGGTATTTTGGCATTTTAGACAACTCGTACTGCGGACAAAAAGTTGTGCTGTGGTTTAGTGAGGTACAAAAAATTCTGTTTTTGTCCTGTCCATTGCTTCCCAGTTTGTCCAGTTCCCGAAACAGTTTTACAATCAAACACAGTACAATTACAGTTGTCCTGTCCAGTCCATTATTTTTATCAATAGATTAATTATCTATACTCGTAAATATAGTTTTAGTCCATTTTAATCTTTCCATAAAATTTAAACTTAGATTAGGATTTAGGAGGTTCCTTTTTGACATTATATACAAAGATAATTATTTTGTATTTCTTATCTCATTTGATTTGATGCAATTGGTTTAATATTGATAATCTAAATGTTTACAAGAATAAAAATGATTTTTTTTTTTTATATTATACGCAATTTAAATCGATAATTTTTTTTTTTAAAATTAAATATTTTATATTTAGGGCCACTTTTATATTTTGCATAGGGTCTCATAAAACCCAGAGACGCCCCTGGTCATTTATATGTCAATCATGGTTGTTGTCAATCATGGATATTGTTGATCATGGTAAATTAAACATAATTAAGTGGACTAAGTAGTAATATTCAAGGGATAATATAAAGGTTCACAAAAGTCAAGCCAAATTTTACAGTGGAGCTTTCAAGACCCGTGACATGTATAAATTAAGTTGGTCAAATTTTCTTATGAGTAGTATGTTTACATGATGAAATTAAAAATCATTCATATAATCATTGATAATAAAATCAAGAAGTAAATTGCATTGTTACATCCAAAAGAGTAAACAAACTTAAAAACCAAATTATAAGTACAATACAAAAGTGAACCACCATATTGTCGGATCGCTCAGTCAATTATAAATTTTACTCAGTAATAATTCATAGGGTAAATGATCATTTACCCCCCTGCAAAATAAGAAAATTTTCGTTTACCCCCCTGCACAAATTTTTTTTCTGTTTACCCCCCTGCAAAAAATAGATTCTCTCATTTCGCCCCCTGAGTGTACAGCAGGACAAGTGATTGTGCAAATTTGCTGACGTGGCTTGTACACATGGAAAAAAATCATTTATATTTATTTTTAAATTTCACGTCAGATAATATTTTTTTCAAAAAATAAAAATAAAATATTTTTTTCCTACAAAATTTAAAAAACGAATTTTGTTTTTTTTTAAAAAAATTTTTCCTAGAAATAACTTTTTTTTCGTACAAAATTATTGAGTATTTTTTTTCCCCAAAATTTTTTTAAAAAATTCCTACAAAAAAAATTAATTTTTTTTCATATAAATGATTTTAAATAAATTTCCAACAAAAAAAAAATTTCCTCCCAAAATAAAAAAAAAAAGAATTTTCTTATTTTGCTCCCAAAATAAAGTTTATTTCCGAAATAAAAATTTTAAAGATTTATTTTCAAACTTTTTGAATTAAAAAAAACATAATCTTTATTTTTTAAAAATAAAACTTTATTTTTTGTTATTCTCTTTGAATTAAAAAAAATAGAAAAAGATTTTTTAAAAAAATATAAAATAGAAAAACAAGTTTTATTGGGCAAATGGTTTTGATTGAAGAGGAAAACACCAATAAAACTTGTTTTTCTATTTTATATTTTTTTTGAAAATCTTTTTCTATTTTTTTTAATTCAAAGAGAATAACAAAAAATAAAGTTTCATTTTTAAAAAATAAAGATTATGTTTTTTTTAATTCAAAAAGTTTGAAAATAAATCTTTAAAAATTTTATTTCGGAGTAAATCTTTATTTTGGGAGCAAAATAAGAAATTTTTTTTTTTTTTATTTTGGGAGGAAATTTTTTTTTGTTGGAAATTTTTTTAAAATCATTTATATGAAAAAAAATTAATTTTTTTGTAGGAATTTTTTAAAAAAATTTTGGGGAAAAAAAACAGAATTATTTTTTATTTTGTAGGAAAAAAATTTATTTTTTATTTTTTTTAAAAAATATTATCTGACGTGGAATTTAAAAAATAAATATAAATGATTTTTTCCACATGTACAAGCCACGTCAACAGGTTTGCATAGTCACTTGTCCTGCTGTACACCCAGGGGGCGAAATGAGAGAATCTATTTTTTGCAAGGGGGTAAACAGAAAAAAAATCTGTGCAGGGGGTAAACGAAAATTTGCTTATTTTGCAGGGGGGTAAATGATCATTTACCCTAATTCATAATAGTGATTTTAAAACTTTTATCAGCAAAAAAATTGTCATGTCCCCGTGAATTATAAATTTTTATAAGTAATACCATATATATTTCAATCATAGATGTTGTTAATCAAGTGAGTTAGGTATAATCTATCATTGTAAATATTGATGCAAATCATATGAACACAACAAAATTAGGATAAGTATTCAAAAGATAATAGAAGTCAAGTTGAATACTAACATAAACAACATAAAATTAAAAACAAACAAACACATTTCATCGTAAGAATGATAGTTTGAATTTGATACAGAGGAAAACCTACAACATAAAAAGACCGTCATAATAACGTGAATCAAGTGAAACATCACACCGAGTTTTACAATGGAGTCTCCAAGACCCGTGACATGTATAAAAACTTTACACTGATAATGCATACAAATTAAACTCTTATTTTAAAATTTATATAAGTTAAGAAAGAGAGTTGAGTGAATATGGCTTAGAAGAAGTAGAGGAATCTACATTTTGCAAATGGCCATTAGTGAATAGATGAATATGTGAGACCGGTTAGAATGACATAACATGATTAGAACACCATATCTATTTGGCACAAATTTTTATTAGCGATAAAAAATATCATGTCTCCGGTCGATTATAAATTTTTTATCAGTAATAACTTGTTATAGTTATTCTAAAACTTTTGTTAGCGATCAAAATTGTCATCTCCCCGTAAATAATAATTTTTTATAAACAATAACTTGTAATAGTGATTTTAAAAGTTTTATTAGCGATCAAAATTGTCATCTACCCGTGAATAATAATTTTTTATCAGTAATAACTTGTAATAGTGATTTTAAAAGTTTTATCAGCGATCAAAATTGTCATCTCTCAGTGAAGGCAATAGTTGCGATGGAGATGATGATTGTTGATTTAAATTGGAGATTAGTTAATTTACCGAAGCACTTACTCTATATATTTTCTTGTTTAATCAAATCTTGCTCATGTATACATAGAAGTCTTCTTGTTCATAAAAATAGTCTCAATTCAATTTTTTACAAACCACTCATATATTTCATGTTCATCAAAAGAAGCTAAAAAAAATGACAAACAAAACACTTGCACTATGAAACTCAAACTCATAGGTTTCCATCTTGGAAAGTATGCATGACTCTCTTTTCATTGATTTCATGCTAATCCAATATGTTCAAAAAATAGGGCAGATTCTTTTTTCTCTTGTCATTGGTTTCAAGCTGTAACAACTAAACAAATTTATTAGTATTAGCAAAAATAAAGTCACAATATTGTACTCAAAGTTAAAATAAAGCCATAATATATTAGCATATGATAGTTAAAAAAATTGTTAAGACTCGATATAGGATTTTATTTATAAAAATGTTAATATTAATATGTGTCCTAAAGGGACATATTATATAGCAACATTTTCTTTCAAAATTGTGTAATTAACTTTTTAAAAATGGATTTTTTACATTGTTTAATGCAAATTCATATCTAATAAGTAGAAACTATTCGCATAACAAACACATCATAATAATTAATATTACTTTAATTTATATAATAATTATAATATTTTATTTGATTAAAATATATGTTAAAAAATTTAAAAATAGACAGCAGCTGCAGAAGCAGCGCTGCCCCCTCCCCCAATTTCAGTTTCTTGTTTTTTTTTTAATTATTAATAATCATAAATAATTAACAGATTAAAGAGAAAAAAACGGGAAAAAGCAAGAACAACAACAGTAAGCATAAAAATAAATAAAATCTGGTACAGTAAGCCTAAAAAAATTAGGAAGCAACACTAAAAAATAGCAACAAATGTCCTATATTTTTGCACCAAGCATCAAATTAAATTATGCTACATAAATAATTAGCTACAAAACATGAAATAGCAGTAAAAAAAACAGCAACAGATTCAATGAATAAAAACATTAACTTGCAAGACAACAAAACAGCAAACATGCATAAAAAACTGGCCCAGCAAGGGTAGAAAAATAGCAAGCAGCACTGCAAAATCTGGCACAAGAAGCACCGCAAAACAACATAAAAAATAGAAACAAACAGGATGAATTTTTTTTACTAAAACAGAGAAGAAAGAAAAAAACCAAGCATGTGTTTGTGTTTATGGGGAGTACTCTTGAAAGTAACATCATTCTTACCAACCATAAATTTTTCAAAAACATAAGCACATCCTTCTTCAAGTTGATCATTAATTTGGGAGATCAAATTTTTCCTAACAGTTGCATGAATTGAGTCACCCTATATAAAAATAAAGAGATTCATAGAAACTTAGATTAATTGAAACTAAATTGGCAAAGAAAGCATAAGAATGAAATTGTAAATCTACCCTTCCATCAAGAAAAATCATATGCATAAAAGATGTTCACCTGAGTTAGTCATCTTTGTGTCAAGAGAGATGATGATTGATTTGTTGGTGATAGATGAGTTGATTGGTGGTATTTATAGAGAAACATGGATACAATATGTTGGACACATGGGAATGTTGCATGGAAGATACAAGGAGAAATCTTCCATAGAAGACACATGGAAGATTGCATGAAAGGAATTTGCAGGTCTTTTGATCATAAATAGAATTTTTAGATTTTTAATTTTTAATAAGAGGGGACACATGGAAGATTGCATGAAAGGAATGTGAAGATCTCTGACACTGAAATTTGCAGTCTTCTCATCTGATCTGTCAAAGAAGGTGAGTAGGGTTAGAATTAGGTTTTGTATTATAGGGTTAGAATTAGGTTTGGTATTAGGTTTGGAAAAAGGTTTGGAAAAATTGGTTATTAGGTTTGGTATTAGGTTTGGGTGAATTAGGGTTAGTGAATTAGGCTTGGATGAGTTCATAATAATTTATAAAGATGGAAGATTATATAAGTTTTTTTTTTTATTTAAAAAAATTGTTTCAAATTATAAGTCTTTTACGATATTAATAATTTTCTTTTTTGGAATATAAGTGGGTTGAAGGCCAAAAGAGAAGAAAACTACAAAGTAATTAAATGAGGAGTAGAAACTCTGGTTACATCAGCCTCAAACCTATCCTTAATTTGAATCGGACACTCCTCATATATAAGAAGTCTATCCTATACTCTCTCCGTACCATAATATATGCCACTTTGGAGAAAAAATTTGTACCACAATATATGTCACTTTATATTACCAATGAAGCATTTAATATTATTTTTCCTATTATACTCTTAACTATTTATTTCTCTCTCTTCTTTCATTTTTTCAATTTATTTTTTCCATACCATAAATGAAGGATAATTTTGTAAATCAACTCACAATCTCTCTTTTCCATACAACATTAATTATCTTTTTTTTTTTTTGAAACACATTAATTATCTTTCTTAATATGTGTAAAAGTGTCAAATCCACATATATTGTAACATAGAGAGAGTATTAATTAGTGAGACCATCTGTGCAATAATTAATTTACTTAAGGGTAAACATGATTTATCCACACTTTCCAATTTAAGTTTATATATCTGACGATTTTTTTTTTTTTTGAAGAAACTAAAATGAGATATATATTAACTAAAAATAGTCACCTCAGCACAAGGTGTGCCTAGATGAGCTACCAGTGTTTACAAATAGGCAGAAAGAAAAATATAAAGATCAAAATCATACAAGGCCCAAACATAACAAAGGACTCGACCACCAGCTATGGTAGTTTAAAGCCAAAGTAACATTCTTTGACTTCAACCACCTAAACGAAAATAACTTGATCTTGTCCAATAACTGAATAGAAGTGCTAGTTGAGCCTCTGAACAATCTATGATTTCTTTCTGTCCATATGACCCATACACTGACAAGCCAAATAAGCTGCAAAAAAGACCGGCGAGCCCGAGAACCACCCAATGATGATGTGAAATGAACAAAGTGTTCCCGGATAGTACTGGAGTCCGTCATAGAAATGTCAATCCACGTGCCTACCAAAGCCCAAAGAGAACCAAAGAAACTACAAGAGATGAATAAATGATGAGCCGACTCTGCCTCCCCACAACCAGCTACGCACACCTGTGCTGAAGAAGATATGATGCCTCGAATAACCAGGTTTGTCTTTGTAGGTAACCTGTCCCGAAGTAGACGCCACGCAAAGATGGATACCTTCAACGGAATCTGAGGATGCCAAATAAGATGAGTTGCTTCATCCATAGTAACCGAATCACGAGTAGTCAAAAGCTGGTAAACTCCTCGGACAGTATAACCTGTGTCAGGATCTGGCTGCCACTGCCACCTATCTGAGTGTTGTGCCTGTAAAGAGATGTTAGCAAGTAAAAACTGACACTCCCTCAACATGTCCTCCTCCCACGCCCTCAAATGCCTCCGCCAAACCCAAGCCGCCCCATCCATCCCCCACCCTAACGCGAACATCTCGGCCACCGTACGCAATTTGGTCTATGATAAAGCAAACAGACGGCCAAATCGCTCACATAAAGGAGTCTCATCCACCCAGGGGTCAGTCCAAAAAAGAGTATCTGAACCATCCCCCACCTTCCTAACCACATTCTCCCTAAACCAACCTCCCCCTGACTCTCCAACTCCATCCCGAATGCTCACTATCTCTCTCCACCACAAAGACCCTCGTCGCCCTCCATCTCTCAATCTCCCTCGCTCCACCCCATAACGAGCTGCCAACACACGAAACCACAACCCCTCTCGATCCACTAACATCCTCCAACACCATTTACCTAATAATGCCACATTAAACTCCCGCAACTGCCGTACCCCCAAACCTCCATCCTCTTTCCGTAAACAAATAGTTTTCCAATTTACCCAAGCTGTTTTCCTAAACTCCTCACACCCCCCCCCCCCCCCCCCCCCCCAAAAAAAAAAAATTTAATTAAAAGAGATTCAATAAAGGAAATGATACCTGAAGGAGCTTTGAAGAAGGATAGAGCATAGACAGATTCTTTGAACTAATCGCCCACCAATGACGGTTCCACCACTCTCATTTTGTATATTGGAAATAACAAATGTTGAATCCATACACAATTTTGTAAATTTACTCGTATTTATCTTTTGCATATAAAATTAATTATATTTTTTAATTTGTGTGAAATGGTAAAAGACGACTTATAATTTAAGATGAGAAGAAAGTTTATAGGTTATAAAAAACTTTAAGTCTGCATACTATGATTTGCTTAAAATACTATGATCCAAATCAATTTAGTTGGTTTGAGTTGTCATGTTGGACCAAACAAATCCTTCATTTTTATTTATCTTTTATTTTTTTTTCATCATATTATTAGTTGGATATCAAGTTTCCACCGTCGATATTTATATGACTAATTTATCTTGAACAATTCGTGGAGCACATAATTAATTAGGTCCTCAAATCAATTACTATTTGGACCAGTTCATTGTTCGTAATCATTCATTTATTAATTTAAGCACATGAGACCCAAACTAAACAACATTTTTTTCGTTTCATTTTTATTACATTCAATTATACTAGCTAGTATTGTAAGTTTAAATAATGTAAGTTTCACAAAGAAAGAAAGAAAGAAAAAATTTAAAATATATATACACTTCTTTTGTTGTGTGCCTGCTTCCTAAAATTACTAGCTCACTATATTTTGTTCCTAAAAGTTAATACAATTCAAGGACATCAAATTATAATTTAATAATGTCAAAAAGCCATTGTTTTGCGGATAACTCAATACTATAAACTTTGGTTGCATGCACATGCAAATTTTCCCCTTACAACTTTTTTTCTGATCATATAGGTGTATCTGGCTTAAAAGTTTACACATTGTTTCACCTGTTTATTAAATCTAAGGTTTATATAGGAAATATTAAATTATAATATTCCATTATATGTATATTATCTACCATATAAATTTCATAAAACCAAAATAATAAAATTAAAAAATAAAACCAAACATGCCATTAGTTTCTTCTGCTACATTGGATGTCCTTTTATTATGTCTAGTATTAGTAGAAAATTGAAAACTTATTACAAGGACCTACCCCAACCAAAATTATGATTAATGTGCGGATTGTGATCATTTTGGACCTAAGATTACTGCCCTGAAAGAGCGAGTGAGAATTGAGGATGGTGGACGTTGAACAACATTTCCCAAAGGTGGAAACATTGTTCATGTATGTAAATACTTCGACAATCAAGTAGGTGTCTTGATTTGAGGGTTTTGGGTTAGAAAAGTGTGTAAGTGTAGCGTGTATCTGAGCCCAAATCATGAATTAGGTTTTATAGTATGAACATTCAATTTTATATCCTAGAACCTTCGCCTAGACAACTGTCTCAGCACTTGTAGTAGACATATCGCTTAGGATTCTAGATCCAATCCTGATATGATATCTGGCCTTGTTTGTGTGTGCTTCTAGGGTGTGTTTATGAGGAATTTGGGTTTCTTCCGTTTCCTACTCTTCCATTTGTTCAAGATTTGCCGGACTCACAAAAGTGGGTCCCACTAATTAGTGGATCCCACAAATCTTCACTTGTGTCTCTCTCTCTCTCTCCTAAATTGACAACAAATGGATGAGTAGTAAATGAAGGAAATCAAACCCATTTATGAAATGTTCTGTCTAGGAGTTAGTGACTTGGAGTGACCCAGTCTAGTATGGTCGGTCCAATTTCATAGTTGGGCCGTAACCCGGTCCGGAATAGTTTGAAAAATTAAACTTCTAAACAATTCTGAAAGAGGAAGCATATGATATTCTCTGCTGCAAATTTAGAAACCAATTAGTAATAGGTGCTTGTGCTTGAATTCAAAACCAACCAAAATAAAAAGCATGTCTTATAAAAATATTTGACATTTTATATTTTGAATGGATTATAATGTATCAAATAAAATAAAAATGGAATATTGGAGAGCATATATTATATAGTTTAATCAACTTGGTCTTCAATAGCAACTCTCTTCTCTTTAAGTTTCAAGATGCTACTACAATTTAATAGGAAAAAAAAGGTGAAAGAGGTATCATAAGGTGCTCCCTAACATGTGGCCTGAGTCATATGTTATGCCTTTTCTATCATAGAAAATCTAAAGATGAGATTTGATGATGAAATAGTTTTTGTTCTTTATTCATTAATTCATTTTAATATTAATTTACACTACTCTGCATGGCAACAGAACAAAGCTTAAAGCTGCAAAATATAATGCTTATGAATTATATGCTTCAACACTTTAGGTCATAAATTATAGACATATGATGACACACATATCCACTTTTGAGATCAAAGACACAAATTCACTTTATCTTTGATGAAAAACAAGTTGTACGTTCAAAAGAGGTAGCAAATTGGAAATGAAGTTTAAACTCAATTGGCAGTTGCCCAATTCTTTAGGACTTGGGATGTGATCTTAATGTCAGAGATATGATCTTTTACAGCTTGCCATCTTTCTTTCTCCATGCCTTACCCACATGTTTGCATCTCATATTGACATTAGCAACACTTTAGAAAAGAGCTTCTTCTTAAGAATCATATGAACTTAATTAGTGTAACAGTCCGGGCCCCTTTTCTACGTATTTAGTAGGCAATCCCGGCTGTCACCTCACGATCTTCTCCACCCCCCTCTCTAGTGGAGTTTTTGCCTTCCGTGGGAATCGAACCACGTACCCTGGGGTTCAAATACGTGTTCAATCCATTCCCACTACCAATTGAGCTACGTAGCTCAATTAGGTGTGGGAATGGAGTGAACACGTATTTGAACCCCAGGGTACGTGGTTCGATTCCCACGGAAGGCAAAAACTCCACTAGAGAGGGGGGTGGAGAAGATCGTGAGGTGACAGCCGGGATTGCCTACTAAATACGTAGAAAAGGGGCCCGGGCTGTTACAAAAAAAAGCTCAATTGGTAGTGGGAATGGATTGAACACGTATTTGAACCCCAGGGTACGTGGTTCGATTCCCACGGAAGGCAAAAACTCCACTAGAGAGGGGGGTGGAGAAGATCGTGAGGTGACAGCCGGGATTGCCTACTAAATACGTAGAAAAGGGGCCCGGGCTGTTACAATTAGGAGGCCTGGTTTTGAGAATTTCAATAAAATTTTAAATGACCCTTTAGCTGGGAGGTAGTTATTTGTAGGAATTGAATTAGACGCGGTCAATCTACATGCAGTCAATAGATTAAAACCATCGGATCTTGATCAAACTGCTTACAATTTAAGATACATTTTTTTTGTTATTTAATATAAAATTTTGCTATTAAATATGAACAATATGATCAAGCACATAAGGTCACGAGCGTCTTGACTGCATGAAGTCACTGACTTGTGACTGCACTGAATCCCGATCTGTTATTTGCATTGTATTTGTCACGGTATAAGTGGACATTCTTGGCTAATTGTATATTTGAATTGTCAGTTAGTTTAGGAAATCACAGTGACTCGCTGTAATTTTAACGATCTCATCGCCAATCCAAACCTACACCAAGAGATGTTGCAAATGTGAAATGTCATTGGAGACGAATTATAAAGATATAAAATCGGTTTGATAGGTAGAGTTATAAAAAGGAATATAGTTGGATCTACATACTGATCAAATATGAGGCTAATTAAGAATCCAACAACTAATATGATAGCATAAAAGAGGCATGTTTATATATATACAATTAGAACCAGAAAAGGAAGGTATAGCATGGTTGTAAAATGCTTTTTTCTTTAAATAGGCTTTTGAAGTTCCTAGCTTTCAGTGCTCCTTCTACATATTTTTATATTTGGTACAATGAAGATCACACTTCTAATAGCAAAGAAGAACTTTTTTTTTTCTTTCTCTTTTCTTGTCTTCTTTTCATGCTGTATGCAGTTTCGATTGTTTTTCAGATACATATAGTATGCAAAAATATATTCTTTTCTGAAAATTTGTAAATGTAATATAAACCAAAAGATTTGAGTGTTTTTTCTTTCTCTGCTATCTTACCATTTTTTTTCACCACTAGTATTCGGCCCACTATACCGACTAATTTGGTTTGGAGGTCAATTCTGGTATCAAGTGGTTTTAGCTCCCTCTCGATCGTAGTTGCGGATAATCGAACCGTAATCTTCCCTATAAAATCCAACGTCAATCACCATTAAATCAACTAACGATCAGTGAATTATTATTTGCTTTTGTGTAATGTACTTGAAGTATAGAAAGGTGAACAAGACATAAAATTCATGAAAGAATACCGTCACTCAAATGTGCATATTTCAATATGCAATAGGATGATATTTTGGTTGGCCTACATAGGAATTTTTCGTTGGTATTGCTCTAGTATGGCAGGCTTAGACCAAATTATTTGATACACTATAAATTATTAAATTAAAATTTGAAGTAGCATATCACTTAAAATTTGGATTGGATCTACCAAAATTTCTACACTTGTAAGATCAGGATTGCTTCAATTTATAAATTTGTGTTCAAATTTATTTCATCTAATGTGAGACGGTTAATGCACCCCGGCCATATCACGCTCATAATTGAACATCTAAAACGTGATATGACTAATTGATATCAGATGACCCAATAACTGAACCAAAGTATTACAAATAAAAAAAGATAAAGGACCAAACTGTTACAAAAAAAGGGACTAAATTGTTACAAATAAAAAAAATAAAGGACTAAAGTGTTACAAATAAAAGATAAAGGACCAAAGTGTTACAAAAAAAAAGATAAATGAACAAAGTGTTACAAAAAAATAAGATAAATGATCTGTAGTGTAATTTTGCCTTGAATATACCATTACTATTAATCTTCTAGTAAGCGGGGTCGTTAGAGGACTTGTTTTATTTATTTATTTTAACTGAATTATGAGCATAATGACATCAAATATACGAAAGACATCCCAATCAAGTTGACACTCTCGTGTACTCTAATCCTATGTCAATTACTTGTCTCTATCAAAAAGGGAAAATGGTATTTACAAAAAAGCAACGGAAAAACAAAAAAAAAAAGAAAAAAAACTATATGTGTGTTTGCTAAACTATTTATTGCTTCAAAAAAATAACTATTTATTGCATATAAAATCACTAGATCAAAATTCTAGGAAAACAAAGTGGAAAATATATAGAATAATAGAGTCCAAGAGGTGACTAATTAACTTGCTCAACCAAAATCAAAGATTTTTTATTTTATTTTTTATTTTATTTTTAAATTTTTAAGCAGAATCAAAGATCTTTAGCAAAACACAGTGGAAAATAAGTGAAACATTGTTTCATAATCATGCTCACAAACAATTATACACTCTATTTTCCATAGTTGGTCATCGGTTGGCATCTTGTGATGAAACAAGCACTAAATTAAGAAAGATTTTTAAAAATTAAATCATTTGCATAACACATCAAATGCAAAAGAAAATATGAATAGTTGTGGGTATTGTGCCCGGTTGTAAGTAGATCCTCTTCATTTTTTAAAATAAATAGACACTATAATTATGTGCCTGATTGTAAGTAGAGACTCTCTCAATTTCTTAAAATAAATGGACACTATAATTATTAAAAATTTGGTGTATAAATACTTATACTTATTTAATATCAACAAGTTTTAAAGTATATTTATATTATTGATTGACTTCAAAACTATAATAATGAACATCTCTAAGAAATGGAGAGATTACCTAACCCTTAGGCCGGCCCAAGGGCCAAGCAACCCAAGCAAGGGTTTTAAGCCCCACAATTTTGAATTGGGATCCTCAAAATAATTCAATTTAGTATTTTTTTTCATGCTTTTTAAGTTTTATTCGCGTTAAATGTATAATATGAACAATTAAATTTTTAGTATTTTTTAGTTGAGTTGATAAAGTTCAAGGCTCCAAATTCTTTTTGACTCAAATTTAATCATCACCCTAGTAATATTTAGATTTTCTATTTATTTTTCATAACAACTTTGCATAATTTTTATTTATTTGACAAAGACTCACAACATAATCTACTTTAGACCTCTAATTATATTGAAGCAACTTGTTAATTTCAGTAGTCTAATCTTTCAATGCTAGAAATTGTTAGTCTTCTTCCCCCGCATTTCTAAAATTTTGACTCGTTGTTTCTCACGATGCTCTCCCAAATTCTCATACAAATGGATGATTTTGGAAACATCTATAGATAAAGAAGTTGACCGTTAGTACATGGAATCATATAAAGTAAAAAAAGTTAGAATTTTGCACAAACTATAACATGACATGAACTTGAACTTGAAGGCAAAAAAGATAGTAGAATTTTGCAAACACTAACATGAACTTCAACCACATCACTATTTTCCTTTTACCTTTTGTATTGTTTTTTCCATTTTGGTTTCTTTGTCTAAATCCTGTTATTGGTTCTCTTCAATCTACCCTTAACTTAATATTCTCCTCATCAGCAGATTCCCCAAAACACCATCTTTCTGCCATTCTTTCTACTTTCTCTTCATTGCTTTCCAAGCCAAGAATCTCTCTGATTCCTCTCTTCATCTCTCTCTCTCTCTCTCTCTCTCTCTCTCTCTCTCTCTCTCTCTCTCTCTCTCTCTCTCTCTCTCTCTCTCTCTCTCTCTCTCTCTCTCTCTCTCTCTCTCTCAACCACTATTAACCATCCATCTACAATGCCTCTTCTTTACCATCTTTCTCTCTCTGTCCTTTTCATTCTTCTTCTTCCTCTTCCCTTTTCCTTCACTCACCCTCACTCTCATATTCCTTATGGCTCCTTCTACTGATATCAATCATCTTTCTCATCCATGTATATATGGTATTCTCTCTGTTTTCTCTTTTTCTGTTAATCATCAAAATTTCAACCCCATGCATTTAGATATTCAAAGTTATTCTCTTTACATAATTTTACTCCAACCCACTTAAGAAAAATTTGATTTTTACTAAATTTTGAACCACCCCATGAAGCTATTACTTGAACTTCAAGTCTTTTCTATTGATTTCATTAAATGGGTATTCTCAAGTTTTGAAATTTACTTTTCATATGAATCCAATAACAAAATTGTCTTACACAAACATGTGAATACCAAATTACCAATGATAATTTGAGAAAATTAAAGTGATTCAATATAATTACATGTGTCACACAGACACGCTGTGTCAGCCACTATTCATGTCTTCAATATGAATTGTTGGTGTTAGTGTTACATAGATTGTTTTTGGCTTGATGGTTGAACTTGGGTTTGTAATCACTTTTCCGAGGTTCTAGTTTAAATTATTAACACAGACACACTCCGACACATAATGAAAGTCATTGAATGTAATCACATGAGTGTTATGTGTCAGACAGTCAGACACTATATCAGACACCAGACACGCCTTCAATTGGGTTTGTAATCACTATTAAGATGTTGTAGTTGAAGTTATTGAATCATGAAAATTTTGGTTGTGAGCAGGGGATTATGTTTCTTCACATCCAGAGAGAAAGTCTGGTTTCATGAAATGGCTTAGTAAACTTTTCAAAGGTGGGTCCAATAGAGGAAGGAGTGGTCGTCATCTTCATGATCCTTCTGAGGAAAGCTTGTCTTGGCGTGCTCCATCTAGAGCTTTGGTAAACACCATCACTTCATTTCAAATTTCTTCAATGATATGCATATTGTTAATGTTATTGCCTTTGTTATGAATAGAGAAAATTGCACTATTTTGTTCAAATGACACATACAACTCATCTATTGACATTGAACACTTCTCAATTACACATATTTTCCAAACAAGTAAAGTTGATGAGTATTCAATTGTTTGTTTTATAAGATAAAAGTATTGAATGTGCTATTTAAGCATACCTTAAATAAGTTACATGCAATTTTCTCTTATAAATATCATTATTACTTGAGAGTTTTTTTCATCACCCCAAAATCCCCCAAAGAATACTTCGAGTCGCATGTGTTGTTTTAGAAACGTGGGGTGGGAAAAGAAGCCCTCTTATTCTTTGCTTAAAGTGAAAAGATATATACTACTTACTATGGGCTGAATCCACATGATCCTATTGTGAGACACCAAATTATTACTTATTTAGGAGATGGAGAAGCACTAGTTCATTGATTCTCGAGGGGAAATTCGAACTCTATCTATTTTGATTACTATGTTGTCGCAGTCACCACTGCGACAACATTCACGACATCTTCACAACTTCATTAACATTAGAAAGTACTATACTTTTTGACTATTGATCTCATCAAGTTGAAGTGAGACTTGGTACTCTTTGGACTAATCTCAATCCAATTTTTTGAATTCTACACATTTATAGCTAGATATTCAATAATTATCATAACAAGTGTGATTAAGGATAAGATTTGTTGAACAATACTATTGATGGTGTAATTAGGATGATCGTGCTAGAGCTCAGAAGGAAAAAGAAGATTTAGGCCATGCAATGTCACTTTCTTCAGGTGACGATATGAAGCGACCAAATGGTTAGTACTTAGTTTTCAAAAAACAAAGTGCATTTTCTTTTAGTATAATGATATTTCTGATCAAATCAAAGATTAAACTTTCATCTGCATTTTTAGCTCATCAAGGATATAGGTGGGGGGAAGAAAATGATGAAGATTATGGAAAGTCACTTCATGATAACTTTAGCTCATCTGCACATCCTCCATATGCTCCTGCACCATTTTATCCCACTGAATATAGGTAAAATCTTTGATCTCTAAACTATTTGCGAACCTTGAATATTGCGACAAAATACAGACAAGCGCAGCTGCAATTAAGGTTGCGATGCCATTAGGGAGACTGTTAAAATCTTTATATTACAGTTGCAGTCTGCAATTTAAAACTACTGTCCATAAGTTAATTATATTTTTTGACATTATGTATAAATGTTTCTACTTTATATGTAATTTCGTTTGATTCATCGCTATTGAGTAAAAGTAAAACTTACAATTTCACAAACAATTCAATGAATATAAAGGGGATTATATCAATATTTGATGGTCCTGCTGCATTATTTATTGTTTCAATTAATCAAATTGCTGAAGGATAATGTGTAGTTTTGGCATTGAACAGAAGAATATGCGGTGGCTGCAACCAAGACATAATATATGGAAATTGTTTAGGCTGCATGGATACTTATTTTCATCCAGATTGCTTTCGATGCCACTCTTGTCGCTATCCTATTACGGAGCGCGAGGTAGTTTGATCCTCTTTATGGTTTTGGCACATATATATTATCTTAATCTTCTTTTTAATACAATATATTTTATCTATATCTAACTTCTTTTTTTGTTGATCCAAGTTTTCTTTGTCAGGGAAGCATCCATATCACAAATCTTGTTTTAAAGAGTTGACTCATCCAAAATGTGAAGTTTGTTTCCAATTTGTAAGATTAGTCTTCCTTAGCTTATTCAACTTTTTCTGCTTTGAAGTTATTAAATTTCAGTGCATTCCATGTACCTTATATAACTAAATAAAAAATGAACGAAATAATATAAACTGTTTTCATAAGCTATCATGGAGAGCTTACGGAAATAAACTGAAAACAACTTATAGACATTTCATATGCTGTTTTATATAAAGCTCTCTCAAATAAGCTAATCAAAATAGACCCTTAATGCAAAGCTAATATTAACACTTATGAGATCTTTATTTGTCTTTCAGATTCCTATAAATGCTGCTGGTTTGATTGAGTATAGATGCCACCCCTTTTGGTCCCAAAAGTATTGTCCTTCTCATGAATATGATAATACAGGTCGCTGTTGTAGTTGCGAAAGATTAGAGGTACTAATTTAACTGCCACTCCAAATTGTTAAAAGTTTCATTCATATTTCCCAATCAGCTAATGAATGACTTTAATCTGAATCCCTTTTTGTTGTTACTCTTATCTTCGCCTTGAAGCCTCGCAATATAAAGTACTATCGACTCGAGGACGGGCGAAGCTTGTGCTTAGAGTGCATGGAATCTGCTATAATGGATACTGGTGATTGTCAGCCTCTATACCATTCAATCAGAGATTATTATGAAGGAATGCATATGAGAATAGATCAGCAAGTTCCAATGCTTCTTGTTGAGAGAGAAGCACTTAATGATGCTATTGTTGGAGAGAAAAGTGTAATGAAAATTTCATTTGTTTGTTATAGATGATTTATTGATTAATATGTTCAATTCCTCTAAATTCTTCTCTATTGTTTCTGTCAGGGATTTCATCATTTGCCAGAAACAAGGGGTTTATGCCTTTCAGAAGAACAGACTGTAACCAGTGTATGATATTTTAAAATGTTCATTATTTTATTTGATTAGAATGAGGAAGCCACAATGAAGAGAAGTTGCAATTGATTGAAGAAAATTTCACTACTTAATGATTTCATGTTGTTTCAGATACATAGAAGGCCAAGAATTGGAGGTCATAGACTTGTTGGAATGAGAACTCAGCCTCAAAAGCTGACAAGAAAATGTGAAGTTACTGCAATTCTTGTTCTATATGGTTTACCAAGGTAACTATGGACAATGGAAACTTGGTTTTTCTTAATGATATGAACCAAACTGTTCGACTTCTACGATTTTAAAGACAAAAGTGATGATTTCCTTTTCCGATTACTGACTACGCTACTTTCTCATACTAGTGATGCTCAAACTGTATTAAGTTCTAATATATGTGTGGGTTGCAGGTTGTTGACAGGTGCTATACTCACGCATGAATTGATGCATGCATGGTTACGCCTTAAAGGTATAAAAACAGAATTCAATCTTTATCTTGGTATTTCAACTTCTAAGTATGTACATAACATTAATCTCTTTCATCTTAAACGGAGCAGGTTATCGCAATCTCAATCCTGAAGTAGAGGAAGGAATTTGTCAAGTTCTTTCATATCTGTGGCTTGAGACAGAAGTTATGCCAACAAACTCTAATTGTATGCCATCAACATCCACAGCTGCTTCTTCTTCGTCCTCCTCTTCATCATCAAAGAAAGGTGCACAGTCTCAGGTTGAAAATAAATTGGGTGAATTCTTCAAGTATCAAATTTTCAATGATTCTTCCCCAGCTTATGGTGGTGGTTTTAGAGCTGCTAATGAAGCTGTTAATAAGTATGGTTTACGTAGTACTCTTGATCATATTCGTTTGACTGGTTTTTTCCCTGTGTAATAAGAACACATGTTCTCTAAGTATGGATTGAAGAGCTTGTTGTCTTCTTTTATTGTTCTACAAGCGACTCTTGGTCCTTTTTTCTATTCAACTTTGTCTCTTTGAATGGTTCAAATTCAAAAGCAGAGAGAGGCTCTGACAACTCTTTCAACATGGTCCTGTGATGATGTCAGAATCCAATTTGACAAAAATTATGTATTCTATCACTTATTTCCTAATGTACTATTTAGCTTATCATTTCATCAATGAAGTTGACAATATAATATAACATTACTTTCACAAATATTCTAAAGCAAAGCATTTCTTAGTCACCTACTGAATTTTCTCAACTTAACATAGCAAATGTGCTTAAAGAATAATTACAATAGAAAGTAAAATAACATTTATAATATGACCTATTTGAAGAATTTTCTCAGAATATATCCCTTATAAATTGACAACTTATGTTTAAATAAGGTTCAGAATGACCCCATAACAAACCCAGAGTCATGTACATTTGTCAATATGCTGAGTAACAATTGTTGTCACAAATATTCAAAAGCAAAGCATCCCTTCCTCACCTGAATTTTTTCATCATAATAGCAAATGGGCTTTAAGAATTCTTTTTTTTAATGATTACAACAGAAAGTAACATTCTATAATAACATGACCTATTTGAAGAATTTTGTCAGAAAATATTCCCTAGAGTTTAACAACTTTTTTTTTTAAATAATGTTCAGAATGACCCTATAACAAATCCAGAGTCATTGATAATGAATTTATCATTTATACTAGGGGCCAAACGTAAAACAATGGGCTACAATTAATTAATATTCTAAAATGACAAAAATAAAGAAAACCACAAGTGTTCATGTAACTATCATTACTATCGGATAAATGGGCGACTTCTCAAAAGATACGATGCTGCACAACACTGCAACGCGACTGGATACCTTCAAATGGATGTGGGAAAAGACGTCTCCTTTAGGCATTGAGTTGCAGCCTTGCTATATAGTTCATTAAGCTTCCCTATTTTGTTTGACAAAGTGCAAAAGATCAAGCTCTCAAGAGTCAAGACCCGTATGTAACAGCCTAATATTAATGTTGTGCATGTTTCTGTACAGGCAAAAATGCGATCCCCACAGTAGTACTACAGAATTGCTTCCAACCGTGAGAATCTATGAAATGAAATGAACTTCAATTGATAAATGTAGCTCTAACGGTCCAACCCTTTTGCATGAATAATCATGAATAAGTAACTTCGTACATTTTACTTCTTGCAGATCAGACTCCAAAGTTGATGGGTGTATTCATACAGTAGTTATCTCGCCTAAAACCATCTTCAGTGTCTCATAAGTCATAAAACAAATGCCTACACCCGGCACCACCTTATAGTATTCAGGCAAAATTCCTCTGTAAAGGCCACGCATACCTTCCGTCCGGAATATGTGCTTGAATGTACCAAAGAGACCTGTATTGTACACACGGGCTCGCCCACCGGCCCCCTCAAGTTGCTTCCTCCGTCTCACAAGATCCAAGGGAAATGTTGCTGCATATAGAATAACAGATGAATTTAAGTATACCCCTTCTAGTCAATAAAAGATTCAGTATTACATAATCCTTTTTTTTATGTGAAATGCATCATCAAATCAGGTAACGTTATAAATTGACTCAAGCAAGAACCAATTCCAGAAATCTAATCAAAATTAAACATATTAGAAATAAATAAGCTATATATATGCAAAACATAATTTGTTATTGAAGTTTCCCTGTGTCTTAAACAGAGTTGAATGCCTGCACTTCAAAATCATATTTACAGGTTATGCTAAAGAATGACAGCAGTAAACAAGTATTGAAACCACAAGACTCCATAATTTGTTGTCAAATTGACTAGTTTTTCTTATCATAGCAGCATTCAAACAAATCCAGAACATGAAAGAGAAATGCATAAAATATTGGAATTGAGAGGAAAGTTGCTAGCCATGCAAACCACAAAAAACCTACCTGAACATACACAGTTGTTGTAGCAGTGGCAGAAAACATTTAGAATACTATTGATGAATTGGTTCTACTAGAGTTTTGTATGCATGTAGTTAGTGTCAATAGAATACAGTTTTGACAAAAATTATCCACCCTCCAATCCATAATATATGGTTTTTCTTTCAAGGAACTCTAGTTCTTTCCTATGTTCACAATTTCATTTATCCATTGACTTTTATCATGAGCAAATATATTATAATTTGTTACGACAATTTCCTTCATTTAGAATTAGGCTTATGCTGATTTATACTATTTAAGTAAGAGCAGATTCCTAAGAAACATGTGAACAAGTGCTGAAGAATTCTGATATCCGTCCAAACATCAGATGAAGGTAACCTAAGTGAGAAGCATACCTCGAAGAGGACACCTCTCACATTTGGTAACCGAGAGAATGATATAGGTTCATCCAAGTAATGACACCCCATGACGGAATCAGCTGCATACCTTGGGGAGACATGTCATAAAAAAGAACTTGGGAACATAATTAATTCAGTAAGATCTTTCGACAATAATAAATTTACTGAAAAACAGGAAAAGTGTCCTTTTGTTGTCTTCCCTTACTAAATTCTCAAATGCCAGATAAAATAACAACTCCATCCTGGTCTCTGGTTCTAGGGGGTCAGTCTGGTTAGATACTTGGTGCAGTTCTCTGCATCAAAAGCATAGTAAACCACTACAGACATCAACTTTTTATTATTAATTGTTTAACAAATTCAATAGTCTGACTAAAGGATTCTTTATTTTAATTTAACTGGTTGTTGAACATTTGACGCAACAACACTAAATTGAGTACTCTGATGCAACAAAGTAGGAAAAAGGTAAAAAACCAAAAGAATGTGCAAACCCCAATTGCAAGAAACATCAAAAGGAAAATTATCAGGAATATGCATCTGAGAAGGATCATCAAAATTCAAAAGTTCAAATAATCAACAATGTCTATGAATAAAAGAAAATAAAAAGTGCAAGTTAAAATTTTTGCCTTTTGATCACTAACCTGTTGATGATGCAATGCCTGAAAGACTGCCACAAGCCAGACTAACAACAACAGTTGAATCATTGGATCTGGTGAGCAGAAACAATCAAAATTAATATAGTTTTAGTTATGAATATACATTAATACATTATTAAAGGAGAACCATGGGTTACATTAGACTGTTAAATTAATTTTAGACTAACTACCTGTTTGACATCCAAAATGATCTCAAGCTTTCATATACGGAGAAGCTTATTGCTATATTTGGTCCGACAGTCTGCATTAGAACCAGTATGCATCTAAGTACACAAGAAATGAATATATACTTTGAGAAATGATAAATTGATAATAACATCATACCAAGAGAGTAGTTCCAAGTCCCTTATAAAGCCCAAGTAATCCCTCTTCCTTGATAATTGTTTGTAAAGCATGTCCGATTCCTCTATAGTACGTAAAGTTTGTCTGCAAAATTTTAACAATTCTAATTGTTACGAAGAAAAACACAAATGCAAGGATATAAAACAACCAGCTTTGTGCGAACAGTTCACCAACTTTAACTAGACGACTCTTGCAGATACATTTTCAAAATAAGACAATGTTAAGGTAAAGTCAAAGTCTTGCAAAGTTCCAAAATCTAAAATAAGACGATGCTTTTTCAAAATAAGACGATGCACATGACGCATCCAAAAACATTTGACGATTTAAATTTTACCTGTGCAGCGAGCCGCGTTCTTACAAGATCCAAGGGATAAGTAGATGTAGCAGCAGTTATTCCTGCCAGCCCACCACCAACAAAATGTATGCAAAGGTCTGCACTGACATTATCCTTATGCCTTTGCAATTGCGGAACCGTCCTCAACAACTACACATATTAAAAAACAATTAATATAAAAACAAAATCCAAGAACAAAAGTACATAAATATCATTACATAATACCTATATTCTTCTTACCTTCTTGTAATGCTCATATGAATAAAAATTAACAGAAGAATAAGGTAAACGGTGAGCAATTGTAACCAAATTCCCTTTCCAAAAAGCCCTAAACCCCTCTTCATGGATTATTCTCGAAGCCTCATTCCATATACTTGCTTTTCTCAAAGTTGCAACGTTAGAATGCATCCCCTGAATCTGAAAAAACAAAACAAAAAAAAAAATGTTTTCAGAATTCTAGAAAAACCATGGTTAATGAATTTAACATCCTCAATAACCTGTACCCCACCACTCTCTCATTCATTCATTCATTCATTGTTAAAGAAGTTGAGTGAATTCGCAACACAGTCACCAAAATCTATGAAGCAAGGATACGAACACAGACACATCCATGATAATAAATTGAGAAAATAACATAATTCAATGTACATAAGTGTCGGTGTCGGTATCAGACACCGGGATAGGCTCAATCTGAGCAAACTTATCTAAATTTGAGACCAAAACCAAATTAATTAAATGACTCATACAATTTTCAGAACTAAAATAGTTATTAACTCCATAGTTTTTAAAATTTTATCAACCAACTCCAATATTAATATCTATAACTCAAATTATCTTTTCATCCAAATTAATTAAATGACTCATACAAATTTTAGAACTAAATTAGTTATCAACTCCATAGTTTTTAAAATTTTATCAATCCACCCCAATATTAACATCTATAACCCAAATTATCTTTTCATGATAACATTATAAACACAACAATTCACCAGTTACAAATTATAGCTAAGAAAACAAAAAAAAAAAATTAAAATTTTATTTAAAAAAACAAAAAAGGAAACAAATTTGAACCTGAAAGAGGATAGTTAATCTCGCAAGTGGCGCTGTACATGTTTTACTCAAAGCTCCGGCAACACCTCCGGCGAGAAGCTGAGAAATAGTCCCAATCTGTTGCGGCGGCGGTTGTTGTTGAACTAACTTCCTTACACCACCGTCCACCGCAACACCAACCCTAGCCTCCGTTTGCATCTCAAATTTCCGATTTTACCCCCTCTTTTTTTCTTCTCTTTTTCCCTTTAACACCACTTTCGTTTAAGCAAATTGAATCTTTTCACTGTCAATAGAAGAAAATACAACATTCTCTCTCTCTCTCTCTACTCTTTTTCAATTTTCACTTTGTTTTCTCTCTGCGTATTGCACTTTGCACGACGTCGTTTTTGTGATTCGCGTATTCAAAACGGTGACGTATTACGAAGTGTTTGTGTTTAAAGCTGCACGTGGTGATCTGGTACGGTTAGTTGCAGGGTAATAACGTGTTTTTGTTTTGTGATTTTAAAGAAGATGGTGATGTGTGGTGGATTTAGGGTTAGAGAAAAAGATTAGTGTAGAAGTGGGTGTAGGAGATGCTTTTGGGGTGGAGAATATGAGGTTGTGTTTTGAGGAATATGCGTTGGTTTTAATTTAGACACAGCTGTAGATATTAAGGGTAGGTCTACGTCGGTTAATTTGAGTATCCTATTAGAATGTGACACGTGTTTATGATTTATCGTAAAACATTCTTTTATCATGTTTTATAGTGACCCCACTTATTAGCTTTGCTTTACCTCTTGGAAACATTTTTGGTTTGGTTGTTAACTTAATTAAACAAACAACTCGCTTCAATAATACTTGTTGTTTCAAAAAAAAAAAAAAGTTCAACTTGTTAAATTTGATGTTTGGAAAAAAAACAAAAAAACAAATTGTTAAATTTGATTTGCAACAATCCAAAAGATCACCTTAAATTTTGACTTGAACATATACGTAGGGAATATTTAATTTACGCAAAAAAAAAAAAAAATTCACAACCAAAAAATTTCATATATTTTCTTCATTTAAGTTGTGTGAGTTTATCATTAAACTATTTGATAAAGAAATAGATAAATAATTTTTTAGATTTAAATATTTAATTTTCTTAATCAAGTAGCCTAGTTTTAAGATGAATAAGCAAGATAAATATTGTTTGAATCCCAATTCTGCATATTATATATAATATTTTGGGATTTAATTTAAATATACCGACGATGTAAAATAATTTTACACCGTCAATCAATACTAGGACTGTCAAAATGGGTCGGGCTACCGGGCCGGCCCATTAGGCCTATATATTTTCACGGGTCGGGCTTCATAAATAGCGGGTCGGGCCTTATCGGGTCAGGCCTTATCGGACCAGGGTTTTTCATGGGCCGTCATGGGCCAGCCCACGGGCTTTTGGGCCGGCCCCTTAAAGAATTTTAAAAAAAATGTTAAAAAAAAAAAACAAACTGAAATTTTGATTTTGAAAGAAAAAGATATTTTTTTTTTAAGAAGAAACAAAAAAAAGATATTTTGACCCCTTAAGTTTGTTATTAGTAGGATAATTATCTTTTAAATTTAAAATAAGTTAGTTTTTATCTTTTTTAAATTTATTTTTCTATTGTAAGCTTATTTAAAGGCAAACATATTTAGAGTCAATTCAAGTTATAGTTTATCATAAAATTTTGACTAAACTCAAACGAATCCTCCATTATTTTTTTGAACTAGTCTAATCCTCCATTGTTAAATCATAAATCTCAATTGAAGGATTGTTTCCATTGTTGAAGACTTGAAGGTAAATTTCATCCTTCTCTTTATTTTGTTGTTGTTGATTCCTTACATTCCCAATTTGAAGGATTTTTTAGTTGTTGTATGATCTTTAAATTCTTTTTCGGTTTGGATGGTATCAAAAGTAATATTTTATGTGTGGATATATTGGATACTCTTTAGGTAGTTTCAATCATGGACTCATGGTTAAAAAATAGTAAATTAATAGAGAATAACATAGCCGATTGTCCGTAGAGACAACCAAAGAGCAATATTTTATAAAAAGTAGTAAATTAATTTTAAGTTAAGAGCAAATAAATAATGTTGATTTCAGAATCTAAGTAACACAATTTGCTAATTTTCTCGGTAATAATATTAATAGTACACCCTTTTGATCCTAGAAAACTGAGCTAACGGTAATAACTGTAAAAATCATGAATCCTTTTGACTATATATTATAGCTAGCTAGGAACATGTTTTAATTAATTTTACAAATAGCCACATTTGAATTGAACCTTTCATGCATATCAATTGTCATGTGTTGATTTATAATTTGTGCTTTTTTACTTTTAAATTGATGATGCAAAACGAACTTGGGACGTGTAACTATATGTTAGTGGCATGTATGAAGTTAAGCAAGTATAGTCAAGCCTAATCCTTTAAAAAGTCAAATGTGACTCTTGCCAAAAAGATACCTAAGCTAGCTAAGTCATGTATTCAAAGTAAAGCTGTTAATCTTTGGATGTAACGAATAAAGTGGACTCTAAGACGAACCGATAAAATTCAAATCTCAAGAGCATGGATTCTAATGAACCTGTTGTTTCTTTCTTGTGTATAACTTATAAGTACTTCTCGTTCTTACCTTTTATAATATAATAATCTTAATGATCAATTTATTTTTATTGTGTTTGTAATGTAGTCATGGATGATTTTGATACAACTTTCCAAGCTATTGACGAAGATGATTTGGTAATGTTAGAATCTCCTCTAGTTGCTAATACGAAAAATGTTATTGAGGGAGACTCTGTTGAAATAAAAAATAAGAAAAAAAGGGCAAGGCGATCTCCAGTTTGGAAACATTTTACAAGGATCGGTAAAGTTGATGGGGGAGAAAAATGTACATGTAATAGTTGTCATGGTATGTATACATGTGGTGGTGGCACTGGTCACTTAAAGCGCCATATTCTTGCTTGTCATAAAGTTCCAGACAATCATGATGAGGGACTCAAGTTGGATGACGAAGAAACATTATTGAAGTGGCAATTTGATAATAAGGCTTACAGAGATTCACTTGCTAGAAGCATCATAAGACATGATCTTCCATTTAGCTACGCCGAGTATGATGCGGTTTTGGTTACAAACAAGATATTGAATCCTGATTTTGTTCCCATTTGTAGAAACACTGCAAAAACCGATTGCATGAGTGTGTTTTCAAGTGAAAAAGAAAGGCTAAAGAGTGTGTTAGCATCCATTCCAGGTAGAGTTTGTCTAACTTCTGATGTATGGACAACTGTAACAACACAAGGTTATATGACTGTCACTGCTCATTATGTTGATCAAGATTGGAAGTTAAATAGTAAATTGCTTTCATTTTGTCACTTGGATAGTGCACATACAGGGGTTGAATTATCTGAAAAATTGCTTGGTGCTCTTAAGGATTGGGGAATAGATCGTAAAATATTTTCACTCACATTGGACAATGCATCTTCAAATGATAGCATGATAAAATTTTTGAAACAGAGGCTTAATTTGCAAGATGCATTATTATGTAAAGGAAAATATTTTCATGTTCGTTGTTGCGCCCACATCTTGAATCTCATTGTTCAAGATGGTTTGAAGGCGGTGGGTGATGCTTTGCATAAAATTCGAGAGAGTGTCAAATATGTGAAGGCCTCAGAGGGGAGATTGAGGGAGTTTAGAAAATGCATTCGAGATGTGCATCTAGATAATGTAAGAGGTGGATTCTTAAGGTTGGATGTTTGCACAAGATGGAATGCCACATATATGATGCTTGAAAGTGCTATTAGGTATCGACATGCATTCATTAGCTTGAGCTATGATGATAAGAACTACAAGATTTGTCCAAGCATTGAGGAGTGGGAAAGAGCAGAGACCATTTGTAATATCTTGGCTCCATTTTATAATATTACTTGCTTAATTTCTGGTTCATCTTACACAACCTCAAACTTATACTTCATGCAAGTTGCACTTATAGAGATGGAATTGAATAAAAATTTTAATAGTCAAGATGAAGTGATCAAAGATATGATCAAGAGGATGAAGGAGAAGTTTGACAAGTATTGGAGTGAATATTCAGTTACTATTTCACTTGGAAATGTTCTTGATCCAACATCAAAGTTGAACTTTTTGACATTTTGCTTTAAGAAACTTTACCCAAGTAATTATGAAGACAAGATTAAAAAAGTGAAGGATGGTTTGCTTGATCTCTTTGATGCATATAAACAAGACATGGTTCCAGCAAGCTCATCTTTAGCTAGTTCATCAAGAAACACTTATTCTCACTCAATTGACCAACAATTGAAGAATACATCGTTTATGAAGGTAAGGTTTATAAATTGTTTCAAATCCTTATGAAAGTACTTATTTCTACTATTGTAAGTCTGATAGTTAAAAGTTTAAATAATAGTTTATATAAAAAAAAAATTAAATAATAGTAAATGTGTTAATTCTATAATTAAAGTCTAATTAGTAGTAAATGTATCAAATAAGTGTTGTGTTGGTGTCATTAATATGTTAATATGTTTCCCTTAGAAAAATCAAAATAAAAGTTACTATAAGTTAATTCTCATGTACCAAAAAAAAAGAAGAGTTAATTCTACTGTTGTATTTATTTCTACTGTTGTTGTTAAATAATTGTTGTGTTGCCTTCTTAGTACTTCTTGCATTTTTTTCTTCATGAATGAGGCTGATTATATTCTATTTAAGTTTAATTTAAATATTTTTCGTATGTCTAATTCTAGGAATACCGTCAAGAAAAGATACAACAGATCTCAAATGATGGTAAGTCTGAACTTGAAATATACTTGGATGAAAAGTGTCTTCTGGATGATGATGTGGATATTCTTCAATATTGGAAGTCAAATAGTATTCGATTTCCTCAACTTGCAATAATGGCGTGTGACATTTTAAGCATCCCAATCACAACGGTGGCTTCTGAATCTTCTTTTAGTATCGGAGGCCGTATCTTAAATAAGTATAGGAATTGCTTACTCCCAAAAACTGTGCAAGCTCTCATTTGTACACGTAATTGGTTGCATGATTTTAAGGAAATCGGACCTTCTGGTAAGTTTAATTAATAATCTTTTTGTTTTATTTGCAATTTGCTTTTTAGTTGTTGACTTATCAAGTTATCATGTATTATGAATTGCAGATATACCAGAAGTCGAGGAGATACCATTGTATGAAAAATCAAGTGTTCAAGAAGAGACTCAGGCCGAGAAGTTATTTAATTTATATAATTTACGTTATGCATTTTAAATTGTTAGGTTAAAAGTTTAGTTTGTGATGTAAGCTTGAAATTTATTAGCTTTGAGGGTGCACTTTGTGAATTTATTATCTCTTGACTTTTGCACGAATATTTTGCATTATTTATTATCTCATAAAATTATGATACCCATTTTATTTTATGGATACTAATTTGTGTGTCATTCATACATTTTTTTAAAAAAATTCTGCTTTCGTCAAAAAAAAAAAAATCTGCTAAAAAAAAAAATAAAATTAATGGGCCGGCCCATCAGGTCATGTAGGCTTTTGTTTATCGGGCCGGACATAACGGGCCGGGCCATAATGTTAACGGGCCGGGCCAGGCTAGGCCCTTTAAATGTTCAGGCCCCCCCGGGCCGGGCCGGGCCAGACCAGGCCGGCCTATTTGACAGCTCTAATCAATACCAACCATGTTTTCCGCCATATCATCCCACTTCGCCCCACTTTTTTGATATGACATGGCAAAATGATAGTTGTTTATTGGACGATCGTGTAAAACTATTTTTACACCGTCAGTACATATCAATTAAACTCATATTTTTGGCAACTAAGTTATGCTCACAAAAACTAAAATGTTTAATCTAACTATATCTAAAAAGAAATTAGAGGTAATACTTGAGGATCTTGATTAAAAATAGAGTAAACTATTAAATTGGTCTTGGATTTTATAAGGTACATTTAAATAAGTATTTGACTCTATGAATATTTTAAAAATGTCTCAAATTTTGTAAGGTACATTTAAACAAATACTCAGCTTTATGAAGATTTTAAAAAGCTCTCTGACTCTGTAAAATTTTATTCATATTAGTCATTTTAAAAGTATGCTTGGGGTGTGAAGTAACTAGTGAATAGTGATAACAAGAAGTTATAGTTACAAAAAAGAACTTTCTAAAATGATTATAGTGGAAATGATTATAACAATGTTTTAAGAACCGGACCGGACCGGTCGGTTCGACCGGTTCAACCGGGAACCGGACACAGCAGCAGTCCGGATGAGTGCTAAGAACCGGTAGTCTGTAGAACCGGAAAAAAACCGTTCGGAACCGTTCAGAACCGTCCTGAACCGTCCTGAACCGTTCAAACCGTCGAACCGGGGGCGGTTTTAAAAAACCGGCCGGTTCGGAATCTACCTTTAAAAAACAAAGAAAATTCATTTTTTTCCCCATATTTATCGTTTCTTAACAAAAAAAAAAAATCAATTTTTTTAGTTTTTTACTCTTCTTTCCCCTTCTACGTGCAAGAAGGCAATAGAACGGACAAAACAAAACCCCATTTCGCCGCTCCTCTTCTACGAAACTACAACGCCGTCGTAACGCCATGTTTTCAAGCTTACAACACCACTGATTGCGTTTTCTCTTCTCTCATAACATGTATTTATTTTAGAATTTCTATGTTTGTAAACAACTACAGTTAAATCTTTATGACAGATACATGATTGAGTGAAAGTTGAAGAAATGATTTATTTTGAGAAAGTACTGACAAAGGGCAGCAGTTGATACACCTTTACAATTCAAAATTTTAGATTTCTCACACAATATAATATCAAGAAGAAGTAGATAATAGGGGAAGTAGAGAATGGAAAGTGATGGAAATGAGAGAGGGAGTATTGCGGCGTCTGTTATCACATTAGATCTAGGGTAAGTTTAAGTTTTTATAATATATATATATTGTGTTGACAAACTTGGACTATTGGGCTTACTATAATATATTTTTTATTGGGCTTATTTCTTACTTGTAAAAGTGGAAAATTGCTTTTTTCCCCCCCATTGTTTCCTCCAAGGCCCCCCAAAGTGACCATTTTGACCCTATAAATGCATTTGGACTATAGAATCCGAAATTTGTTATTTATGGTCCATACAATCCGAAATCAGTTTAAACAAGCAATTGGCTGGTTATGCCTGCCTTGTACGTGATGTTTTGCCCAGGAAAACCTGGGTTTGGACTGTACAATCCGAACGTCCTTTTTTTTAAAGGTTTTGGAGTATGGAAGCCGAAACTAGTTTGATATGGACCATAGAATCCGAAATCCAAAACCAGTTTAAACAAATACAGAAAGAGCTGGAAAAAACCAGGTTCTAAGATGCTACAGCTACTTGATAACAGTAGTGATACTACACTAGTTGTAATGTTGTTCATTCATTTCATTCTATCTAACAAAATTCTGACTATTCCTTTCTTCTTTGAATGAGTCATAATATTCTCTTTCTAATAGCTTATTGGCTTGGCCTGGCCCCTGCTATGCTGCTTAATGGCTACAAGAAAAAGAAGTAACTACAAGAAAAAGACTAGTTAAGGTGAAGTAAGAGGTTCACTTTAATCTACCTTACAAAATAGTTGCATAATTAGGGACTAAACTTATACATTACATGAAGAAATTAAAGACACATATGTTTTGGGAAATTGTTGTTTGATAATATTTGTTTCAACGAACCATGTTCTAAATTTAAATGCCAAAACACACCACCACATCAACACTCATTCAAGCAATTTCACAAACAAGTGGTGCACATAAATCAAACTCTATGCCCTAAATTCAATAAAAATCCCAAATTCATGTAAATTAAGACAGAAAATGAATCACGAAAATTGATTCGATCACAAACGAACACCACCATCAATTGAATGGATTGAGAGAATGAAAGGGATTCAAAACTTACTTATAATGTCTTTCATTCGGAATTTACGATCCAAATACTCCCCTACTAGCGTCTGACTTGAGTAAGAATGGAAGGGAATCGAAGGGATTGAGAGAACCGAGTAATTGAAGTTGTGAGAATTGAAGGGATTGAGAGAACCAAGTAATCGCTTCAGATAAACCCTAGACGGTCTAAAACAGTCCAAGCAATCTCAACGCAAAATTCTTTTATATATTTCCTCTTCGGACTGTAGAATTCGAACGTTCGCGTTTCTGGAGCGCAGAGGCCAAACATAATTGGGTTTGGATTGTAGACTCCAAACCAACGTATAATCAAAATTTTTGCGCACCCCCCCCCCCAAAACGTGTTCCCATCTATAATTGGCTGGTTTCGGATCCCACGAACCAAAAATAATATATTTCGGATCCTAGGATCCATAGCTTCCTAAACCCCCCAAATTCAAGGTTATTTTGGGATTTTTGGGGGGTTTAAGAGGAACATGGGGGGCGAAAAAAGCAATTTTCGTAAAAGTGGGCCAATTTTATCTTCTTTTTTTTTCATTAATTATTTATTTGTTGTATATTTCTAATTAAGTTAATAATTATATTTATATTTAATAATAATCCGGTTCAATGACGGTTCAATAGCAGTTGAATCGGTTAAACCGATTGAACCTTGAACCGATAGTCTCACCGGTTTGATCTCCAGTCCGGTTCTTAAAACATTGGATTATAACACGTGTGAATTTTTTAGAAAAGAATTATAACATGTATCATTGTTTAGTAGTTTAACGTGGCTTTTACTAAAACCATGCCAAAATTAAACAAATTTTAATCTAATACATATGAAATTTTAATCTAGTACATATTTCTCTTTGACAAACTTTGTTATATCCCATGCCTATAGAAAACATGTGTCAATGTGAATAAGTATTTTTCATTTTTGAACATAAAAATATGAGAGGTGCTATATCAATATAAAAAAGCTAGACAAAAATAAGATATTGTATTCTCTTTATTCATAACACGATTATCAATTATTTTTTTTTGTTAGAAATATGTGTTTAAATAACATTAGTGTAAAAGTATTTGGCATTCTTGTCTTATCAAATTTTAATCGATAAATATCATATTTTGTATTAGAACAACTTATTAATTAAAAAATTCAACACTTAAATCGTACATTCTACGGTAAAATCAAACAGACCAAATACGATATGTTACATGAATGAAATTATACTCAACATTTAATTTGCATTCCAGCATGTATAATCACAATGTTCAAACATATAAAAAGAAAGGGTAATGATACATATCTCTTGAAGCCAACATTTCCCACTTTACAATTAGTTAATTAACCACAATAAATCATAAATCGAAAGAAGATAAATATATGAACATGAAGATTGCATATAAATTTTAAAGTGTGTATATTACACTAAACTTTAAATTCGATTCGTTCCCACTAGTTCATACAAACCAAATGTAATTAGATAACTTGACGAATCTCCTTCAAGATACTTTTGAAATCATGATATGAATTGCACACTACTCATATCAAACATATAGATAAATAATAGTTTATAGAAATAAAGTTTCATTATTTACTCTAGTACACTAGAGAAAATAAGAAATGATTTAGAAATACTTTAGGCATAATTTAGACTCATGTGAGCATGAATTTTTGGATGTCCTTTTTGCGTTTAGGGTGACTCTATTTATAGAAAAACTCATACCAATTAATGAAGGGAACAGCCTAAAATAAATTTCAGCAATGCTAATTTGAATCAATACTGTACCCTTGATTCACTCTTGTTTACAAAGACTCTTAAGACTAAACTAAGATACACATGCTTGAGTAAGTACTTTACTATTTGTTTAGGGACTTCAACTTTGTTAAGGTCCTTTTATTTTGTTTGCATGATAAGTGATATGGTTCAGTTTTCTTTTTTATTCCCATGTCGAGGATTTACTAGAACTTTACATGTAAATAATGCTTGTTGGATTGTTGGTCTTGGATATGGCTTCGTCATCCACTCAGATATATGTTGTAACTATCTACAATAAGATTAACCTAAAAAAAAATCTATAATAAGATTAAGTTGTCTCTTATCTTTATCTATGCAGCAATGTTTGATTGTTTCATCTCAATCTAACCCAACAAAAAATTGTGGTTTCACTTTATTTTTTGTTTTGAAACTTTGTTGCCGATGACATTGATAAAGAATACAATGCAAAGTTCATATTTGAACATTAAAACTCTACTACAGAAGAATGAGATAAGGGACTAGGGTGTATTACATAAAGATCCATAAGAACTTACATTAATTGCATCAATAACCTGTAATATTACCCGCAATATTAGTATACTACAAATGTCACTCCAAATAAATCAACTCATCATTGGATCAAGTGCTAAGAAATTGATCAATCATAGGGATTCTTAAAATTCTTCAAGAGGCTAGGAATGCTTTTTGCTTGGACAATGATCTGGTTCCGCATTTTTCTCTCAAAATGCGCATAGTGGACGCTCTTTTGCTTAAGAATTGTCACTTTAATTAGCATGAGACGACGCATCCGAAGTTAGTGAGGTGGAATGCATTTGGCAGCACTGGCATGATCTTGAATGTGGACGAAAGTAGTATTAGTAATCTTGGTATTTCCGGTTTTGGGGGATTGATTCGCAATGCAGATGGAGCTTGGATTCATGGTTTCTTTGGTAACATCGGAGTCACTAACATCCTTCATGCGGAGCTTATGGCTATTTATAGAGGTCTTCTTTTAGCTTGGGATTTGAATATTAAAGATTTGTGGTGCTATTCTGATTTTGTCATGGCGATTACTTTAGTTACCAAACCTGTGGATGTGTGGCATCATTATGCAGCCATCATTAATAACATCAAGGACATCCTGAATAGAGATTGACAGGTCCTAATCTTCCATACCTTTCGAGAGGGCAACGCCTGCGCCGACTATTTAGCTAAGCTCGGTGCTAACTGTAATGAAGTCTTCATTTCCATTGCCAACCCGCCTACTGGTCTCAACTTTGCCTTCTAGCTGATGCTAGTGGGACTTGTTTCTATAGATAATTTTCTTTAGCTTTTTCTTTATTTGTTTTGCCAATTTGTACCCAAAAAAAAAAAAAAAACATGTCATCAACTACCTTTCCAAATTCCCCCTGCCAAGTTATCAATGAGTTTTTGCTGAGGTTTAGCTTTGCCCATCATTGGAGGCATCTTCTTTTTAAGATGACTGATAATGTAAGCATGTATCTTAACTGCTCGGGCTTGTTTAACAAATTCATTGATCTACAATAGTCAATGAATTGAATACATAAATTATGAAAACCAGCAACTTCAATAAATAACATAAAAACAATAACTAACTGGATTATGACATTCAGCAAAAGTATACATATCAGATTTCTCCCTTGAGATATAAGATTAGGTGTGCCAAAGCAGTGTATATTGATAAAAAGAAGAAAAAGATTACAAAAAAAGGAAGGGGGGGCAGAACCAAACCTTTCAAGAAGAGAACCTATAGGAAGGAAGGCCCAAGCTATTATGGTTATACACATTCAAAACTGTCCTAGGAATTACATTATACCAAGTAAAACCAGATGAAGTGAGACCTATAGAAGCTAACTTGTCATCTAAGCTAATCCCCTCTATATATATGAGATAAAATAAATTGCATATCCTTCAAAGAACCATGCAATTATTCCATCTGTTCCTTAATTTCCAGGGCACCATAGAAGGAGTTTTGCATGCAAGAGTAACTAACAATGAATCAGTCTCCAACCAAAGAAGTCGCCATCCTCTATTATGAGCAATCTCAATAGCAAACATGACACCAAGGAGGTCTGCATGGAAGGCAGTGTCTATACCAATATTTGCATGATTCTGATTTCTGAAAACAACCAAAAAAACTAGCATGGTGATTTCTGAAAACACCTGCACAAGATGCTTGACCTGGACTACCTATTGCTGCCCCGTCCGTGTTGCATTTTATCCAAAGATTTAGGAGGCATCCAGAATATCTCTTTGATAGAAGGGGCTTTGGGAGAGTTGATTTTGACATTAAAAGCTTTAATAACTAAGAAATCTGACATGGAGTTGGTAGATGTAGCCTTAGTTGCATTTCCAGATATGACTGTGTTGGACATAATGAAGGCTTTAGCAGATCTTAAACAAGGTTTTACATTATTGAAACTCGCTTGATTTCTGTTGTACCATATAGAATTAATAATGTTGATCGAAGCAGCTGATATAACCAGTTTACATTGGGGACCCCAACCACTCTCACAGATATTCCACATTGTTTCTGAGTTGATGACTTGCAAGTTGATGTTTAACATATTTAAGAACCAATCCCATAAGCTGTGAGCAAAGCTACAATGAAAGAATACATGCTGAGAAGACTCTGAACAGTTAAGACACAATTTGCATATGGAAGGGATATGCCAACCTCTATTCATTAGAATCTCATCAGTTGGAACTTTATTATGCATAAGCCTCCAAACTAGAGAGGATCTAGAAGGAGGGATAGAAGGATTCAAAAGAAACTTATACCAATTAACATGTTGATTCTCAGGACAATAATAAATATAAGCTTCCTTAAGAGAGGGAGAGAGAGCCAGTTCGAGAGTGATTCCAAACTAATTCATCTTCTTTTGGTTCAAGAGTAATGGAAATTTCAGAAATACAATGCATGAGATTAGGCAGAGTAGTATTTTGCAAGAATAAAGGCACCAGCCACTGACCCTCATGTATGAAGCTTTCCACCTTAGAAATGAGCTGAAGCTTTGAGTTATGAAGTAAATTTAGCATATGCACCAGAGGGGAACCACACCAGTTATCTAACCAAAAATTGATGTTCCTACCATCCCCAAGAAACCGAGATAAATGATCGACAATCTCTGCATATTTGATCTTAATACCACTCCATATTTGAGGAATAAATATGATGATTAATAGTTCGATTTTGTCTCAGCATTCTACTGCTTAAAAGATTACTCTACTGCTCCTTTGAATGCAATAAATCCCAACACAGTTTTAAATTAGAAGCTTCATTCTATTTTGACAAATTTCTAATCCCAAGGCCACCCCCATTATAAGGTTTACAAACTTTCGCCCAAGAAATTGTCACTAACTTTCTTTTAGAAATCTCTCCACTCCAAATAAAATTCCTCATCTACAATTCAATCTCTTTAATTAAACTGACCAGCCAAGAGTATATCAGGAAAGTGTGCATTAACATACCATGGATAACACTTTTAATCAACTGCACTCTACCAGCTAGAGACAAAAGAGAGGCCTTCCAAGCAGAGAGCTTAATCTTGACTTTATCAGCAATAGGCCTCAGGTGAGATGCTTAAGGCTTACCTCTAAAAATAGGCATTGCCAGATAAAAAAAGGAGTAACACCAATGTTAAAACCTATCCTATTAGCAATGTTCTGAAGTCTAGTGCTATTCATGGAAACAGAAAAAATGGTAGACTTTGAAGGGTTAATAACTTTACCTGAAGCACTAGCATATCTATCAAATGTTTCTGAAATATATAATCCCCAAATGAAAGGAAAATCAAAAGGTTGACTTCCTAGTAATTTAATCATATCAATCTTCATAAAATTAAATAAATAAACTCACTCTTTGATCTGAAAGAAGGACTTCCTGTTCTTTTTCAAACAGTTCCTTTCCGATTGGACCACAAGTGACACAAAATACATCTGCCACAATTCCACCATAAAAATAACATTTGTGCAACTTCATGATACTAAATAAAGATAAACTTAAAATAACTAGTGATTGCAGAAACACATTGAGATCTTTCCAACTTTCCATGTCAAAGAGAACATTTTAACACTGACATGCATATACAGCGACATACCCAATATACTCACGAGTGACTTCAGGTGTGTTCAGCACCTTCCCGAGCGACAAAATTAAGGCTCCATAAACCCTCATCAGATGTAACATAGAGCCAAATTGACGTCAGTATTCCCGATGCATGTACTAAAAGATTCATTATTATATAAACAAACAGAAGTTTAACTACACAAGCGCTTACTTGCTGAGTATCAATTTGATCTCCCTTGTTCAAAACTACTCAAATTTTGTCATTTGTCACCACGCCCCCGCAAAGATGATATCACATGGTTGAACTCGTCACTAATATCAAGTTTGTGAGGATCAAACAAGAGGAGTATGAAAGCACACTTAGCAGCAAACCAAGATTGTTACACCCGTAAAATCATATGCTCGTTTTGTCCGTTGCTTTTCTCCGGATAGAACTCCAGGACTTTCCACAAATGTAATGTGCTCCAGTAGCTTTGGACAGTAAAAAACTGGTTATGTCCAAATGCGCAAAAGTAAAGTCTATAAACTTGTTCAATCTAGCTAAAACAACTTACAGGATGAGGCATTTGTGAACACTCAAATTTTGACAAGAAAGCTGTGCCAAAAGTTTTAAGTCCATTAAACGGCATGTCTGCTTGGACAGCACCAGTATTTCCAGGGATGCTTCTCTCATCAGTTCCAGACTGTACACCAACACAATTCGCTAGTCAAAACTAATGCAATAATTCATTTTCCAAGATGACTTGAAGATATATTACAATAATTCAAAGAATAATGCTAAGAACACAATTTTTTTTTTTATGCAAAGAACACAATCTTTAATACACTATTTTATTGGTTAAAATTCATATGGGTCCCCCACCAAAATTATATGCGACCCACGTGATTTGGTCGGACCCATATGAATTTTAAATGATAGAGTGTTGAAAAGTGTGTTAGTGTGTGTTGCTAGAACTCCTCATAATTCAAATTGTCAAAACTAGGCACTGATGCAATAATAATTTGAAAACTAAGAAAATCTTAAGGTATTAAGAGTGTTTTGGGAGGGACTCTAGTTGTCTGGCACATACTATGACAACAACAAACAAACCTATCAGTTGTAGGTTCAGGTCCAATATGTGCACCTAATATTTACGGTTATGGGAAGTGCCACACTGGAAATCAAGAAAAAAATATCTGGTCATAAAAACAGAAAAGCATGAATTGCGAAAGAAGTGACACCGATATGGATATAGAGAAAGCAGAAGTACTTGCCTGGATAACCACATTTAAGCAGATGTTTGATAAATGTTGTTTTACTTTTACCATGGCCAGTTGAGTATTGTCCCAAAAGCATAACCAAAGGATTGGCATCAAAATCACTATTTGTCTACAGTAAATAAAGCGTTGTTATCAACAAAGATGTCAATTCAATTGTGTATTTAAAACATAGCAACAATGAAACCGATCTATAATAGCCAGTCATTTCTAAAGACAGTAACTTATTACTGACCAATAATGGGGAGACAAAATCATTAAAATGGTACGTAACTTCTAAAGGCTTCAACTTCTGGATGTAGAGTCTCTTCAAGCCATCAATTATCGACGTCACAGAGGAAAGTGGCACCTGTGGAAACCCTATAAGAACATACATTGATAATTTCTAAGCTTTGGCAATAGCAAAGAAGTAGTAGCAACACACAAATTAATTACCATTACTCAAATACAAATCCAAATACATTACCATTACTATATATATAACAGTTATACACTGTCGGTATAAAATAGTTTTACATTGATAGAGACCACCATCTTTCCACGTCACACTGTCAGTTTAAAAATAGCCATACAAAGTGGATTCTCAAGTAGAAAACTACAGCAGGGGCAAACTTGCAAAAATCACATTATCATCTAAGTTTTGATCCTATTGGATTGCATGTTACCTCCAATTAATTTCTCAATTCCTAAAAGCTAAAAGTAATCAATTTAATCACTTTTTTATGAACTATCAAATCAAGCAATGATATCTTGAGATTATTTACAAGTCATAAATGCAACAAAAGAAGAAAAACAAGAAAACCTGTTTAAGATCTTGACAAGACAAATTAGACATGGCGAAAAACTTGGTGGCATCATTCCCCGTTATACGTCCATCACCATCTGAAAATTAAAGTGAGCACAGTGTTCAATTCCATCGTTAAACCGAATCGAATCTCATTTAACAGAATTAAAAAAAAAATTGAGCAAGAAAATAGTGAAAGCAGATTATTACCAGAATCAGCGCAATTGAACCATTGCTGGTAAATGTTCTGATGTTCTTTGGAGCATGAACCGATTGGGATTGGATCGAACTCCATCGACTAAATCTTTTTCTCTTTTCTACCTCACCGTCCACTTCTTCTCTTGTGTTGTTTCTATATCCTCTCTTGTTATATTGTTTTTCTTCGTAAGAGTCCGTGATCGAACATAGTTACACCATTTAAATCAATCCATTTTTGGTTATTATCTGTTTCTTTCTATTTTACCAATTTTTTGCTAATAATGTTACCTCATCTTTATTCTTTCTTTTTCATTACTTATTTTGATAGCACAAAAATATTATTTCCTAGTTTGAAGCAAAAGGAAAGGGTAGTTATTGAGTTTGATTCCAAATCCAAAGGAGAAACCATGATTTGGAATGAGGATTAAGGAGTATAATAATGTGACAACGAGACTCAACATGTAAAGAATATCTATGTGTGTATTTATGTGTGTCACTATTATATCACACACTGAAGCTATTGCAAAATTGTTCTTTTCAAACTCATCAAACCTTACAAAGCTTGAGTATGACTAGATATAGAAGCTACTGTTCATAAGTGACTAATATGATTCAAATTTAGCTTATCCAAGAGTAGTCACTGCCATGGATCTGAAACAACAGTTACTTGACAGCAGACTCGTCCATTTAACTAAGTTTCAACAATGTAAAATACTTTTGTCATTCACTTCTTCGACAGAATTTGAGAAACCTGATCAAATACACAGGTAACTATTATTATACATAACTGTTACATAGATTAGCAACCAAATCATAAATCTCTAAACTAATGTAAAAAAATGGTCAAATCAATCTTCTAGATCTTGTTAAGGACTGTACGTTGTAAATGGATTACACACCTTAATTTTTGTGATGTCTGAAATATCTAAAACATGTGTACCACCGCAGGGACAGCCCGGATTATCCCCTATCCTCACCTCATAATGCGAGGCGTGCTTTCCTGTTTGAGTTGATGAATTAATATCAGACATACTAAACAGCAAAACAGACTGATTATAGAGATGAAATTAAAATTGTTTCAAGTTGTTATAAACTAATCACAAAAACTTAAATTGATACTTGAAAACACGCATGGTTTAATTATTTATATCTATAACACACCTACTCATGCAAGAGCCTTATGTTATGGACTTGAAGTGTGAACAATAGACAGGTCCACCTGTAATTCAACCTTCTTTAATAGCAGAAGGAGGCGGCAAATATCGAACTCTAGACCACTTATTTATTACTTAAGAGACTGACACCATTTCATACCCCGATTGTTTACCCCCTGCAATGTGGGCGACTTTTGGTTTACTATTGCCTAATACTGTAATGTTGTCTGCTGGTCTTTGACAGTGAATCTAAGGTGAGTTTACTTATTTAACCAAAAGAAAACAAACAGAAAATCTGGAAGGAATCTTGTAAGATGACAAACTCGCAGGCATCATGGTTATAACAAAACCAGCAACTAGTTCATGATAAATAACACATGAATAGTAAAGTAAATGCCCTGCAGAATGCAATTTTTGGCAGACAAATATCAAGCAAATGCCCTGCAGAATGCAGCCTAAACAAAATACTCCGAAGCAAATAATGAGATTACTAGTAACAGAATTACAAATTTTTAGATAAGCAGTGTAGTAACTATACATTAAAATGAGAGTTTTAAGAAAACTGTGTAATAATGGAAATAAAATCAAGGGTAAAGTGTCACTCCTAAGAAGCCATAAATTAAAAAAAGCAAAAGAGTCCCAAAACAAACTACTAGAAAACCATGTAAAAAGTTTTAAGAGGAATCCAAAACATCTAACCCCTCAAGAAAACTCTAGCTACATACATAAGTTTAACTAACTTTCTAACTACAGTACCTTATAAAACTTCTTTACCACAACTAGTTTTAGATCATTCGTCATCGTCAAGGTTTAAGTCCTTCTGCAAAAAATACCAATTGGCTTACCGCCTTATCGAAGCCAGCTTTGTACTGCTCTGAATTTTCAACCTTTAATTCTTCAATTTCAGCTTTCAGCATCCCAACAGTAACCTTGTGATCCTCTTCTTTGATCCGCAATCTTGTTATACTCTGATAATTTTCCTTCATCAACTCTTTTCCTCTTTCTAACAATTGCCTATTCTCCAAACTTGATTCTTTCAAAGATTTCTTCAGTTTGTTCCGCTCATCATCCAGACTAGTCATCCACTCAGCCATTTTCTTCTCGTATTCAGACAACTTCTTCTTTAATTCATTAATCTCTCCGACATAATTCTTTTCATTTTCAGACAATTTTTTTTTGCAATTCCGAAATCTCTGCAACACAATTCTCGTGTTTCTTTTTCATATTACCAAACTTTCGCACAAGAACACGAAGACTGAATAAAATTCCAACCCTTCGACTTTTAGCAACAAACTGTTAAGAAAGCAGTTAATTCACCTTGAAGTTTGTTTTGTTTGATCCTAGGTAGTTAGTTGGTTAGTCTAACTACCAAAAGTTGTTAGGAATTAGTTAGGCCAAAGGTAGTTACTTGTAGCTTAAGTAACAAGCATAAATACACCTTAGTGTATCAATTGTAAAAAAACTTTTTGGCCCATTAAGGATGAATAAAATTTCTATTTTTCTCTAAGCTTTCATAATCAGTTTTTCACCAAAATCATCAAGAAATGTTTCATCTTGTTAAACACAGTTTTTGCAAAACTATGTGTGTGTGCTCAAGCTCAAGCCTTCCTCGCCTATGAGCTTGCCTGCAGTGTTCGTGCCTGTGCCTGCAATCCATCCTCTGAAGAACATCAGAGTCAGAGGCAACACAACCTCTGAACCTTGCATCCTCTGAACCAAGCAAACTCTTGCTTCTGCTGCGCCAACAATTGGTATCAGAGCCTGGTTCAATCACAGGTAACAAGAGTGAATTGTGAAGGAATCAAGTGGAGAAACACAAAGTGAGCTGTGTAGATTGATTTCTTGAAGATTCAAGATGAACACCCAAGGTTTTGGTACAAACATTCTGATTCTTGATGGAAAGAATTGGGATAGATGGAGTGCAGTGATGAAGTCCTTATTTGGAGCACAAGAGTGTCTTGAGGTAGTGGTGAATGGATACGATGAGTTGGGAGCAAATCCAACCAATGATCAGAGAAATACCTACAAAGAAAACAAGAAAAAAGACTGCAAGGCTTTGTTCTATATCCAGCAGAATTGTGATGCACAGCATTTTGAAAAGATTTCAAAATCAACTAAGTCCAAAGAAGCTTGGGATATACTCGAGGGTTACCATGATGGTGGAACCAAGGTCAAGAAGGTGAAATTACAGGCCTTTAGGAGGCAATATGAGTCTATGGTGATGGAAGAGGATCAAAAAGTAAGTGATTTCTTCTCAAAACTTCTTGCACTTGTTCATCAAATGCAAAATTGTGGAGAGACTGTCACTGATGAAATGGTAGTAGAGAAAGTGCTTAGATCCTTAACTCCAAACTTTGATAATGTGGTAATAGCTATAGAGTATGTGAAGGATACAGCTACTATGAAAATTGAAGAATTACAAAGTGCTTTGGAAGCACATGAGATTAAAGTTCTCAGTAGAGGTTCAGAAAAGAAAGAACAACAAGCCTTGCAAGCTCAAACCAACAAGAAAGAAGATAATGGCAAGAACTACAAAAAGAAAGGCAAAGATAAACCAAAGTGGCTTAAAGATCAGAGTTCAAAAACTGATGACAAAGCTGAATCCTCTAAAGGAGGAGGTTTTGTCAAAGGTAAGAACAAGAAGAAGAACTTTGATAAAAGCAAGGTGAAATGCTACAATTGTGAGAAGCCTGGCCATTTTGCAGATGAGTGTTGGTACAAGAAAGATCAACAAGAGGCTAATGTTGCAGAAGAAAGTGATGTCAAGTCTGTCTTGATGATGGCTACTATAGGGGATGAATGTGAGAAGAATGAAGAATGGTTTCTTGATTCAGGATGTTCAAATCATATGACACCACATAGAGAATGGTTAACCAATTTTGATGCAGACAAAAGGTCTAGTATAAAACTAGCAGATGGGAGAAAACTTGCTGCTGAAGGTATTGGTAACATAGTGATCAAAAGTAAGAAGGGAGGTAAAGTGATCATCTCTGAAGTGTTATATGTCCCTGGTATGAACTGCAATTTGCTCAGTTTAGGTCAATTGGTGCAAAAAGGGTTCTCTGTAAGTATGGAGGATAATGCACTGAAGCTGTTTGACAAAATGAAGAACTTGATCTTGATGTGCAGCTTGTCAAACAACAGAACCTACAAGTGTAGAATCTCAAGTGTAGATATGATGTGCATGTCTACCACAGTGATTGATGAGGTTGAAGCACTTTGGCACAAAAGGTATGGACACTTGAACTATAGAAGCCTCAGTGATTTAAATTCTAAGGAATTGGTGTATGGCCTGCCTAAGTTTAAGACTAAGAAGTCCATATGTGAGATATGTGTGAAGAGTAAACACAGTAGAAAACCTTTTGTAGCTGAAATGCCTAAGAGAGCTAGTGGTGTATTGCAAGTTATTCATAGTGACATCCGTGGTCCATTTGAAGCTGCATCATTAGGGGGAAGAAAGTATTTCATTACATTTGTTGATGAATATAGCAGAATGATCTGGTTATACACTTTGAAGCTAAAGAGTGAAGCTTTAGAAGTGTTTAAGAAGTTTAAAGTCTTGATTGAAAAAGAAAGAGAGAAGGCAATTAAGATTCTGAGAACAGATGGTGGTGGAGAGTACACCTCAAGAGAGTTTGAGAACTTCTGTACTAATCAAGGCATTACACATGAAGTTACTGCTCCATACACACCACAGCACAATGGACTAGCTGAAAGAAGAAACAGAACATTGTTAGATATGGCAAGAAGCATGATTAAGCAGAAGAATTTGCCACACATGTTCTGGGGTGAAGCAGTACTTACTGCAGCCTACATTCTGAACAAATGTCCAACTAAGAAACTGAAAGTTGTGCCAGAGGAAGCTTGGTGTGGGAGGAAGCCAAGTGTGAAACACCTCAAGGTTTTTGGCTCATTATGCTATAAACATGTACCAGATGCTAGAAGAACCAAACTTGAGGATAAAAGTGAAATAATGATACTCATAGGATATCATCCAACTGGTGCCTACAAGCTATACAATCCAGTTACTCAGAAGGTTCACATTAGCAGAGATGTAATTGTGAATGAAGAAGAGAAATGGAAATGGGAGAAGGAACCAGTGTACAATAGTGAATTGCAGTCAACTTTCATCTATCCAAGTTCAAGTGATGAATCTGATGGAGGTGATGAAGGTGAACCTGCTGCTGAAACTATTCAGAATCAAGGTACTGATAGTGATGGTAATATGAATTTATCAAGTGATGATGATGATAGAATTCATATGATTGCAAGGACTCAAAGAACCAAACGTGTACCAGCTAGATTGAATGATTGTGAAGTTACTCAAGACAATGCAGTGAATGATGAGGGTGATCTCATTCACTTTGCATTACTAGCTGATTCTGAACCATTGAACTACAGAGATGCTTTGAAAAGTAGTGTGTGGAAGAGGGCAATGGAAGAAGAGCTGAAGTCAATTGAGAAAAACCAGACTTGGAAGCTAGTTGACTTGCCAGACAAGAAAAATAAAATTGATGTGAAATGGGTGTTCAAAGTGAAATTGAACCCTGATGGCACAATTTCAAAGCATAAAGCAAGGTTAGTTGCTAGAGGATTCTTACAGAAACATGAAATTGACTACAATGAAGTGTTTGCACCAGTTGCTAGAATAGAGACTGTGAGGTTGTTGTAGCATTGGCCTGTAAGAACAAATGGAGCCTGTACCATCTGGATGTGAAATCAGCATTTCTGAATGGTCCGCTTGATGAGGAAGTGTATGTGTCACAGCCTCCAGGTTTTGAAATAAAAGGAAAAGAATCAATGGTGTATAAGCTGTATAAGGCACTATATGGCTTGAAACAGGCTCCTAGAGCATGGAACAAAAGGATTGATGACTTTCTGATTCAGATAGGGTTTAAAAAGTGTGCTGCTGAGTTTGGTGTATATGTACATTGCCCTAAAGATGAAGATATAGTCATAATCTGCTTGTATGTTGATGACTTGCTCATAACTGGAAGTAGAATTGCAGAAATTGCAAAAGTGAAAGATAAGCTCAAAAGTGAATTTGAAATGTCTGATCTTGGTGAACTTTCATTCTTTCTAGGAATGGAATTTATGAGAAGAGGAGATGGTATAGTAATGCACCAGCAGAAGTATATTGGTGAATTGCTTGAAAAATTTGAAATGGAGAGCTGCAATCCATTATCAAATCCATCAGAAACAAATACAAAAATTGATGAGTGCTCAGATGAAGAGAAGGTTGATCCAACTGTGTTCAGACAAATAGTTGGCTCATTGAGATATGTGTGCAACAGTAGGCCTGATATATGCTATGCTGTGAGTGTTATCAGCAGATTTATGCATGATCTAAGGAAGTCACACATGATAGCTGCTAAGAGAATCCTCAGATATCTCAAAGGTACTTTGGAAATTGGCTTGCTATTCCCTATTGGTACAAACAGTGCAGGGAGTACTTTGATAGGGTATTCTGATAGTGATTGGTGTGGAGACATAACTGATAGGAGGAGCACATCAGGGTATGTTTTCAAGTTCAACAATGCTGCAATCTCTTGGTGTACAAAGAAACAAGCTGTGACTGCTCTCTCATCTTGTGAAGCTGAGTATATAGCAGGCACCTTTGCAGCATGTCAAGCAATTTGGTTGAATTCAGTGATGATAGAAATCAAGTGTGAACCAGTGAAGCCTCTGATTCTAAGGATTGATAACAAGTCTGCTATAAGTCTTGCTAAAAATCCAATTTCACATGGCAGGAGCAAGCACATTGCTACCAGATTTCATTTCATTAGGGAACAAGTGACAAATGGAATGATTGAAGTGCAGTATTGTCCAACTGAAGTACAGCTTGCAGATGGTTTTACAAAGGCTGTGAAGCTTGACAGGTTTGAGTTTTTGAGGAGGAGCCTAGGACTGGTTGTTTGCAATTCAAGCATGAATTAAGGAGGAGTGTTAAGAAAGCAGTTAATTCATCTTGAAGTTTATTTTGTTTGATCCTAGGTAGTTAGTTGGTTAGTCTAACTACCAAAAGTTGTTAGGAATTAGTTAGGCCAAAGGTAGTTACTTGTAGCTTAAGTAACAAGCATAAATACACCTTAGTGTATCAATTGTAAAAAAACTTTTTGGCCCATTAAGGATGAATAAAATTTCTATTTTTCTCTAAACTTTCATAATCAGTTTTTCACCAAAATCATCAAGAAACGTTTCATCTTGTTAAACACAGTTTTTGCAAAACTGTGTGTGTGCTCAAGCTCAAGCCTTCCTCGCCTATGAGCTTGCCTGCAGTGTGTGTGCCTGTGCCTGCAATCCATCCTTTGAAGAACATCAGAGTCAGAGGCAACACAACCTCCGAACCTTGCATCCTCTGAACCAAGCAAACTCTTGCTTCTGCTGCGCCAACACAAACGATGTCCACATTTCATCTGCCCCTTCCGAAGAACTAGGCTGGTTGTTACCAAGAATTGGTACAGGAGGTGAACTTGAAACCTCCAGTCGAGGCCGTTTTACTTTAGTATTCTTGCGGGGTGCGTTCGGAGAATTATTTCTTGAAGCTTCTTCTAACGAGTTCATCACCAGATCCATTATTCTATTACTTTTTCCGTTAGAATTCTTTCGCAGACACTTCTTTCACCAACATTGTTGATAGTCTTACCGAAAAGAATTTAATTTATATGCACCGTCGGTATAAAGTTATTTTACACATGCGTCTAATAATATACCGACACATCATGTATGATAATTAAAAACACATGATGTGTCACATTCATTAAATGATGTGGCAAAGTGTTATTGGATGCATGTGTAAAAAAATTTTACACCGACGGTGCACAACAATTAAACTCTACCGAAAAATGCATGTGGAAAGCCAAGTTATCTAAATCTATCGTAAATATAAGAAAAGAATATTATGATGTTTAAAAGACCATTTTGCCCTGCCTGATGGCTTCTCCTGATGCCATGTGTGATGACCATTTTACCCTTCTCAAAATTTTGCTCTTCTATGATACACATGTAACCGTGTTGTTGCTTTGGAAAAGAAACGGTGTATATTCTTCCTCAAAATATTGTCACAATCTTTTCAACTTCATTTTGTCCTACTCTTATTTTCCATCATATTTTAGTTTTCTACATTTTTTATCATATTTTATTTCTATTATTTTATTATTATTTCAAAAATTCAAAAATATTATTTTTATATTCATTTTTGTTACTTCACCTTCAAGAAACCACATTTCACCATCAAAATTACACTTATATCCCAAATAAGGTTCACTCACCGAAATACCAATTTGAGCAAAGTCAACATTCCCAAAAATAGGAATAAGTGACAAAAATGTACCAAAAACACAAAAAAAGGGAATATACCAAAACAATTCATTTGCATGCCTTCATTCTCATCTAGAATACTCTAGAAACTGGCCACCTCATCAAAATTTCGTGGTCCCTTTAATTATTGGATAAGAAGGATCATGATTGGAACAAATAAAACCACCACTATAACATCAAAGATTCTCAAAAATGTCACTAATGAGAAAATTCCTTTTTCACCCTTTATAACCTAATTCCTTCAGCCTAGAATGTTCCTATTGTCTCTATATAAGCAGTAGTGAAGAAAGGAATAAAGGTGAAATTTTCTGAAGAGCTAGAACCACCAAAAATCTCATCTTTGTCACCATCTTTTCCATTTTTCGAAATCCATCAAAACATTATTCAAACTTCAATTTTCTTTCATAAAACTCTTCTAATACACCTCAGAAGTGAAACCCACAAGAAAAAACGAAGGAAAAACGTTAGAGACAGGCTCACCGCTCACCCGAAGTTCAAAATAGCAAAGAAAGGAGTAGGTGTTAACCCACCAAAACAAAGCTCGAAACCAGTAAGATTCTAAACACTTTCTACTCCTAAACATCACCTGAAGCTTTCCCAACCCTTGATTTCTCTTAATCTGAATATATATGAACTTTCTATTTTTTGGGGTTTTTCAAAGTTTGAACCTTTTTTGAAATACAAACATCATTTGAAAAATCTGGGTTTATTTTATGATCTATGAAAGATTTTGAACGAAACGATATATAAACTTTTAATTTTTGGTCAAGAATTGATGATGTTGTTGTTGAGGCCGTGAGCTTCGTTGAAGCTTTCATGGTCGTTCCCTCATGTGTTCTTCGTGAAGAAGATGAAAGGAGGTTAAAGACGATGACATGGCGACGTGTCATTGGCTCCCTCCAGGTTTAAAACACAATCGTTAGATTGGTTAATTAATTAAATATTTGATTAAGTGAGTAACCATTTAAGTTATTTGATTAAAGGTGCTTAAGTTACTAAGTGCTTAAACGGTTAAACACTTAAGTAAGTGATTATTAGTTATGTGATTAATTAAGCAAAACCTCTTAAGCTTATTTTTATAAGTTCATATTTAATGTTTGGTTTACTTATTTGATTTAATACTTTCATCTCAAGTTTGTTTCTCAAAAGTACTTCTCTACTTGAAAACCCCGTAACTAAAATAAATGGAATGAAAAAGACGAGAAAACGCAAATCACCAAAAATGGGAAATGTGAATATCTAAGGATACCAAAATGGAGTTGAAACTTGAAAGTGTGAGCATAGTGTTCAATTCCATCGTTAAACCGAATCGAATTTCATTTAACAGAATGAAAAATAAAAATTGAGCAAGAAAATAGTGAAAGTAGATTATTACCAGAATCAGCGCAATTGAGATCGGATCGAACTCCATTGATAGTAGAACAATACATTGTTACGTTTCATGCTTCCAAAACGAAGAATAGATTTTGAGAAATGCCAAGGACACTCTCTATCACACTCATCTAACACACTCCAATAATATTGTGCCACATCACCCATTTCACTAACTATTATTTTTCCCACAAGATGTTAAGATAAATTTAAAATTTTTAAAATATAACGAACCAATTTGAAACAAAATAAATATAATGGACCAACTTATAACTAAAATAAATATAAGAGACCAAATTTACAATTAAACCATAATTTCATTCATACTTTAAATAATATGAGTTTTGGCAAAAAAAATTTTGAATTAGTAGAAGCTTGAGTTCTCCAGGAGATGTTTGTGCGAGCCATTTTTGTATGAAACCAATCTTCGTCGAAAGTTACAAACTTGTTAACCTTTCTCCTGTGGCTGACAGGGATAAGAACTACACAAACCTACAAAGAGGAAAAAAGACAAATATTATTAAATAAATTAAAATTACATAAAGAGTCGAACAAAAATTTTTTTTTTACCAAATTTTAAAATTAAATTTGTACTTGTCTGAAAGATATGTTTTCTTTTGAGAAGGTTAGGTTTGGGTGGAGTGCAATCCTAATACCTCTTGATTTTCTGAATTTTTTTTGTATTTTTCTCGTTATTATATTTATAAATATATTATATTTGCCATTTAAGAAAAAAATATGGCTTACGTTCATGGCCAGTGGCGGAACCAGAAAAAATAATTTGGGGGGGGGGGGGGGGGGGGGGCGTGGGCACAATTTTTTTTAATATACAAATTAAATACGAAAATAATATTATATATAAAAATATACTGTGTAAAAATATATGTTGGTCAATTTGTGTTCAAATAAGATTTTTTTTAAGCAAATAAGATGTTATGTTCATATTTATATACATTTTTTTTGTTTACAATGAGCTGGGAATCGAACCCAGAACCTATTTATATACGTTGGTTTAGTTAATTTTACTCAATATTATAAATTCAATTAGGTATGCGTTATTTTTGGACGAACAAAATTAAAGTTCATTATTATAAAATTAAACTATATAACTTAAAAATAATACTCTACGTATATATACAGAGTGAAAAACATCAATAATAGATTATAAACTAATATTTGCACTAATATTTTGAAGTAATATATATGTTGAGTTTCTTATAGTCATTAAAAATAAACTGTAAACAAATATTTACATTAATATTTGTACAAATACGTGTATAGAATTTCTTAAAATTATCAATAATATATTTGAATTAATAATACACCTATAAAAAAATTATTTTTTTGGGGTGGGGGAGGGTCATGGCCACCCACAGCCCCACCCTAGTACCGCCACTGTTCTAGTACCGCCACTGTTCATGGCATCTATGCAAACTCTTTGGCTGGCATTAATCTTCGCCTCCTCCACCACCTCTTCCTCATCCTCTTCATTTGCACCAACATATCCATCATATTTTCATCCTCAAGAAGGTGCTCATCAAACAGGCATATGAGAGTACACATTTATACTTTAAAGTTTAAACTTAATTATGACAAATATGAGAGGATATATTTCACATCAATGTAAAAAGTATGGTTAGCAAACACACTGACCCTTTGTAGACGTTAGACTCGTCCATATTTTGTTACATGTATTTGAAGTAACACTTAATTTAAGCAAGAGTAGAGAAAATAGAGTGTTATCATATAAACAATATTAACCACATTTTTCACTTAGCTTCTTGTAAATATAAACAATATTAAAAGAATATGGAAATTGGAAAGCGTTATGATTCCAATTGAGAATAAGTCATCAAAGTGGATTTAACTAATCGGTTAGTAATAAAAGACATATATCACTTAATAATTCAATAATTTAGAAAAAATTGCTAACAAAAAAGAGATATAAAGTGAAATGATGAAATGGATATATTATATAAAAATGTTGAAATGAATATATTATATATCAGTGAAATATATACAGTACATACTCCAGGGTCCGGAAGAAACAATAGAATATTGATTAGGCAGTGTCAAAAAAAAAAAAAGAATATTGACTAGACAACTACATTTACAATTTTGACTAAACACCTACTCAAATAGAACTATGGTCCTAATTAATTCTCAATCATGTATTTGAGATTAATTGATTACTCACTTCCAAAACAAAGTATACAAAATTGAAAGAAGAAAAAAGTATACAAAATTGAAAATTCTCCACACAACTGCAATCGAGAGGCCTGAAATCACTTGATGTCAGAACTAACACTCGAATCAGATTTGTCAGTTCAGTAGGCGGATACTGGCGGTGAAAATTAAAAAAAAAAATTGAAAATTTTGAACACATCATGTTCATTTTCAATTGAAATTGTTCAACACTAAGGATCTTCCTCATGTCTCACACAAATAAATACTACAACAACAAAAATAAATTACAAAAATGTAGCAACTATAGTACCTAGTTTTTCCTCTGATTTTTTTTTTTTTACAAAATTATATATCCTTGTTAATTGGAGCAACAAGTTTTACTAGCATTATTATTATTATCCGATATATTTGAAACATTTATAGTAGTTCCATGAGGAACACCACTAGAAGTAGCTTCTTGTGCTGCAAGTGCTTTTTTACTTATAATATGATAAATATCAAACAAAATAGTTTGAAAAGCTTTCTCAACATTAAGTGCTTCCAATGCTGATGTCTCTAAAAAAGAAAGACTTTCTTTTTCAGCCAAACTTTCAGCATCTTCACTTGCAACTGCTCTTAGATGATTTAAATCAGATTTATTACCAGCCAACATAATAACAATGTTAGAATCTGCATGATCTCTTAATTCACGTAGCCACCTTTGTACATTTTCAAATGTTTGTCTTTTTGTTATGTCATAAACTAATAAGGCACCAACAGCTCCTCTATAATAAGCACTTGTGATTGCTCTATACCTCTCTTGACCAGCTGTATCCCATATTTGTGCTTTTACTGTCTTACCCTCTACCTACATTATAAAATATTTTTCCAATAAGTTAAAACTCTTCATAACATGATGTTAAATTGAATCGATTCAAATCAAACCAAACATAAAAGAAACGAATTGTGGCGAGACATTTCTGATTTTGAATCTAACCAATTCAATTCAGTTCGTCAACTATCCGTCAGAGTTTAGTTCTTTAGGTTTCGGTATAACTATTCAATTCAAATGTTGGTTATTTTAATAGTCTTAATTAATATTCATTTCAAATTAGGGTTTAGAATTTTCTTAACAATTCTAATATCAAGTAATGACAACAATTTAGTATAATTTGGTTCAAAAATAATTAGTTCGGTTTGAAAAATTATATTTTATTTTTTTGTGAAGGCAATAACGATTCTATTCTAAAACATAAAAATCAATGCATCAAACATTTATACTAATTCAATTCTGGACGAACTATTAAGAAATTGGATTATTTTTATCAAACTATTGTCACATTTCAGTTTAGTTTGATTTTCTTTTTGAACTGAACTATGAACAATCTAATGCTCAACCATTTAAATTTGTTTTTTTTACTAATACTTTACTTATTACACCCTTGAGCAAATCATAATTAAGATTTCTAAGTCCTAAAATTACAAACATCCTTACATTACATCAAAATTTACCCCACATCCCATCCTTATATTATGAGGGAAGCTAGATACTAGTATTATTAAAAAGGCTTAATTAGTAAAATGATCCCTTAAAGACATTTTTCTTTCAAAGAGCATATAAGATAAGCTGTCAAATAATTCATTTCCTTCATTCACCATAACCAAAAACTAACTAATTTACTAATAGATATAGTAGTGATGATTGACGCTGAACTTAATAGGGAGGACCACAATTCGATCCCCTACAATTGCGATCGGAAGGGGTCAGGGACGGATCCAGAAGCTTTTCATACAAGAGGCCAAAAAATAGTAAAATTAACGAATTTATTTATATAGGTTATTTTTGTTTACATCATCGATGTATTTTCTTTTTGTTACCATATTATATGTATGAATTTTCCACCGTCATTTAACAGTGATTAATCTCTGTCGGAAAATATGTGAAGTATACAAAGTTAGTTCTTTTCTCTGGGCCGAATTTTTTAATTTATAATATATTAATATCAAGTACATGTAGAATTAGGTAGGATTGAGATTGAGTTGAATATAAACATATGTATATGTAAGAAAGGAGGAGGGGGGCCTTGGCCACTCCTGCCCCCCAAGTCTGTTCCTAGGAGGTGCTGAAATCATTTGATGCCAGAACAGATCCCCCGAACTATTAGGCGGTCTAAGTGGGCCGGATACTTGCGGTAAAAAAAAAAAAACTAAATTTTGTATTTATTTCACAATTAATTACAAAATTGTAATATTGTTTTAACAAAGTTCAAAAACAAGAAATTAAAGTACACAAACAAACAAATCCACAACTTAGATTTAATAAAATTTGATATGGTATATTTCAATAAATAAATAATAAAAAACAAACCTGCAATGTCCTTGTTGCAAATTCAACTCCAATGGTAGATTTAGACTCCAAACAAAACTCATTTCGTGTAAAACGTGAAAGAATATTAGATTTTCCAACACCAGAATCTCCAATTAAAACAACTTTAAAGAGATAATCATATTCATTATCTATTTTATATGCCATGATATTTTTATTTATTTAATTATAATAATAATATTCTAAAATCCAACAAAGAAACGAGAAAGTCACATTTTGGAAAGGATTGAAGAAAGAAACAAAGGAACATGGGAGAAGAGAGAGAGAAGAAAGGGAACATTGCTAGGCCAACAATGATTAAGAAAATAACAGAATAAACGGACGAGGAAGCACTTTTAACGGCTTTTCATATGGGATATCGAACACCCGCGAAAATTGGATTGTTTTTTATTTTTAATATTTTGGATATTTTAATATGTTCGATTGGTTTTTATTAAGTAAATAGAAAAGGAGAGATATTTGTACCAAAAAAAGAAAAAGAAAATGAGAGATATCAAATTACAGCGGTGTAACATGTTTAATTTTGTTTGTTTGATACGTTATTGAGACTCATCAAAATTAAAAATTTGTTCATTTTTATTGAATATCGTTAATCTTGATCGGTCTCGATAACATATTAAATCATTTTAAATTTTTGTAAAATTTAACATGGATAATATATATGATATAACAAGGTGGATTAACAAGGTGATTATGACCAATCTCTTAAATCATAATCCTCTCTCTTAATCACACATTCCTAATCTCTTAGAAATTGGTGATTAAGTGAGGTTTGAAAAAGTGTTAATCCCTAATCACAATTAAGAACGCAAAATCTCTAAAGATGATATTAATTGAACACTTACTCTAGATCCGTAATCAATTTACTCTTCTCGTCCCAAAATATAAGAGCTAGTTTGACTAATGCATGTATGTCAATGCACAATTTTGAACACTAATATCTTTAATTCTCTATTAGTAAAAATTATATAAATTTAATATTTTGAAAATACTCATAAAAAAAAAAAATCAAACAAGATCTTATATGCTATTATTTATATCTATATATTATTAACAATATATGGTCAAAGTAAAATAAATGAATAGTGTCATTTAGTCAAATTAGCTCTTATAAAATGAGACGGGGGAGTACTAGCTAGTAGCAAATCAACAATTTGAATAATTTCGTAATTGGTCAAATAATAAAAAGCAATGTTCAAGCTAAACAAAAATCAGTTCTTAAATCTTCAAATTTCAATTCCTTTGATTTCTAGTTGCATGCACAAATTAACTTCACCACCGCCATGACCCATTTTCTCATCCTTGATGAATTTCCATAATTGGTGTTGGCTTCTAGTTTTTGAAGTTGGCTTGATCAGTTGTATTTCAACTACTCCATGAAAGAACCACACAAATAGTTAAACCCAATCTCTTGGTAATTTAACCCTCTCAATTATTCTCTAATCCCTAATCTCTTAGGTGATTACAAGAATAATTGAGGTTTAATAAAAGGGTTCCATAACCACAATGATCAATTCCAAATCAAAATTTATTATTTAAGGTACTTAAAAAGTGACCGGGACACTCGTTAAGATTTTCTTATTAATTATTACTCCTTAATTTATTACTATAAGATAAGAAGACAAAAAGCTACTAATTAATTGTTAGTTAATTACTCGCTCCGTACCACAATATAAGTCATTTTGGCCAAATTACACAAATTAAAAAATGCAATTAATGTTGTATGGAAAAGATAAATTATGAGTTAGTTTATTACTCCTTAATTTATTACTCCTTAATTTATTACTATAAGATAAGAAGAGAAAAAGCTACTAATTAATTGTACGGAGGGAGTATACTTTCCCGTCCAAAACAATTTATTAGGAGTACTTTCTAGTATGTTTACTTAAAATAATTAAGGGATGCTGATGTCAAGGATACTTTAAATAGTAATTATATTTTGGATAAAACAAATTTTGACTTTTTTAAAAAATAAAATACACAATTTTTAATATAAATTTACTACCAATAGTAGTATACTAACAACTAACAAGTGCGCCATTAAGAGCACATGTTAGATTTTCCCAATAATTAATACTAATATTGAATTCTAAAAGTCATGAAAAGTCACGCATAGTCTAGTCTAGGAATTAACAAAGAAACACAAAATCAAGAAACCCCAACCATTCATGTTATACTTCATCTTATGATATTATTCCAATGGTCCTCAACTATTCACGTCATTGATCCTAGTAAAAATGCTAGCTGATTATTTTGTGAAAAACAATACTCCCTCCGGTCTTATATATAAGAAACAAAAAAAAATTAGAAAGTCTCAAATATAAGCAAAAATTATTACAATTATTATATTTATTATGAATATTTCAATTTTACCCTTAGTTTTACTTTTCCTACAAGTCAATAATCATTACTTTTTAGGTTTCCAAGACTTTGCTAAGAGTAAAATTGGAAATGACACATTTTTTCTAAACTTTATCCACTTTTCTCAAAGAGTGTGCCTTTTTTTGTTTCTAATATATGAGACCGGAGGGAGTATGATTTTTTAATATCTTCTCTTCTAAGAGTCTAAAACTCAAAGCTTCCATAACCAACATAGACGCATATAGACGAGAAACACAATACAACAGACTACACATCATGGACATGTCGGTCGGTTTCGGCCATCGCCGGTGGATTTTTTTTGAATTTGAGACTTACTGAGAGAACTCATTCTTAACCATTTCTACTCATACACACTCGCCCTAGATAGTGCGATCAATATGCTCGCCTTCAATATGACAAGAAGGGTAGTTTGGTCATTTCAGAGGGTGGCCAAGTGTATTCAGGGGGTGCGAAAAGTAGAACTCATAAGTGATTAGATTAGCAACCCCAAAGCATATGGCACAAAGTAACTTATATAGTTGAATATATACCTCCCAAATTTTAATATGGTATCAGAGTTTATCCTAGATTCATTCATTCTTGTCCAAGAAGTAATTTATTTGGTAAATTAGTCTTCAATGAAATTTATTAATTTATTCTGGTTTCTCTTTCTCTTTTATCACGTGGTTTTGTATTTTCTACATTTTTGTTGATAGGTTTATTGTATTTTCTACATTGTTTTTCTTTTCACCACCATTCGACTCAAGTGGTTTCAGCCCCCTCCCGATCACAGTTATGGGGAATCAAACCATGGTCTCCCTACCAAGTCTAATGTCAATCAGACCAATAAACAATTGGTACATTGCTCTATAGTTTTACTTTGCACAATATATTTAGGATAATTTTTCAATCCGTCTACCAAAAACACGGAGCTTATGATAATCGTGCTTTGGGTACTTGAATTAGTCGATAACTAAACACCAAAAAATACTACAGTTTATCATCAAACACATTGACAAAATTCTATTTGCTTTTTTACAATATTCTATTCGTAAAAATAGGACACATCATCAATCAGTAATTGATGAAAAAATTTACTAGCAAGGAACCAAAACTGGGAAAAATTAAAATAGTTAGGACAAATTTTGCTAATTTAGGAAAATAAAGGACCAAAACTGCAATGAAGCAATTGTTTGTCATGACATCCTTAATACCTATTGCATAACCACAATGATGGATTCAAGATGAGAATAATTTAATGAAATGCATTGAGTTTGTTTTATTCAAAAAAAAAAAAAAAACGAGAATGATCTGATGTGCATCGAAATCTAGTTTATAGGAATCCTGAAGACTAACAATAAGAAACATGTAGAAATTGTTCTTCAAAATAGAAACATGCAGAAAAAAGTCATTCTACATACACCATAGATGCTAGTTCCAACACTCAGACAAGACAATTATTTAACCAACAATATAAGCTAGCATGACATTACACTCTTAAAACATTGCTTTTATAACAGCTCCTTTTTTCTGTTATAAGCCTTATTTACATGCAGAAAATAGTCATTATAGAGGCAAGTTCCAACACTCAGAGATACAAGACAATTATTTAACCAACAAAATAAGCTAGCATGACATTACCCTCAAACACATTCCTTTAATAACTGCTGCTCCTTTTTCATGTGATAAGCCTCTTTCTTCTTCCTCTTTAAAGCGTTAGCCGGAAACGGGCAAAATCTGTCAATTTAGTTTCGTCTAATAACTGCTGCTCCTTTTTCATGGGATAAGCCTCTTTCTCCTTCCTCTTTAAAGCGTTAGCCACGACACGAGCAAATTCTGTCATCAATTCAGTTTTGTTTAATAACGGCTGCTCCTTTTTCATGTGATAAGCCTTTTTCATCTTCCTCTTTAAAGCGTTAGCCTTGACACGAGCAGCATCTCTCTCTCTCCAATAGTCATCCAGCTGTTTCCAATTGGCAAGGGGTTTGGACCTGTGCACTACCGGTTTCACTCGAAAGTACTTATTCCAAATGTTTTTGTCTATGGGCTTCCCCTCAGCACGAGCCTTTGCAGCCGCAGCAATATCAGCCAGGTACGCAGGGTATAGCTCTTTGGGAATAGGTAACCACTGCAGGTTTGAAGATTAATTATTACTAATAAAGAATAAAAATATGCACAAAGAAACAAACTAAATTTGTGAAACTTACATAAAAAAAACTTACATCATAGGGACCGACGTGTTGATAATGGTACATCGCACTAGTCCTAGGATTTCGTGATCTTACACGAAAGCACTTGGGTTTCATTTCTGTTTAGTTTTAATGAGAAGAAAAAGCAAGTTAAGAAAGCAAGAGACACATACTAAGATAACAGAGAATGAAATAGCAACATAAAACATAACCAAGATCATATATATTATTATATGGTTCAAAAGTGCATTATATTAATTAATACGACATATCAACTTGGTTTGAATTTGCCAAAATTCTTAAACTAAGTAAATACTACATAGTAGAATGAGTTGATAAAATTATTAAATACGTAGTTACTAACCGAATTTCCTCTTTGATTTCTTTTCGAACTTGGTGGACATTGTGGAGAGATTCCTGAGAACACAAATTCAGTTACAAATTGATGATTTTATTTCATAAAAAAAAAAAAATACTAAACAAAGCCCCAAATTGAAACCCTAAATTAACCAACCGGCTTAAAGCAAAAACCTAATATATGTGTATATATATGCAACCAACCAATCAGCAATAAGAGAAAAGATAGATTGAACTATTAAGTATGAACTATGAACTATAAATGAAAAAGAAAGAAAATACCTGGAGCGGAGAAGAAAAAGAAACGCGTAGCAAGAAGAATGATCGCGATGAAACCCTAGTAAGAAGAAGTGTATATATAATAATAATAATCAATCAAGCAGATTGGGCTGTCTACCAGGCGGCCCCATTCGGCCCAATAAATTGATGCTTTACTTCTCCATATTTACTCTTCCTGCCCCATTCGGTTAAAAACCAAAATTTGTTTTCAAGGAAACAAGATTCGGTTTCTAGAAACCGAATTTTTTTCCAAGGACAAAATTGAAAACAAGAGGGAGGAAAAAAAAAACACGGGGGATCGAAAGAGTAACTTTCATACTTTTTTATATTAGTATTAGATTTAATTAAATTTTTATTTATATAGATATCAGTTGGATTCGGCATGTACCCACCAAAAATTTTCATAATATATATGGTTAAAATTTATATTATGAGTATGGGCATGGGGCACAACTATAAAATTAAGATTTAATATAGGATTGTTTAAAAACATAGTTAGATAGTATTATCTAACTGGGTGTCAGACACAAGTGCATGCATATGTCGTCGTAATAAAAAAAGTATCGAATTTACAAGGACTAATGAGTAACAAAGTAATATTCGTTTCAAATAAATTTTTATGTATGTGTGTCTATAATACACACAACACTTAAGAGTAAACTACAAGACTAACACAAGATCTTTTATTTTTTGTCTATTCCTTCTTTGATCTTGTGTTAGTCTTGTAGTTTACTCTTAAGTGGTGTGTGTAATGCAATCCTCTATATAAGGATGCACTTGTACTATGTTTACCAATTAATGAGAACAAGACCCTTTACGCCTTACAAGACATAGTTTGTGAGTTGCTCAAATCACGGCGAAGATCTTCGGCGAATTTGTTTAACTGGATGTTGGGTTTGAAATTTGTGTTGTTGATTGCAGAAGGATTGAGGATGAGATATAAAGCTAAGGAAGTCTGTTTCACGGAAAGCAGAGAGCCGAGAGAACAGATTGCAAATAGTGAGAGAGGTGAACTTATGAGGAAATTAGAAATTTGAAAGATAGATTAAAAATGGAATTGTTTTATTGGAGAGAGATTTCAGAGAGAGATGAGAGACTGAATGAGAGTGTGCTATTCACAAACCCTAAATATCTATTTATACTACTAAAGTAAAGTTGGATTAAAAAATTGCAGGTACAATTTGATGAAGGGGGGAAATTTTCAATTTCACATTTCAAATTTAAAACTTACAGGCTGTATTAATTTGCCTTGGATGATAGAATCTATGAAACCTTTTGTGCATAGCAGATTTGAGTAGGGAAGTAGACGTTAAAATGGAAAATTTTGAAGAAGGGTTTTCAATTTTGATTGGCTATGATATGAATGAAGAAATTTTGGGAAAGGAGGAGAAAAAGGGTTATGTGTTGTTGTATGTTTTGGGAGCATATATGTTTAAAGCCTTACCATAAGCTGACGAAGACAGTGACAAAATTTGCTTGCATGGTTAAAGTCTTAAGATAAGCTGATGACAGGTTTTATTTTTATTTTTTGTCTATTCCTTCTTTGATCTTGTGTTAGTCTTGTAGTTTACTCTTAAGTGTTGTGTGTAATGCAATCCTCTATATAAGGATGCACTTGTATTATGTTTACCAATTAATGATAATAAGACCCTTTACTACTTAAAAGATATAGTTTGTGACTTGCTCAACTCATGGCGAAGATCTTCGGCGATTTTGTTTAACTGGATGTTGGGTTTGAAATTTGTGTTGTTGATTGCAGAAGGATTGAGGATGAGATATAAAGGTAAGGAAGTCTGTTTCAGGGAAAACAGAGAGCCGAGAGAACAGATTGCAAATAGTGAGAGAGGTGAAATTATGAGGAAATTAGAAATTTGAAAGATAGATTAAAAATGGAATTGTTATATTGGAGAGAGATTTCAGTGAGAGATGAGAGACTGAATGAGAGTGTGCTATTCACAAACCCTAAATATCTATTTATACTACTAAAGTAAAGTTGGATTAAAAAATTGCAGGTACAATTTGATGAAGTGGGGAAATTTTCAATTTCACATTTCAAATTTAAAACTTACAGGCTGTATTAATTTGCCTTGGATGATAGAATCTCTGAAACCTTTTGTGCATAGCAGATTTGAGTAGGGAAGTAGACGTTAAAATGGAAAATTTTGAAGAAGGGTTTTCAATTTTGATTGGCTATGATATGAATGAAGAAATTTTGGGAAAGGAGGAGAAAAAGGGTTATGTGTTGTTGTATGTTTTGGGAGCATATATGTTTAAAGCCTTACCATAAGCTGACGAAGACAGTGACAAAATTTGCTTGCATGGTTAAAGTCTTAAGATAAGCTGATGACAGGTTTTATTTTTATTTTTTGTCTATTCCTTCTTTGATCTTGTGTTAGTCTTGTAGTTTACTCTTAAGTGTTGTGTGTAATGCAATCCTCTATATAAGGATGCACTTGTATTATGTTTACCAATTAATGATAATAAGACCCTTTACTACTTACAAGATATAGTTTGTGACTTGCTCAACTCATGGCGAAGATCTTCGGCGATTTTGTTTAACTGGATGTTGGGTTTGAAATTTGTGTTGTTGATTGCTGAAGGATTGAGGATGAGATATAAAGGTAAGGAAGTCTGTTTCAGGGAAAGCAGAGAGCCGAGAGAACAGATTGCAAATAGTGAGAGAGATGAAATTATGAGAAAATTAGAAATTTGAAAGATAGATTAAAAAGGGAATTGTTATATTGGAGAGAGATTTCAGTGAGAGATGAGAGACTGAATGAAAGTGTGCTATTCACAAACCCTAAATATCTATTTATACTACTAAAGTAAAGTTGGATTAAAAAATTGCAGGTACAATTTGATGAAGGGGGGAAATTTTCAATTTCACATTTCAAATTTAAAACTTATAGGCTGTATTAATTTGCCTTGGATGATAGAATCTCTGAAACCTTTTGTGCATAGCAGATTTGAGTAGGGAAGTAGACGTTAAAATGGAAAATTTTGAAGAAGGGTTTTCAATTTTGATTGGCTATGATATGAATGAAGAAATTTTGGGAAAGGAGGAGAAAAAGGGTTATGTGTTGTTGTATGTTTTGGGAGCATATATGTTTAAAGCCTTACCATAAGCTGACGAAGACAGTGACAAAATTTGCTTGCATGGTTAAAGTCTTAAGATAAGCTGATGACAGGTTTTATTTTTATTTTTTGTCTATTCCTTCTTTGATCTTGTGTTAGTCTTGTAGTTTACTCTTAAGTGTTGTGTGCAATGCAATCCTCTATATAAGGATGCACTTGTACCATGTTTACCAATTAATGAGAATAAGACCCTTTACTACTTACAAGATATAGTTTGTGAGTTGCTCAAATCACGGCGAAGATCTTCAGCGATTTTGTTTAACTGGATGTTGGGTTTGAAATTTGTGTTGTTGATTGCAGAAGGATTGAGGATGAGATATAAAGCTAAGGAAGTCTGTTTCAGGGAAAGCAGAGAGCCGAGAAAACAGATTGCAAATAGCGAGAGAGGTGAAATTATGAGGAAATTAGAAATTTGAAAGATAGATTAAAAAGGGAATTGTTATATTGGAGAGAGATTACAGTGAGAGATGAGAGACTGAATGAGAGTGTGCTATTCACAAACCCTAAATATCTATTTATACTACTAAAGTAAAGTTGGATTAAAAAATTACAGGTACAATTTGATGAAGGAGGGAAAATTTCAATTTCAAATTTAAAACTTACAGGCTGTATTAATTTGCCTTGGATGATAGAACCTCTGAAACCTTTTGTGCATAGCAGATTTGAGTAGGGAAGTAGACGTTAAAATGGAAAATTTTGAAGAAGGGTTTTCAATTTTGATTGGCTATGATATGAATGAAGAAATTTTGGGAAAGGAGGAGAAAAAGGGTTATGTGTTGTTGTATGTTTTGATAGCATATATGTTTAAAGCCTTACCATAAGCTGACGAAGATAATGACAAAATTTGTTTACAATCTTTGCACGCTTAAAGCCTTAAGATAAACTAATGACGGGTTTTATTTTTATTTTTTGTTTATTCCTTCTCCATCTAGTGGATCTTAGGTTTACACAAACATGGTCCAAAACAAAATAAGATTTTCTATTGTGGCCTTATTTATTTTTCTCGCGCGCCCTACTAAATTATAAATATATTTGTGTCCGCTATTTAAGTAACGGAACACTCTACTAGATTCGTTTTTTTATAACATCCGTTATTTAAATAAGTATTCAATAAGTACCAGCAAAAAATATTCAAAGGACTAGTTCATAATAGGGTAAAAAATTCTATTGTGGGTACGGGTACGGGGCACCACTATAAAATTACAAGTCAATATATAAATGTAGGATTTTTTAAAGGCATAGCCAAAGAATCATATTTAATTGGAAGTCAGACACTAATCAAATTATTTTTTTTTACAACAAGTCAGATACTAATCTTCAAAACTTGTAAATTGAGGATAACAAACATAAATTTATCCGTATAAAATAGAGTATAGATCACAGCACACATAAATACTTTTTTCTTCTTTTTAAAAAATGCAATGAATGCTCTTATTCTAAATGATCCAGATATAGTCACTCATACCAATGGGGTAAATTTGTCACTAATATGCTCTTATTATAAAGATTAATTTTTCGAATTTTGTAAAACTTAAATAGATGATAAACTATCTCTAAATTTTTTGATGATGTTTACATATCAAAATCAAAATTATCAAACTCAGAAATATAGAAAAATTGTTGGTTTGTTAATTTCTTATTACTGAAAATAAAAAGTTGATAAATTGTATTTAAATTTTATATCTGGGAATATTTTTTTGGTCACTAAAAACAGTTTTTATAAACTTGTACTGAAAATAAATGTTTTTCCTTTTTTTGGCTTTTTCACATGTGTGTGTGTAACTGTAATTCACACACGTTATCGATGAGTTAGAGTTTGTCTACATTCATTGAATCGTCGATTATAGTTCAAACACACTTTCACTCACTCACTCACTCACTCAATCATTCATGGCAGATTCTAACAACCATATCAAAATCATCGCCGGAGCCGATGACTTCGGCACACCTCTCAAAGATGCTTTGGTCTCTCACCTTCGTTCCCTCAACATCCAAGTTGAAGATCTCGGAACATCCTCTTACTATTCCGCCGGCGCCGAGGTCGGCCGTAGAGTCTCTCAATCCATATCATCTTCTTCCCCGGAAGTCCGTGGCCTCGTTGCTTGCGGCACTGGTGCCGGCGTCTCCATCTTTGCCAACAAATTCCCTGGCGTATTCGCCGCCACCTGTCTTACTCCCTCTGACGCCGTCAACGCTCGATCAATCAACAATTCAAACGTCCTCGCCGTCTCCGGGAAGTACACTTCAACTGAATCCGCAATCGAGATCGTGAACACATGGCTGAACACGCCGTTCAAGTCTCCATGTCCTGCAAACGATAACAAATCATGGCCACAAGAGATTGAGAACTTTCTAGACAAATCACTAGTTGAAATGCCGGAAATTGGAAAAGGTGAACCGGTTGACACGTGTGCGGTTTGTTGTTTGGTGAAGAACCGGGAATTGAACCCGATCGATTTGATTCCGGGAGGTTCAATGAAGATTGTTAGAGAGACACCGACGTCGGCGTTCGTGAGGTTCAAAGCCGGGAGTGTGGAGCCGGCGCATCATCATACGTTTGGACATGATTTGGTAGTGATTGAAGGGAAGAAGAGTGTCTGGAATCTGACAAAGGAAGAGAGATATGATCTAACGGTTGGGGATTACTTGTTTACTCCTGCTGGTGATGTGCATAGAGTGAAGTATCATGAAGATACTGAGTTTTTCATCAAGTGGGATGGTCATTGGGATATGTTTTTTGATGAAGATCTTGAAACTGGTAAAATTGCAATTGATAAAGAATTAGGGTTAGCCAAGTGATTTTGTGAGTCAATCTCAAACTATATCTACTCTTACAAATCATATTGTGTGTCCTCACTGTACTATATGCTTGTTGTTTCATATTTGTGTTGGGTGTTTTTGTGAAATAATAATTAATAATCTCAAATGTTTTTGTTGTGTCAATGTGAAATCTTTGGGTTTACTTGTATGTTAAGGTTACTACTTACTAGATTTGTTTGGTTTTAACAAGTAATTGGGGTTAATGAGCTCCCCCTAGAACGAATCGTTTGGGAACCCAAGTTCGACTTCTGACGTGAACAATTCTCATACTTTACTTACCTCACAACTTAAGCACTTGAGCTACGCCTTGGGGACATTTAACCCTGGTATAAGAAACATATAAAGACCTATATTATGAATGAATGACAAAGTGAGACTGGAAAGTAGATCCATTCATCAAGTATTTATTTGGATCCTCACATGAGATTGAGTTTGAATTTGTTATAACATCACTGACTTTATGTTATGGCATTGGGGATGCATATGGATTGTTAATTTTTATATTGCAATGGTTTTTAATTTTTATAGTGCCTGATAGGGCGTTATGTTCTGTATTGTTAAGGAGGCAGTTTCTTTTTACTTCGGATCTTGCTGAAGAGCTTAAGCAGTTCATCTCTAAGAAAAACCATGAGCTAGTGTATTTGTACAATTCAAATCTCGTGGATGAAATATGGAAAGAATCTAGGCCTGAGACTCCAAATAAGCCGGTTAGAGTGCATGACCTAAAGTATGCTGGTTTAGATGTTGCGTCAAAATTGTCATCTCGGAGGTCAGAACTTGTTAAGGCTGGTTCGTCTGCAATTATCGTCTCCGCGCTTGATGAAATTGCATGGTTGTTGAACTTGGTAATGGATCCAAACACAGTCTTTTAACTTGATGTATTGATTGATGGTTCTTTCCGAGTACAATACATATCCTTGTAAAATCTTTATTCATGATTTTATTCAAGTTACTTGGGTCTAACATAAGTAGCTCATTGATGTCCTGTTTCCTTTGTTTTTCTATGTTGATGTCTTAATCAGTGAAAGTAACTTTTGACTTTTTTTTGAAGAGAGGGAGTGATATCCCACATTCACCCGTTGTATATGCATATTTGATTGTGGAGATTGATGGAGCTACATTATTTATCGACAATTCAAAAATTACTGAAGAGGTGGATGACCACTTGAAGAAAGCAAACATAGAGATCAAGCCATACAATTCGATTATATCTGAGACTGAAAAGTAATTATGGAAATCTTATTCTTTTTTTCTTTCTTTTTTTGAATTTTTCACGACCCTTCCATTTTTACAACTTTTAGTGGAAATAAATGTCCAAGAATATTACAGTAGATAGGCCAATATGACTTTTTAAAAATAGTAGCTTTTATGTCACTCTTTTATGGTTTAATCTTTTATTTGTAAAAGCAGCTCTGTTTTTGGAATTAAGATTGATTTTCTTTCAGTTTGGCAGCACGTGGTGCCGCCCTTTGGTTGGATACTTCCTCTGTTAATGCTGCTATTGTAAATGCCTATAAAGCTGCCTGCGACAAATATTATCAGAACTACGAGAATAAACACAAAACTGGGAATAAAGTTTTTGATGGATCGAATGAGAAATCAGATGTAGGTGTACCCATTGCTGTCCATAAATTATCCCCTGTTTCTCTAGCAAAGGCCATAAAAAATGAAACGGAGCTGAAAGGAATGCAAGATTGTCATTTATGGTGATTATAACTTACTTTGACAGTGATTACTCACAATGTTTTCCATGTTTGGTTTTATATATTTTGATGATCTCCTTTAAGTTGGAGTTATTGTACATACAGAAACCACAGGTTATCTAGATGAGTTATGCATTGGACTATATTTTACTCTTTAAAAAAATTGATTTGTAGTTTTGGAAAATTATTATAGGTGAAATACAACTAATTTAACACATCCGTTTTATTTGTCAAAACATTATTTTTCTAGGGTCGGTGTGGTTTAATGTCTTCTTAGAAATTGTGACAATCGCGTTTTGAGGTTGGAGACTCGCGTTTGAGCTTCTCAGATGCCAAACCAAACAGACGCTTAATCAAAAATGTAATCCAAAATACAATCTATTATGAAAATTTAATTAGAAAATTACTACAAACATACATGAGAGTGAAAGAGACCTATTAATATTTTCATGTGAAGATTGTCCCTGTGAGTTTAGCTCAGTTGGTAGGACATCGCACTATATGTGCAGGAGCCCGGGTTTGAACATGTGACACTCCACTTATTCATCTTTAAAGGTGAATTGTTTAGCTACTAGGCTACTTGACCCAAAAAAATAAAAAAATTCACGTGAATAAAACAATATAATAACTTCATCATTTTGTTCTCTTCCATATAAGGTACCAACAAAATATAACAAAAACAATATAATAATTAAATTATGCCAACAAAATATAATAAAAAATATAATAACTTCACTATCTTGTTCTCTTGCATATAAGGTATCAGTTTCCTTCCCCGCCATTCCGTCACCAGTATCTTGTTCCGTTTCATGCAAGGTACTAGTTTCCTTCCCCGTCATTCCTTCTCCAAGAACGAAGAATGAGGAGAAGACCATTCCTATTCGCCTTCCTGAAATCGAAAAATGATCAAAAAGTGATTACAATCAATAATAAAAAAAAGGAGTTGATTTCAATAGTAATCAACAATCAAAATTAAAATTTATATACAAGATCATACCGTATAGCCGATGCCTCTAGATGTTCAAAAGGAGCCTCCACGACGCCATGATTCAGTTTGCTAAGATTTCAATTTTTTGTTTATTTTCTTGTTATCGAGAATATGTCAAGAGGCGGAATTTAGGGTTGTGTATTTCTTATACATGGCCCATGCAGAAATGGATTCAACGAAGTTATTGTAGGTGCAGTTAAGCTTCCGTCAACTGATCGTAACCGTTAATTTGATCAAAATCATGTAACATAGAATTTAATGTTGTTTTGATTTTATGAAATATAAAAATTTCATCTTTTATATTTGGGACAGTCGATCAAGATCACATGGCTTTGATGGCTCCGACTGCATGCAGTCACATCTGCTGACTACATACAATCCACATCCGGCCAATGGGCATACCCGAATATTCATACGATCATACCTAATTTATAAATATTTTTTTATTATAATATCATTTATCAAAATCCTTTATTAGCGCAATGTGAATCTCAATTAGCGCCAATGCAAACATAATCCCGCCCAAGTGTATGTTCCAATTTTTTATTTTGTGAATTTGTTAAATTAATTTTTTTTATTTAGTCACTTACTATCAACTGGAATGTAATTCCTCGTAAATCAAAATGCAAAAGACAACTATGTTATGCACCATATGATACACATCTACCATAAATATCGTTTAATTATAACTCTTTTTTCTAAGTGTGGTTTATACAAAACTAACATCGAAATATACCCTGATTTGATAGTGCTTGTTTTTTACATATTAAATATGATATAAAGAATGATACATCATACAAATTTCATAGAGCTATGATTTCCATCACCACTAGTTTACTGAACCATCCTGCTTTGTTTTGATCAAACTGATGTAACCAGTTGATGTAACCAGTTTACTGAACCATTTGATTTTTCGATTACAATTTCCTTGGCTTCTTCTGTTAGCGAAACCAGTTTGCTTATGAATGATGTGTTTGATTCGATATTTGTTTAACCATTTATTTTTTCTTTACATTTTGATTCAAGAGGAAATATGGTGAAGTGCTTTTGCCTTGTGGACTACGCATGCAGAAACCAAACCTGTCCTATGAAAAATCTCTTTAAACTTGAACATGAATACTGCAGAGCATTGGGCACGTTTACTTATGATAATATCCGAAAATGGATGGTGGAAGCACATGTCAACATGGAAGGAGAACGTTGTGCTGAAGCCATAAAGTGAGAGGGCAAACATAGGTTTCTGGACCTAGTGGGGATTACATGCAGCGTTCCAACAATTGGAGCAGACTGTAAATCAACTTAACTTGGAAGTTGCAAATCTCAATGGTGAGAATACACAACTTACACAACGGGTTGCAAATCTCAACATTGAAATCCAGCAACCGTAAAACCAGGTTAGAATCTTCAAAACCAGGTTCAGGATCTTCAAGCACTCCTCAATCAAGATCTTTTCGATCCAGATCTCTACAATATGTTTGGACCGTTGATCCAAATGCGCTAAATGCGTGATGCGGGTAGATAAGAGAAAAAGAAATTTGGACAAGACTTATACAAGTTGTACCAACTTACAAAGTTACATATTAGATATGCGAAACTCAACAAAAAAATAAACAAGTTGGACATAGAAAATGCAGCTTACAAACAAAGTTACATATTAGATATACGAAACTCACCATATTTCCTCTTTGATTTGAGAAATGAACAAAGAGGAAATATGACGTGTTTGATTCGATATTTGCTTAACCATTTTATTATTATTATTTTTTTTTTAAATTTAGATTCAAGATGGTGAAATGATTTGAGAAATGAAGAAAGAGAAAATACGATGTGTTTGATTCGATATTTGTTTAACCATTTGTTTTTTTTTTTCATTTAGATTCAAGATGGTGAAATGTTTGCCTTCTCGACTACGCATCAACCAAACATGTCTGCTGATTGTCCTGCCAGAAATCTTTTTGAAGTTGAGCATGAATATCGCAAAGCCTTGAGCACCCTTACGTATGATAGTATCCGAAGATGGATGGTGGAAGCACATGTGAACACCATGTTATCATCCTCATCATTATTGCATAGGGCACAGGTTTGTAGGTAATCAACACCTTTATCTCGCAACCGAACACGGGTTGGAACACAACGTCGGCAAATACGCCAAATTAAGTTTTTGACCTTTGGTTGGATTTGTAGTGCCCAAATTAAATTGCAACTACCATTAACATGTAGATGAGAAATGTAAATTAACTCATTAACACATATATGGTACGAACTTTTAACAGAATAATCCCCATTGCTTTCACCACGCCAAATTCTTCTATCATCCATAGGATAAAGTGGAGTAGCAAGAATTCTCGCTGCTGTGGCATGGTCGAACATAGGCAAGACTCGACGAACGTTCCACTCTTTAGCATCATTTTCCAGGAAACCAGAGACATTAAAACCGACATATATCATATCATTGTTATTATTAGGAACAAGAGGTGATGTATCGGCAAGCCATATTTCATTCTATGATGGAATATTGTTTCCATCTCTTATTCTCCATCTACACCCTGATGTGAGAATGAACTTGGAATTGCATATGCTTCTCCAAACAAAGCTCAGAATGTGTCCAAGATTAGACTCCAAAAAACCACAATTAGGAAAGTATTTTGTCTTATATAACTCAGCAATTAGTAAATCAGCAATTATGAAATTTTCAAATTTTCATATTTTTATACTTTTTTAAAGACCGAGTTATCTGATTCAACCGGTTTAATAACTATATAGTCTTATCATAGAGACCGGTTCATTCCATCGGTTTAATCCGGTTTAATCCGGTTTGTCATGCGGTTCGACCAGTGACCCAGTGGTTCGACCAATGAACCAGTGACCCAGTACCCTCGCCGGTTCGATGACCGGTCCGGTTTTTAAAACACTGCTTCTTACCTTTGGTCCTTTTAGCTTTTTATTTTTGTCCCAAAACTTTGGTTCTTTTAAGAAATCAAGGTACAATTAATGATGTTTTACCATTTGTACTATTACAAAAACTAAAAGCATTCATTAAGTAAATTTTACTTTTTCTTAATAAATCAAAGGGTAAAAACTAAAAAGGACTTAACTTATCCAAATTTATTTTTTCTTAATTCATGTGCCCAACTCTAAACGGAGCAATGATTAGGGACGAAGGGAGTAGTATTTTCTTAACCTTTTCAATGAAATGTACATATAAAAGAGATTCTTGCAACTTTGGCCAGTAGCTGCATTTTTATCTTCTTCCTTTTGACTATTCATAAATATTTGATAAGAATATTGAATTTATGTAGAAGAGTTTAGTATTGATAAAAAAAAGAGTAGAAGAGTCCGCATAGAAGCTTGCTTTTGGCATATGTAAAAAGGTGCTATCTATTGTTTCAGGGATGCTGCTGCCCTTGCTCAGTTCTGGGATTGGCTAGAAACAAAAATTACTAACAACAGGGTATTAACCGAAGTAGAAGTTTCAGACAAACTTCTTGAGTTTCGCTCAAAACAAGATGGTTTCTTTGACACCATAAGTGGTACTGTAGTACTTTGATAAATCTTTTTCTATTTTTTTGCTAAAAAATTGGTTAAAGAAACATAAAAAGATGCAACTGTAATTTTTCGAAAGATTGGCTTAACCTACAATTATCTCAGTCAATATTGCAAAACAACATTGCATGCTAAAAATATGGACCGTAAATGAACACAATTTAGGGATTCTGTGTAAAAATGTAACAATTCTATGTAAATATTTCACTGTTATTCCATTATGACACAAATGTTGATCCGTAGTTGTGTTTTAGTACTTTTAGTATCTTCTTACATGCTTTTTGTATTGAGCTAATATTAGACAGACAAATATAAGTTTTGGTTCAACTCCTATCTTTGCCTTGATCTATAATCTATTCATTTCATCGGTTCAGGTTCTGGTCCAAATGGTGCGGTCATACACTACAAACCAGAACCAGAGAGTTGTAGTATTGTGTATCCAAATAAATTATTCTTATTGGATAGTGGTGCTCAGTATGTTGCTGGCACTACTGACATTACACGGACAGTTCATTTTGGCAAACCAACGGCAAGAGAGAAAGAATGTTTCACGCGAGTTTTGCAGGTATCATGCTTGTACTTCTTCCCGGGTTTTGTTTTTACCAACTTTTTTCACGAGTTGATGGATGCATTTTATTTGTTATTGTTCCTCACAACCAAATCATGAAAATGCATACCTTTTACTTGTTTTAATGTAAATCATTGTTTGTTTTAACACTTATATCTAATTACCAGGGTCATATAGCTCTTGACCAGGCAGTTTTCCCAGAAGATACCCCTGGTTTTGTGCTGGATGCATTTGCTCGTTCCTTTCTTTGGAAAGTTGGACTTGACTACAGACATGGTATATTTTACCTTCCTGTGGAGGGCCGTTATTCATCTACTTAAAACCCAAATTGATTTATTGATTGACTGAGCATTTGCGCTTAACCATTATCTATATAGGAACTGGGCATGGTGTAGGAGCTGCATTGAATGTTCATGAAGGTCCTCAAAGCATCAGTTACCGGTATGGAAATTTTACCCCTCTAGTGAATGGCATGATTGTTAGCAATGAGCCTGGTTATTATGAAGACCATGCCTTCGGCATTCGGATTGAGGTAATATTCTCTTCAGATATCTGACATGTTCTGAAATGTTAATCACGACTTCTAGTTTGTCCAACTAGTTTTATTATGTGTTAGCTGCTCATCGTATACGCCAATAAAATGTATGTGTGAAAATTTCAAGTAAGCTGAATTTCTTATGAAAGACGAGGTCTTTCGAGCTCTGTTAAAATTTGATAATTGTCTTTTAGATTTCATAAGTTTAGTTTCAACATATATGTATTGATTCCAAAACCTTCCATGAGTCTTGAGTGTCTTAAGAAGCTCTCCGTGAATTACTTGATTCAATATTTTAATATATTGACATTCTTAGCATCACTTATTTGTGAACAGAAATGCCCAGATACCGTCCTACTTGATCACCAAGTTTGTACATTATGTTGTTTTTCCTTTTTTTTCTGCATAACTCTTGGGATAATATTTGTCAGTCCTATTCTGGATCGCATAATGACAACACCATTTTAACTTGCAGAATCTACTGTATGTGAGAAATGTTGAGACACCAAACCGTTTTGGAGGAATCCAATATCTAGGATTTGAAAAACTTACATACGTACCCATTCAGGTATGCTGATGGCTGTCAATTACCGTGGTCTGATTTATTTTGTTATAATAGGTTATGATCCCATAAACTTTTATCTTGTAATGCTTCTCTATTAATATATTTGTTGTTAAGTCCTTTTTTTAATTGGAGATATGGAACTAACTTGGTCCACAGAGGTTCTTGTGGCCCATTTAGAGAGCGTTTGGAAGAACTTATTGACTTATGATATAAACACTTGTTAAGTATTTGGAAGAGCCTATGAAAATAGCTTGTGATATGTACATAAGAATGCTTGATTATGAACCATATATTATTTCGTACACTCATTTGTTACCTGGGCATACCCTGCAGATTAAATTGGTAGACGTATCTCTGCTATCGGCTACAGAGATCGATTGGCTTAACAACTACCACTCAGTAGTCTGGGAAAAGGTATTTTGCTCTGTGTATTGCATGCCCTTTTTTCTTCTTTTGATTATCTTTTTCCCTATCTTTTACACGTCTCTAGAAGGTACTATGTATCCGTGGCTTTGCCTTTGCTATGAAGTAATAGAAATTCATCTAGATGTACTTTTGTAATCACCGTGTCTTATTCCTGTTTCTTTAAAATATAAAATTTTATCACACTATAAAATTTACAAAACATCACCAAGTATAATTGCGTTTATCTCTTCCGACCATCCACTTTCTATGGCATGTCCATGGAACCACCCCTTTCCCCAACCAAACAACAAAAGGATGTCCTGTATCGTGCAGTCCGGACCCCTTATACAAAATTCGGCCAAGATTTCAACTGGGATCCATAACTCACGTCCTAAAAGGGAAAAGAAGCCTCCTTCTTGGAGAACTGAATACAACCAAGAGATTTAACCTCTTGCATAAGCCAAATTCTTAGAAGGATTACTCTTCTATTAGACATTTTATTTTGTGGTAGATTTTCTTTTATGTTGGTAAATTGGTCTTCTGTTTGCACCATGTAAGGATCGTAGGCGAAGTGGGACTGTGGCAGTATATCCACCTCTGTAGCGGATTACATGACTATAAACCTCTCGTAGGACACAATAATTTCATAAATTTTTTTCCTTGTTTCTTCCTTAATTTTTCTTGAGCTTGCTCAAAAAGGATTCTATCATCCTGTATTTCCACATCCTCCAGCTGCTACTTTTCTTTTAATAGATACTCCTACTCAAGATTTCTATTTTGTAATCCTGTATGGTTGATTGTTTTATAACTACTTTAATATGCACCCACAGGTTTCACCCTTGTTGGATGGTTCTGCTCGTGAATGGCTTTGGAACAACACTCGGCCTATCATCAGTGAATCAGTTTAATGATTTTCATGCTATTGTGCTCAGGAGACTGTACTTGTGCTGCCCTTACATTGGTTTCAATTATACGATGATGGCTATTCTATGAATAGTTATTTCTACCGACTAGCATTTTCCGAAAATAGAGATCTTTGCTTAAGATATAGAAAAAAAGTTAGAGGCAGGAATTTTCAGAAAGCCTTCTAGACTAATGATCGAAACCAATGTCTGTGTGGTGTCGGGTGTCCACATCTGTGTCCATGCTATTGCTTCATAGCTTGAAACCAATGTCTTGGTTAAAAAGTAGTTTTACATTGTTTATTCAAATTGAACTTTCATGTTACCCAATAGATATTACAGAAATTTGAATAGATATTACCGACTCTAATTTGCACGCTGTGAATAAAATAGTGAATAGATATTACAGAAATTTGATCCATAGGATTTGAGATTGGCAGGACAAATGAGCATTTAGCCATTTGCATCACTGAAGTATGTTTGCTTTTATGATATTCAGTATAATATTAAATGCTGTAGTGTTGTTATAAGGATTAAAAGTTTTTAAGTAGTTTTTTTTTCATGGGAGTCTGAATGGATGTTTATCAATTATCGTGGATCCTAATAATGTCAAAGAAACTTGTGGCATTAATTCAATTGCTCTTGTTGTCTGTTTTGTGGACAAGTTAATTGAAAAGCTAGTAGAAATGGCCCATAAAAATCACACCGACTTCCGGCACAGGCATTTGCATCAGTGTATGAACCAGCAAAAGGAGACAATCTCAGAGAGCACCATCAACATTCAATGTGACCCATCATGCAGCAGGTGGAGTCTAACGAATGTACTGATATAAGGAAACCATCTCTGCCATGTACTACAAACTTAATAATGATCAGTGTTTAATCTGTAAATGTAGCATTTCAAAATTACATTACAGTAACAAAATACTTTGAAAGCAATTTCATCTTTAGTTGAATGAAAAATATTTTTGATGGACTTTCATTTTTATGGATTGAATGAAAAAAATCATATTAAATATTTTTCATCAAGTAATAAGTAAGAAAGGAGTGGAAATCCTCTATTTCTTAAAATAAATGGACATTGCAATTACCAAAGTTTTGGTACATAAATACTCAAATAATACCAATATTCTCAAAAGAGGTGCAATTATATGAATGATTTATTTTAAAACTTTAGTAATGGAAATCTCCATTTCGAGAGGATTCCTACTCGTAAGAAAGTAGCTGGACTAATACATTTTTTGGGTTTATAAACATCTGGTGCATCTATTATTATAATTATTATCCACTTATTAATTATTATTATTATTATTATTATTATTATTATTAGGGTCTTGCTCACGAGCGCCCCTAGAGACTCCGATTCCTAAAGAAACCGTGCCTCAAATCCGATGGCGAAAAGGCGAGTTAATCGGTTGTGGTGCTTTTGGTCAAGTTTATGTTGGAATGAATCTCGATTCTGGAGAGATTCTTGCTGTTAAACAGGTCAATTCATTTATTCATTCTTTCTTCGATTTTTTTTAGTTTGATTCTTAGCTATTTGTTTGATCGTTTCTATTAATTAATTCTTTGAAATTGAATTTTATTGTGATTATTTTGAAAATTGTATTCGCTTTAATTTGAAGTGGATGTGGATTTAGATTTAAAGTTTAAATTGATTTTGTTTACTTGTTTGATTTTTTCAGGTTTTGATTGCAGCAAGTAGTGCTTCGAAGGAGAAGGCGCAGGTTTGTTGTTTGATTTGAGTTCTGTGTGTAACTGCTTGTGATCGCGTCAATTACAGCAATTATAAACAAAGTTTTTATGATGTGTGGACTGGAGATTATGAATGTAGTAAACCTAATCATTTAATTGAAAGTTTTATTAAATAGATCGGAATGTGAAATGTCATAAAGCTTAGAAAATAATCGATCTTCATCGTCCAACATTTTCATTTTATTGTACAATAATTGTATGATATAGTTTGTAGTTTGCAAATATCAACTTTTAGTTTACGACTGTTTGAACTTTTAGTGTTAATATCACATGATTCAACTGTTGGATTTGTTAAATTCATTCATATGCTATAGAAGGGTATAATCTTAGTAAGATTGGGAAGACTTGCTTGCTTGTGGCATACGTATGATTCAAATTTTGGACCGTCATTACATTTGCTATATGAATTGAATTACCAGAGACTATATGATGTTTTTATTAATGTTTTTCATACTAATAACAGGCTCACGTAAAAGAGCTTGAGGAAGAAGTTAAACTGCTTAAAGATCTTTCGCATCCCAACATTGTTGTAAGTATGATGTTCTATTGGTAAACAATATTGACAAACCAATTAGTCCACCCTAATCATCTTCTTTTTGTGCTGTAGAGATATTTGGGTACGGTCAGAGAAGAAGATACCTTAAATATTCTCCTTGAGTTTGTTCCTGGTGGATCCATATCTTCACTGTTGGGGAAGTTTGGAGCTTTTCCTGAGGCTGTACGTTCTGGCTACCGAATCAATCAATTTACTTTGGTGATTTTTTATGCCTAACTATTTCCACTAATTCATTCAACAGGTCATAAGAACTTACACGAAGCAGATATTGCTTGGACTCGAGTACTTGCACAAAAATGGAATCATGCACAGGGACATTAAGGTTGCTTTTCGTATCATCTCATTGATATGCATGTAAGCTTGGTTCTTTTTCGGCTACTGATGTCCATGTATATATATTAATTTCAGGGGGCCAATATTCTTGTAGATAATAAAGGATGCATAAAAGTAGCAGACTTTGGAGCATCCAAACAGGTCGTTGAGCTGGTAATGTAACTCTTATGTCACTCTACGATTATGACATTATATATAGTATATACTGCTTTACCTTTGTGAAGGATATTATATTTGCATCTTTGTTTTCATTCTAGGCTACCATTTCTGGTGTCAAGTCTATGAAGGGTACTCCATATTGGATGGCTCCTGAAGTTATTCTCCAGACTGGGCATAGCTGGTAAGGACATTAACCCTCTTCACATATTTTCGATATGCTTCTCTGTTTTTAATATGCTTTGACATGAACAAAACTGGAGGTTTCTTCTTGTCAGATGTTATTCAGTATAGTAGCTGAGACTGAGACTGATTATTTTATGATCCCAGTGTTGGCTATTCTATGCAAGTCTGGCATATCTGGAGTTGCATTATAACTGCCTTAATCATATTAGTTATACGATGATGGCTTGTATTAGAAAAATAGAGATGCTATTTAGTACCCTTCATATAGTGAAATGAGAGGAAAACAAAACAGTGTGGAGAAAAGGTGGAAGGGATCAGGGATAAAGTTTAAGAGAGGAAAATTATGTTCATATAGAAATTGTGAATAGTTATTTCTACCGACTAGCATTTTCCGAAAATAGAGATCTTTGCTTAAGATATAGAAAAAAAGTTAGAGGCAGGAATTTTCAGAAAGCCTTCTAGACTAATGATCGAAACCAATGTCTGTGTGGTGTCGGGTGTCCACATCTGTGTCCATGCTATTGCTTCATAGCTTGAAACCAATGTCTTGGTTAAAAAGTAGTTTTACATTGTTTATTCAAATTGAACTTTCATGTTACCCAAACTCAGCACCTATAGCATTATTATACCCACCCACCACTAGGATTATCTCCTCCAATAATTCCTTCTCCCGCAAAAGAGCTTCTTCTCCATAGCCACCCACACTCCATAGCCGCCAACTCATCGTTATTAGTTGCCAGAGTAAACAACCTAGGAAATCTACTTAGTATTGCCAATGACCCAAGAATGCTTCCAAAAAGAAGCTTCTATACCATCACCAACCGTTTTCGTCAATTTTGAAACAAACCAACAATCCAATGATCTAATAGTCAACATGGCAATTAACTACCACATAAGCATCAAAGTTATCATTTAGTAAAGGAATCTAAAATTTGCATGTATTTGACTAACAGAGTTCAAAATGAGGGACTAATTTGATATAACATGGAATTCATGCACTAAATTTACATATCCTCTTACAATCTCAACAACCAATTTTTAACTATTTACTCCTTAAAATAATCTTGATCTTTAATAACTTTACAAGCAAAATTATATTAAAGATAAGCTAAAACATTATTTAATTGCTTGTGTATACATCAAACATGAACATCAAAGATATGAAGATATACAACAGTATACATAATAATAATAATAATAATAATAATAATAATAATAATAATAATAATAATAATAATAATAATAATAATAATAATAATAATAATAATAATAATAATAATAATAATTAATAATAATAATAATAATAATAATAATAATAATAATAATAATAATAATAATAATAATAATAATCAGTTTGACTGAATACTTTCATATCTAACCGTATGGCGCCGGAGCCACAACTGATACATCACAGTGTTAAACGCATCGAATGGCAGAGGAGGCCGATTCCACCGCAAGTGTTTCACATCACTTTTCACGAACACAGCCATCTCCTCCCACTTCAACACATCCATAAATGGCATACCATTCACCGTCCCCTCTGTAACCACCAACGGAACACACACCCTAAACACATCACTTCCCCTATCCTCAAAACCTCCTTATCTCCATATTCAACAATGCAAAACTCACCACCAGCCAATTTAACAGGCACATGGTCGTGGAGAGAACGGTTCCAGTATGGAAACTCTTTATGAAGTGGCAGAGTTTGATCATAACAGTTTAGAGATGAACATAAACGCCACCGTCCACAACCATGATGATTACATCTGTGCGAAGCGAACATTTCAACAACCTAGACTTGGGCCACCATTAACAGTGTTGAGATTGGTCAAGGGTGCATTTTGAGAATTCAAAGATTTTCAGAGTTATGAAATGGGTTAGGGAACTGGTTGGTCATAATATTGATTAAGGGTCGAGATTCTATCTTCTGATATTAAGGGTGTATAATTGCATACAACAATAGGTGCAATAATTGGATTGCATTTTCTGATACATATGCATTTCCACTCCTTTGGTGAGTCTGAAAGTTATCTCCTTAAAAATATAGCACCAAAAACAGATCTGCAACAAAACCATAAAGAATCAGTAGCTAAACCTTACTGATAAGAAACACATATCCTCTTGCAGTGTAAAGCTTTTTGGGGAGAAATTGCAAACCATAAGCATAAAACTATCCAAGAACCTTAGCTTGTTCCATCAAGCTCTTCAAAAACACCAACCATATAGTCAACAACTCAACATACCAACCTCTGCATAACTGAATAAATTAAATACAGCAACTGATACACCAACCCAACAATTATATGATAATCTCCAACATGCCACACTTACACAAGTTCAAACATGCTATTGGATTACTACACCATTGTTATAACTATAGTTACAACACATTCTGCCTTTAACACCATAGCCACCAACCCATCTTTACTAGTCGCGACAGCAGACAACCTTGGAAATCTACTTCTCAGACTATTGCCAATAATCCAAGGATCGTTCTTAAAAAAAGTTTCCTTACCATCACCAACTGTTTTCCTCAATCTTGAAACAAACCAATTCTCTAATACCAATAAGACAATTAACTACCACATAAGCATCAAAGTTATCATTTTGTAAAGAAATCTAACATTTACATGTATTTGATTGACCAAGTGCGGAACATAAGGGACTAATTTGAAATAAAAGTGAATTCATGCACTAAATTGACAATGTCTTACAATCTCAATAAACAATTTAACTATTAAAACTCCTTAAAGTAATCTTGATCTTTAACAAACCATAACTTTACAAGCAAAATTATACTAAAGATAAGCTAAAGCATTATTTAGTTGCTTATGTATACATAAAACATGAACATCAAAGATATGCAGATATACAGCAGTATACATAATAATAATAATAATCAGTTTGACTGAACACTTTCATATCTAACCGTATGGCGCCGGAGCCACAACTGAAACATCACAGTGTTAAACGCATCGAACGGTAGAGAAGGCCGATTCCACCGCAAGTGCTTCCTCGCCACCACACCCAATCTTCTCATATTCTGGTGCCTTTCCCTCCAAGTAACATTCTTCACATCACTTTTCACAACACAGCCATCTCCTTCCACTTCAACACATCCATAAAAGGCATATCATTCATCGTCCCCTCCGTAACAACCACCGGAACACAACCTAATCGCATTGCTTCCCCTATCCACAAAACCTCGCTGTTTCCATACTCAACAACGCAAAACTCACCACCACCACCCAATTTAACCGGCGCGTGGAGATTTTTAAATGGCGCGTGGACATTTATAACCGGTGGTAACGTGATATCCTTGTGAGGGACAAAACTATGACAGCGCGTGGGGAAACACGTGATCTGAACAGCGTTTTTCTTCAGCTCAACGATGTTCCGATCATTACTGTTGGATATTCCAGCGCAAGAGAGGTAAAAGTGATCGGCACCGAGAGAACGATTCCAGTATGGAAACTCTTTGCGGATGCGTGAGACAAGACGCGCAAGGGAGCGCGTGGAGATATTAGATGAGAAAGGTAAGAAAAAAAGGTGTGCTTGTTGAGGTTGTTGTGTAAGATAAGAACTGTTTTGTAGTGAAGAATAGAACATAGATTCTTGTTCTGTTTCAAAATTGAATTGGTTTGTGTTTGTGTTATAGATAAAGATTTTGAAGTTTTGGAACATTTTATGGTAATTTTGAAGAAAGAGTGTTGTTGATGTTAGGTAAGGATTGTTTTGAGGTAGTGATGATGTGATAACTGAAGAAGAAGAAGAAGAAGAAGAACATGATAATAGAAGTAGTAATAAGACATAGTAGAGGTTTGTCTTGAACAACAACATTTTACAACACTGTGTCTGTGTCTGTGTGTGTGATTATCAATCAAAATGAAGTAGTAAGTTTTAGGTTGTGAAGTTTTGTGAAATGAAGTGTTCTGTTGACTTGACTGGCACGTGGAAAGGTTAACTGAGGCTGCTAGAATAGATCACGTCACGCTATAATAATTTGGTGTGGTGGGGACTGGTGGAGAAATGTGATTTGACTTTCTTATTTTTATAAATTGGAGTAAAATATTCTGTAATACTAATACTAGTATTTTAAGTGATTGGATCATGTCCTTCACTCTTCTCTCTATCTCTTTTAATCTTCTTTATTTTTTTTGGGTACGTTTGATTCGTAAAATAATAAGAACTGAACAGAATAGTACAGTACAGGACAAAACAAGATAATACATGATAGGACAAACTTGTACCGGAAAGATATAAGACGATAATAATTTTATATTCGAAAATAAAATGGATATTTTCGTATTTTTTATAGTTGTACTGTGGATAAAAAGTTGTCCCGTGGTTTAGTGAGGGACAAAAAATCTTGTTTTTGTCCTGTCCCTTATTACCTAATTTGTCCAGTCCAATAACCAATTTCAAATCAATCAGAGTACAACAAAAGTTGTCCTGTCCAGTCCCCTGTTTTTTAGCAAATCAAACGCACCCTTAATCTCACTCTTTCATTATTATTTTAAAATTTTTTATTGAAGAGAGAGATTGAAATTATGAGAGAGATAGAGAGGATTGAGAGAGATGGAGAGGAGAGTGAAAGAGATGATCCAAATCCGTATTTTAATTCGAGAAATATTTTTGTCATCATCCTATCGGTTACTCGTGTGCCCTACACGTTTTCTATTTTATCCTTCCGTTATTTAAGTAACAGATGTTATAAGAATGAGAAATTTTGAGCGAAAACACCTTACGTTACTTAAGTAGCGGATTAGTTCTTTACTTAAGTAGCGGACGTTGTAAAATGAGAAATTTTGAGCGAAACACCCTATATAAAAAAATCAAGATTTTTACTAGTTCTCTACTTTACGTTATAAAAATGTGAAACTTGAGAAAGAAAAAAAATATCCCCTAACATATTTTTATAACGTCCCGCTACTTAAGTAGCGGATTTTTGGAGAAAAAAAACACCTTCCTACCATGAAATTTTTAAGATCGTAAACGTATAATCCGCTACTTAAGTAACAGACAGGGGTATTTTGATAATTTCGTAGGACGAGCCTCGGAATCAGTAGGGTGGCAAAAGTAAATCTCTTTTAATTCAATGAAGAGGAATTGAGCCTAGGCATGACGCAGTCCAAGAAGCCCAAATGGTTGGAGAACTATTTTTTTTCACCCTCTGATTCCTAGGGAAAGGGGGCCCTAGTAGTCCAGAGTTCGGGGCAAGTTTTAACATCAAGTGGTTCCAATCTCCTCCCAAATGCAGTTGCGAGAGATGGAATCGTGGTCATCCATACCAAGTTCAACATCAATCACCACTGAATCAACTAACATTTGGTAATGGTTGGAGAACTTTGTATGCAACCAAAGGGTCTAGAAGAAAAAAATTATCTCTTCACATCCTTTATGTTTCTTTTCTACCCCGTGCGTTTTCATTTTTGCTCTTAGATATAGCAGAGATACACCGAAAAATTATAAAGAGTATACACATAATAAATGTATTATTGTTTGAAAATAGAAGCGAGCGATCAACCGAACTGAATCAAGGTTCTATTTCAAAGAAACACTAAAAACGAAATTTATGGAGATATTATTCGTTCTAACATTTTTTTGACTGAAAACCCGTCTAAACCGAACCAATTACATTCCTAACAATCACTATCAGAAACTCACACACATAGCTGTGAAATCTCGAATTCAAAGTCAAATAAAATCGTTTCATTGAAAATATTGAACTAAGATTTTCTCGAATAATTCTTTCTTTATTAAATAACTTCTACGATATTGAAAGTTCGCACTCCGAGTAAGTAATCAAGTATCTTTTAATAAAATTAGAAACGCTGTTGGACGTTTATTAATGGTTCTATCTAATTCATGAAATTTTTCCTTATACCCCAACATTTATATATTCACCACTACAAACCAATTTTTTTCCAATTTTACCCCCTTTATCTTTTGAATTCATCTCACCAAAATATTTTTGGTATGCAATTTTTTTTTTTTTTATATTGAATAAACTCTCAAAAAACTTGAGTTAATTTTTCCGGTAATCAAAAGTGTAAACCGAAACACTTTAAGTGTGTTTGGATGGAGAATTCTAGAAATTCAAGAGATTTTAAATACTAGGCAATTCAATTGAATTCTTGATTTTCAAATTCCATTGTTTGGATAAAGTGGTGAAATTTCATCAATTGTAAAATTCTTTATTTAAGTAATCAAAAGTGTTTTCCGGTAATTATATCAATTACATAACTAAGAGTCTAAGACCATTAACTCCGGAACACTTTGACAATGTTTTCCGGTAATGCACTCACCCATGGCTAAACTGAACAATTTTTTAAACATAAAATCCAGAACTGATTCATGGTAAAGAGTAGAGAACTAAGAATTTTTTGGATTGAATAGTTTCTTTTTATTGATTTGTTTGATTTCCACCGATTTATGATTTGAATAGCATCATGTGCCAAAGAATTTTCTGGATAAAGTTGCTTACAGGACATTGAAGCTTCTCAGAATTTCCACCTATTTGTTTTTCAAGGTGTGTAATACACTAATACGAATACTAATATAGTAGCATTTGATTTTCAGATTATGTTATGGAATTCTTTATGGAAATTGTTTCAATTGTTGTCACTTAGATGACTTGTTGAGCAAGTAACTCGTTCTGTTTCTTATATTGTTATATAAATGAAATTCAGATAGTTAATTTAATTAGTCATCATTCTATTGTTATATAAATAAATGACTTGTAGAGCAAATATTTCTTTTATTAGTCAATTTGATTTGATAAGTACTAAGATAGTTAATTTAGTCATCAAATATAAATGCTTGAAATGAGGAGTAAACTAAAAAGAATTTGACATTTTTATTGATCAATGAAATTACTAATCAGCATGCTAAACTAAATATAAATAGGAACAAATTAAGTGATCTTAACTGTTGATCAGAACAGGTAGAAGGCCAGCTGGAAGTCCGTTGAGCAGGTGGTAGGCAGCAATCCGAGCAGATGGTCCACGGAGGGGGGGGTTGTACCTGCAGGTGCTCCGATGCCAAAGTCAGACAAGGAATAGAGAGCAAAAGAGATACTAGAGAGAAGTTAGAGAGAGAGAGTAATTGTGATAATGAATAGTGTTCTACCTTGCTCTCCCATAAGGGAGAGTATTTATAGCCCCCAGCTCTGGGCCAAAGGTCCTCTTAATGGGCTGGACTAGCCAAGGCCCATTAAGAGGGACTGCCAAGATATTACCCTTAGATAGTGGGTAGAGTAGTAATTTTACCCTATCTTGGTGGAGAGGTTGTGCCATGCTGACATGGAGGTGGTTGGGCAAGCCATGTGGACTTTGTGAAGGTCTAGGTGGACTAGCATTAGTCTAGTCCAGAACATTAAGCATGGAAAAGCACGTTGGAGATTCATTATTCCAACTAATTTATAAACTAAAGAATATCAGATTTTTTTTATAAAGTTTGAGTCACTTGTAGAATTCCATACTCATCATTCTTCAAAGAGGAAATATTCTTGTCCCATTTTTTTTTAATTGTTGCGAGTGGTTTGTGACCTCGATCTTAGGATTAATGATTCTTTCATGGAAATGGAAAAAGGAGGAAAGCTAAAACAAGTAGATATAAAATGTTTGACTCAAAAATAAAAAGCAGAAAAAATGTTACCAAACTTAATTTGTTAAAAAAAGCAGGTTCTAAAACTTATTTTGACTCAATTTTTAGTAAAAAAAAAAAAACTTGTTTTGACTCAATTTTTCTTTTGAGAAAGTAAATTTGAATATGAGCCCCTATTTTTGCAGAAAATATATTTTTCCTTTTATTTGTTTATCTTATACTTTGTTATTGTTTTGAAGAAATATAAATTGGGTATTTATTAATTTGATGTGTCAATGAGAATGTAGGCAAATTTATGAGCATATGTCTTCCACTTGGATTCTACAAAAAAAATTAGAATATACTTTTTTAAATATAGTTATAAAAAATATTGAAGGTTAATAGGGTGAGAGTTAACATGAGAGAAACAGATGAAAAGATAGGGGAGGCCTAGTTGAGTGGAGGTTTTGTGATCTTATGCATTGTGTTGAGTATTGCCTTGAAATTGCGAAAATCAAAAAATCACATAAGCAGTGCAGGGATTGCGCGCGGTGTGTAATCCTGTTGGCGCGGGACACATTAACACGACGTGTGACCAGTTGGCCAGTGGCATTGGCGCGGCGCGCGCCCATCTCATGTGTGATGTGTAGAATGTGTTTTGAGTGGGTTGGATTTTCTGCCAGCTGCGCGAGGCGCATGAACGACTATGCGCGGCGCGCGCGTAATGCTTATTTAAAGGGATGCACATTTTCTGATTTGGTAATAAGGGGGTTTTAGGGTTTTTTGAAGCCAACATACAAGCTATGGTTTATAAAGAATTCTCTTGGGCAAACACTAGTGCTTTCATAAAATCATGGATATGGAGAAGCTCTAGGATTATAGGATAATAGGGTTATCGTTATGATTATGTTAGAAACTGGTATAATAAAATTAAAAATATCGTTGAATAATGAATCTTTTTTAATGTGAATTACAAGAAACACAACTAGAGTCTAGAAAACAGAGAAGAGTGAAGAAAAAATTGAAACAGAAGTCCTGTGTTTCAAGAAAGAAAGGAAAATGGAAATGGAAGTTACAACTTTTTTTTCACAATACATTAATTATTAAATAACTTGGAATAGGTACATACATTCTTAGTATGTAATATTGTCATAGCATAAATGTTAACGTTCTTCCAAACATTGACTAACCAAATTATACTTTAGGAAATTATTGAACATATGGATGTATAGCCACCAAAAGGTGCAAATGTTCACCATAGATATTCTAGGTATAGCTACAAGAAAGAACAATGAACATGTTTGAAATTAAATCTTTTCGATACATATAAGCATGGTACTATGGTAGGTAGTTCCGTATGCAAAAAACTGCTTTAGTTTGAAGCTAAGAAAATTATGTGGTTTATCGGAAACGATTCATTTATGCACTGCAATCTGGAATCAGAAATCATGTTCCAATATGCTGGATCTACTTTGAAATGTTTCAAAGAAATCAGCAATTTTCTTGCTTGATTCAGGCCCATCGTGGGGGGTGGGGGTCAATGTCGAATTAATCAACAATTATTTATGCAGGACCTCCTTGGTTGGCAGCAAAAGTTGTCAATCATTTGGAAAATGTAGTTAGTATGTTCATAACTGAAATTTAACTATACCATAGTGGAAACAAAACCACTTTCATATGCTTTCAAGCCAATTGAGAGACAACTATGATGGCTTGAAAGCTAACCAATTGGCTATTTCTAAAATCAGGACAACTATGAGGTTTGTGAGACCATCTCCTCAAAGACTTGCCAAGTTGAAAGAGTATGTTGGATATGCGGGTATAAAAAAAATCTTTGTCTTGATGTTGCTACTAGATGTAACTCAACCTACCTAATGTTGGAGTTGGCTGAACCTTTCCAAGTTACTTTTAATAAGCCTGACATTAAATGCACTGGTTATCTCAAGTCACTTTTGATAAACTTGACATTGCTACTATGATATATTTTTATCTGTTACACTTGATTAAAAGATATTTGATTTTTTTTTTTTTTTGACAAAGATATTTGATTAAATTTTAAACTCAAAATATTTTGAAAAATAAAATTATTGTAGCTCAAAATATATTTATATATAACAGGACAATTAAAATTAATTCAGCTACAAAGTATATATTTTTTTTCAGCCCAATTTGGTTTTTTATAATTTTAATAGACAATTTTTTTTTTAAACCAAAAGAGGTGGAGATAAAGCGCACTCCACCCGAAAATATATTAAGCAAGCAAACTGAAAAACCAAATTACATCAAGGGACCAAACCAAAACTCCATTAACAAGAGCATAATCTAAAACAAGGCATACCTAACTTGTTTTTATCAAAACAGTCCCTAATAAATAAAGGAGCTTCTTGCCAATATGCTATCGAAATTAAAGTAAGACCATGGTTAGCCATAAGATCAGCCACTTGATTCTCTTCTCTAAAGATGTGAGTGACAATGAAATTCATGGATTTTGCAAAGTGAAGAACAATTTTAATAGACAATTTTTTAGAAATTTTCTCATCCCACCCACTCACTTTCTCCCCTACCCTCCAAAAAATTCGGAAAACGTTTTCCGAATTTTTTAGTGTAAATTTTACACTAAAAAACTGTTCGGAACATATTTTCCGGATTTTTTTGGGTGCGCTAGGGGGTAGGGGAGAAATGTTGAGGTGGGTTGAGAAATTTTCAATTTTTTATGAGTAAAATATGAAAAAAAAAGTCCAAATTGACCCATTTTTTTAAGAGGCCCAACCCGTTCCAACCCAAACCATAACCCGCCCTAATTGACTGATCCGAGATCGACCCAAATGAAACCCATTTTTAGTCAAATTCGTGCCTTTATATGGCAACTCGGTTTCGTCTAACATTGATAATTTGGGCCCCAACCCGCCCATAACTGCCCGATGTTCACCCCTAACAACGAAAATTTCTCAACCCACCACAACATTTCTCCCCTACCCCTAGTGCACAAAAAAAAAAATCAGAAAATACTTCCGAACTGTTTTTTAGTGTAAAATTTACACTATGAAAAATTGGGAAAACGTTTTCGGAATTTTTTTGGGGTAGGGGAGAAAGTGAAAATTTCCCTAACAACAATTGCTAAGAGAATCCGTAGTGTGGTTATTTTCACCACTGTAGAAAAGGTATCCACAAAGTCTATGCCGGATTGTTAGGTTTACGCTTTGACTACCAACCTTGCTGCTTTATAGCGATCAAGACTCCCATCAGCCATGGCAAGTTGGAAATTTTACAGCTTGATGATTAAATTCTGGCTGAACAGTAGAGGAAATTTGCAAGACATAATCTCTATAGGAAGAGGAAAGTTTAGCATAACTGATTATTAATTTTGAATAAGATATATGTGACCTTCTGTGTGTAATCTTGCAAATATGAGGGTGGTTTATGTATGTTCTAGGCTTCCTCTGTGATTCATTTCCTTAAACCCTTTTCCTGTTGAATCATACCTACCAACGAAATCAGTATTGGTGTTTGCTTTTGGAGATTAGGATATTTAATGTTGCTGGTAGCATCATGTTCTGTTTTGGCATCATTGATATGGTTAGTACTAGTAGAGTTCATAATGTGAACCACTTGCACACACGTGGATCATGGTGGTGGTATGGTATCAATCTTTTCTTAAATTACTAACATATATAGTTTATCAGATTATATACTATTTCTGGGGTAATCGCTTTGTTGTAGACTTAACGGTGGACGAAGCCCTCAAATTGACTTTGTTTGTGCGAGGGGCCATATTGCCACCATGGACCTCCATCCTGTAATTCGAAGGCTTAAACTTCGCTTATCTCGTATTACTTTTACACCAATTATTTTGTATTTGAAAAATTCATCTAATATTTAATAATTGTATTAATAGGATTGGATGACATTTAATTTAATTTATATATATTTAGTGCTAGTCAGTTGTGTACAATGTGACAAATTATTGACATTTAAGTCTAGTATGTGATGTTTTCTATACTTGAGAGTGTTTTAAAATGAAATTTTTCCTGTGATTTTGTAACTGTTATAACTGTCTCATGGAATACAGTGTATACTCCCATTGATGAAGTTGGTCTTGGCATTAGGTCTCTGTCTAAGCTTAACCAAGATTCTAATCTAAAACTGTTTTATGGGATCTTATTAATTCTGATAATCATTGATTGGTCTGAGTTTCTCAGAAGTAGGGTGCTGAGAGGCAACAAATTTATTGGTTATCACATATTTTCTTCATTATGGAGTGGATTAAAATCTTAAGCTCAGCAGTTTCTTGATAATACAAGCTGGTTACTTGGCAATGGTTCTCAGATTAAGTTTTGGACTCATAACTGGAGTGTCCTCCTTGTTTGGAGGCTTTTACACAACAAATTGCCTACTGATGAGAACTTATCTGCTAGAGGTTGTCATTTACCTTCAGTTTGTACCTTGTGTAGTAAGTAATCCGATTCAACCCCTCATCTTTCCCTAAGTTGTCCTTTCTCTTTAGCTCTTTGGAACTGGTTAGCTTCTATTATACATCATAACATTGACCTTTCCTCAGTTTTGTCTATTCTCTTAGCATTTGTGGTTAGAGTCAGCAGTGTGGTCTAGTGATTATTTCTGCAGTAATCAGTATTTTCAACACCATTTGGTTTCCGAGAAACGATAAGAGAGGTTCAATAACATTGTGCCTAATCTGAACTCTTCATTATCTAAATTTAATGCTTTTGTTTCTCTTTCTGGCAATCAAACTAGACTAGCCTCGAGAATTATGATTTCTGAGCTTGTCATTTTTATTTTTTTTTGACTATCTGAGTTTGTCATTTTTATTTTTGAAAACCTTCAAAGTTGTCATTGATCATCCTAAGGCTCCTAAAATCTTGGAAGATATTTGGCACCCTCCTCCTTGTTGGCGCAGCTGAAGCTTTCACACAAAATCACTTAGGCCTGCACAAGCTGGCTCAGGCTGGCAAGAACACACGCGCGCGCTGCACAGTCTCTAGGCCTTGCCTATGAGCACAAAATGCAGGATCTACTGTTCTTGCAGCAACAATGGTGTTTGAATGAAAAGAATGAAAAGCATTGAATGATTGAAAGGATTGAAGAAGAAGATGATGATTAGGGAAAAGAGAGATCAATTTTATTCATCCACATAGGGGAAAAGAGTTGATTACTCACACTAATTGAGTCAAACACTTATATACTAGAGCACCACAATGATTGGTGATTCTCTTAGGCCCTAACAAACTAATAACAAACTAACCAACTCTAACAACCTATGACAAACAAACTCTAACCGACTCTAGTTAGTTATTCTAACAAATTCACTAACTAACTTGCCACATAAGCAATTAGTTACTACACTTTCTCTTAATTGCTTGCACACCAAGCAATCTCATCACAATATGAATTAACCACTAGAATCAACTTAGGTTCAACACTCCTTTGCATTGAGTTAAGTGCAATACTGACGGCTCAACCTTGGGAAACCGTAGGCAAGCTGCTTGTGCAGGGATCTTCATAAATAGCAAGGGTGAAAACATTGGCTATTTTGCCATGGCAAATGCACTTTATGCATAGATCCTAGGAATTATTATTGCTATGAAGGTTGTTAAAATTGCGATTTAAAACGTAAAAACTATAGAGATTTTATGTTTTTAGGTCAAAAATAAATCCAAATAGATGTAATCAGAATTGGACCGGTCATCGAACCGGTGAGCTTATCGGTTCAAGGTTCAATTGGTTGGACCGGGGTTCAACCGGATCGGACCGTTTTTAATTAAATATATATTTTAATTATTACATAAATAAAAATATATAAATAATTACTCAATATTACATAGTTTCACACATTAAAAAGATAAAATGTCATAACGTCGATATAAAATAAAAACTTTAGTGCATTAGAAATAAATTTTTTAATTCAAACCAAATTAAAAATTATATAATAAACTACGTTCTAAAAAATATTCATTGACTATTAAAATTAGATGCAAAATATCAAAACTATTAACAAAAAGAAAGAAGCAAAATATCAAAAGGGAAATAAAAACATAAAAAAGTGAGGCTAAAAAAAATATTTTAACAAAAGTTCGTTTTGAGAGGTAGCTTCACTATGGCCTCGTTTGGCTCTACTTTACTTCTACTCTTTTTTTTCTTCTCCTTAAAAGTAGTAAACAAGTAAAAAATTGTGTTTGACGTCCGTTTGGCCTAGCTTTTTTTGAGCTTATGCAAATAGCTTATGCAATATAAATTAAGTTTTATGTTATTTTATAAGTTCACACTAGTGAAAATTGTAATTTTATAAGCTATTTTATCATAAACTACCTTGACAAACTTATAATAATATATAAAAATTGCATAAGTTATTTGCATAAACTATAAATAAGAGGAAAAAAAGTCAGGTCAAACGATAATTTACTATAAAGGAGCAACTGGAACTGTACTTTTGGGAGATGCTATACATTGGTGCTATCCAGGAGTTGTTGATTCTCATTTTGTGGTATGATAATATAAATAAAGGATATTTTGTGGATATATGTATTTTTTTTTTGTACAATGGATATATGTATTCTTAAACAAATTATTTCCTAACTATGACCTTTTCCCTAAATTTTTAATACAACAATAAATAATTCCTTCATGCCATTTTTAATATTATGTTATAAATATTGGCAATAAATAATTAAACAGAATTATGCAAAATTAAGTTTTAAAGATAAAATTAACTATATTTATGTTATCATTTCTATTTTGTAAATGTTAAATTGCTAACCCAAAATTGATGCTTCTGGTGCATTGCAGGTAGTTAAATAAGGAAAATAGATTAAACTGGTTGTTAAAAAAAAAGTTTAAATTTCATTTTGCTATAATAGAAAAAGGTTATTTTTTTGACAGAAGAAAAAGATTTTTTTTTTGACAAAAATAAAAGATATTCATTCATTCAAATCGATAGAGTACAAATTCAATACGGCTAAAAATGAAAAGGAAGAATCTGCGAACAAGCTCACAACATCCAAGTTAATAGCATAAAATGACATACTCATGCCTACAAATAATGTGATAAAATCTAAATAACCGGAATACCTATGTCTTCGAATCTGCATCGATGACCAGCTTAATCACTATGTGAATCAGTAGTTGACTGAAGTTGATCTGTAGATTCAATCAAATGAACACCGCAACAAGAGGAGATAACAAACAAACACCGCACCAAGACGGGATATCAAACAGCATCGCATCGCACTGAGATGACAAAATCACACAAAAAAAAGCACAAAAGAAAAATCTAATCTATGTGAAAATCACTTATTTAAATTAAAAAAAAAAAAAAGACGCGAAGGGGTAATTTTAGGGCAAAAATACATAAAACCACCCCTTCTCGTCAGAGAAAGATGAAAACTCGATGAGAAAATATTAGGGCCGGCCGGTGGAGATGGAGCTAAACAAGAGCAGTTTATTATTAATATTATTTGAAAAATTAGTTTATTTGTTTTGGAGAATTCCACTTTATGAAATTTGAAATTTGAAAAATTATCTTTTTAGTTAGATTATTCTTTTTCCAAAAACCAATGAGTAGAAAAACTTTAATTTTATTTTAATTAAAAAATATATTATAACACTCAACCATACAAATGACGAGAAAAAACACAAAATTGCAAAAAAATTGCAGTAGAACAACAAAATCACCAAAATAACACAATATTTCAAATACAAACTTTGAAGTAATATTTCCAAATAATTAGAAAATTTTCAAGATAAAAAATATATATTATAAACAAACTCTAAATTGTCCTCTCATATTAATTTTTTTATTTCCTTGCAATTCAATTTCTTATGATCAATACATCTCAAATATCTTGTACAGTTAAATATAATAGTACCAAATTTTTCCGAATGTAGTGTTAATGTTCCTTAAGCATCCACAATGAAGCTCTCCAAATTTGAGTATTTAACTGGATCTCACGTGTACACATCACTCATTTATTATTTTTAATAATAGTACTTAATAAGTATTCAATCCCTCCAACTCAGCACCTCTTAAAAAGTTCTAAATCGGTCACACTAATAACTCTATATCTCATCAATAATACTACATCTTTATAAGTAGGTCCCACAAAATTATATTATAATGAGGAGAGAGATGATACCTATTTGAGAAGCAGTACCTATTAGGTACTCAATTAGTTTTGCTCCAATGGTAGTACCTAATAAGTACCTATATAAGTACATAGGTACTACCATTGGAGATGGTCTTAAAAGCTATATTATTAATTATCTCGTGAGTTTAGTTTAACTCAGTTGATAATTAAGAACATCGTATTATATATGCAGGGGTCATGGTTCAAATTCCAGACATTCTGTTAATCAGTTTGGTCCCTAAAAAAATGTCTGAATAGAACCAAACTGATTAACGGATATGTCTTTAAGGGACCTATTCGGACATTTTATTTCTTTAAAGGACCTATTCAGACCTTTTTTTCTTTAAGGGACCAATGTGAAACCAAAAATATCTTTAAGGGACTATTTTACTAATTAAGCCAAAAAGAAATTATAGTATTAGTTTATATAATATTATTCTTTAGTTGTTCAATAAGTTTCCATGTCTTACTTATTGTGTAGACTTCTTCATTTTTTTATATATCTAGTAAATTTTTAAATATACTATATTACTATCGTTAACATTTTTTATTAGATTAATTAATAATTACATTGATTAAATGAATGAATGTTTGTGTCAATGCATAGTTTATTTTAAATTCTAAAAATTTATTTCCTTTGGGCTTTGCCTCTATTGTATAAAAAAAAATATTATCTTTATTTAATTAAAATTTGTTTGATTAAGTTTTAAAAAAGATTCTTGTCTCTTAATAATGTGAATGGCCACCTCCACAAGCCAATAGATTTTTTGAAACATCAACTTCCACCTCTAGGCTTTGTATATAAATAGAGGGTTGCATGTTAAATTATTACATTGCAAACACAAACAAAAACACCAACAACAAAAAAAAAAAGGAAAAGAGAAAATAATATGGCTTTCACTGACAAGCAAGAGAGTTTAGTGAATAGCTCTTATGAATCATTCAAACAAAACCTTTCTGGAAATAGTATTTTCTTCTATACTTTGTAAGTTTTTCCCTTTCTATGATTATTGTTAATTAAGAAGATATAGTGTAAATTAACTAAGAAGAATATGTTTGGTTGGTTTAATTTGATTAAAATAGTATATTAGAGAAAGCACCTGCAGCAAAGGAATTGTTCTCTTTTCTTAAGGGGTCAGCTGGAGTACAAGATAGCCCTCAACTCCAGGGCCATGCTGAAAAGGTTTTTGGATTGGTGAGTTCAATCCCATATCAATTAATTTGCTTTACTTATTCTTCATTCAATGTCAATGATTCTCTACGCTTGATGCGTTAATTAGTTTAATGGTAAGAACTTAACATTGTAACCTCAAAATATTGATTGTTGCTAATGTCCTTATTCAATCCTAATTAGGAAAACTTCAGAAGCTAATGTAGCCAAATAAGCTCCTTCCATCCTAACATTTTGTATAGCAGATATAAATGAATATTTTTCTTATTCCTAATATAAAATCACATTCTAGTATATTTTTTTAATAGTTTATGTTAGCATGGTTATTGATCTTGAGATATTTATATTTTTTGAATTATAGGTACGCGATGCAGCTGGTCAACTCCGAGCAACAGGAACAGTTGTGTTGGGAGATGCTTCGTTGGGTGCTATTCACGTTCAAAAAGGAGTTGTTGATCCTCATTTTGTGGTATGATAATATGATAAAATATTTTTGTTGATGAAATTTCTTAATTTTTTTATTTAATTGTCACTTTTTCCCTAATTTAACAATAAATAATTAACGGGAATTATGCAAAATAAGTATTTTCTACTATTTATGTTAACATGTTTGCTAAACCAAAATTAATGTTTTGGTGTTTTAATTGTAGGTGGTTAAAGAAGCTTTGCTACAAACTATAAAGAAAGCAGTAGGGGACAAATGGAGCGCAGAGCTGAGCACTGCTTGGGAAGTAGCTTATGATGCATTGGCAACTGCAATTAAGAAAGCATATTAAGGAGTTAAACTTGGGATGATCTATTTTAATGAATAAACTTAATGAATAAAATATGTAATAATGTACTAAAACTTGTTAAACAAATTCCTATAATAAATGCAGTTAAAAATAATTATGTCATAATGTTAGTGTATGTGCCGGGGTATTTTATTTTATTTTATTTTAACGGCCAAAAAGAGAAAGAATATATTAGCAATTGAAATAAAGTACAAGTGATATTCATCAAAGTCAAAAGGTCACCACAACAAAGGTAAAAACAATGAATCAACTCCCTAAAAGATGGAGAAATCCAACCATTACTTAAGTATACAATATATATAATAGATTTATATTTAATTCATAAAACAAGCAAGGAGAGTACATTTAATTCTCTCAAGTGCTACATTCATATTTTGAGCCTTATGAGCAAAAATTGCATCATTCCGTTAGCAAAATCCCCCAAATCACCACTTGCCAAAGCATGACTACACAGAGCCTTCTTGTTTTTAAGGGTCCCAAATTAATTATAAGCTAAGGAACAAATCCCAATAGTGTTTGGCAACACCTCTAACAAACTAAACTATTAATACACTTCTAACCAAATATTCCAAGCAAATGCGCAAAGCAAAAAAAGATGATCCTCCGACTCCTGGGCATGGTTACAAAATGTGCAGCCCTCTTGGCCACCCAACAGATCGAATAATACCTCTTTTAACCAAATTCTCTCTCATCAGAAGTCGCCTAAGGAGAGCTTGCCACGAAAACACAACAACCTTTGACGGGGTTTAACTCTCCCAAATACCCACCACACATCGATTTGATTTCTCATTGATGTTGTAGATTCTCAATCTCATGAACAAAAAAAAGATGTAAGTATAATTAAACTTAACCGAGTACATATCTCCATTATCAAGCCGATATAACCAAGAGTCCACATCGGTCGAGATTATTACGGATTTCAACTTGGTCAATAATCTCTTAAGTGACTCATCCTCTCCTAGCAATACTTTGTCTTCGCTATTTAAGCTTCCAAACCCACGCTGGTGAATCTCTTATATTAAATCCCTAAGAAAACAAAGCTTCAAAAGTGGCTAGACATATCTCGTAAATGCAACTTATATAGTTGTTAGCTTTGTAAGCAAAAATGTCTGTATGCAGCGTCTAGATTTGAACTTGAGATTTTTCAATTCTCTAACTTGAAAGTATATGAATATAACTGCTAAACTATAACTACTTAACAAAAAATATAAATAAAGTTGGCTATGAATATGTGTGTTCTATCTAGGCTTTTGTATCTACCGTGTCTATTGAAGCTTATATTGCCTCTTGACAAGAACCACATGATCATTGTTTCATAAATTACGAGTCTTTTTGTTTTAATTTTAAAAAATTGAGTTTTTTTTATTTTTAAAAATAATTTTTACAATAATTTAATTAGAAATAGTAAAATTTATTTCAAATCCATCTTTTTATAAATTAAAAAAGTAATTTTGACATTCAATAACTTAAATATTTTTGTTAGAGATTTTAACTTAATAAAACACATTTTCTAAAAAAGGGTATCTCTCAAAAATGATTTGTATGAAAAGCTATTTAAAATGTATTCTTTTTTAGAGATTTTTTTGAAATGTTATGATCTAAAAAATATGTAACAAAATGATGAAATTCTTAAAACGACATTTTATAATAGGTTTTTTAGTTAGTATAAAATTTCCCTACACATAGTTTCAGTCCTAGCATTTAAGTCAACATATGAATTATTCTTTAGCAAATATGTATAGAACACTATAAATTTCCTTCACAGAAAATTTTAATAAAATGGAAGTAAATTTTGACCATAAGATAGAAAAACAGTTTTTTGGTGTTTGAAAGTAACTTATGCTCAAAATTTTCTTCTAGCTATCCTCATTGATGGGTTAGACAAGCATATGTCACTGGTTGAGTATTGTACTATCGTTAGAAACCTCCTCATGATTCCATTATTTTCTATTTATGAGTGTTGCCCTGTTTGTCGTTAGGCGTGATTATATTCTTTTGGGTATCATGCAGTTCGTTATAGGGAGCCTCCAGATTTCAAATATAGACATTATTTTATTAGGATGTTCTTTTTGATATTTTTAGAAGCAAGAAATATTTGTTAAAAGAGAGGCGCCTACGAACTATTTAATTGGTCCACAAAAGGGGAAATTGACACTTCAACATGCAGATGCTATGGTGTATATGTGTGTATGAAGGAAACATGCTTATGTAAACTTCATTGGAATTTCTCCACTTGTGAGATTGATGACTAGAGATTTTGTTGTGGAACATGTAGCTCTCACAACCACTTTGAGCAAAGTGACAATCAACATGCTTTTATATCATTTGTATTTGTTACTTTTAGCTTCTTACCAATAGAAGTTGTGGATCTTCTTAAAAGAGTCCAAAGGGTCGTGGATAACAATATTGTGTCTACTTGGTCTATGAACGTAGTTTTTCAAACGATTGGCTTTGTGATCCATAAATAGTTATGGCGTAGCTTGTTACCCGCCATCATTTTATTCATGTGTAATTATCTTAAAAATATTTAAGAATATAACTATTCTTAAAAAAAAAAAAATTTCTATGTTCATATTTATGTTACTTTTCTATTAAACTTTTGTCATTTAAAATAATCATATTTAAATTCATTAATTCCACATTTTAAAAAAAAATTGTGGTTCGAATTTTTATAAAATTTTAAACATGCTTGCAAAAAAATCATTTGAAAATTTAAATATTTAAGGATAATTTAATAAATTTCAACATAGCCTAAATTTGCGAGTAAGGAAATTTTATAGGATATAAAAATACTATTGTATTAAAATTATGTAAGAATTAAACTTAAAAAAAAATTTAAATTTTATAGGGATCAAAAACATATTTAACACTTATTTTTATTTTATTAAAATTTGTTTTATTAAGCATTTGAAAAGATTCTTGTCTCTTAATGATGTCAATGGCCACCACAAGCCAATAGATTCTTTGAAAAAAACAATCAAAATAAAATAACTAAATCTCTTTCCACCTCTAAGCTTTCTATATAAACAAGGGTTGAATGTCAAATTATTACATTGCAAACACAAATAACAAACAGAAATAAAAGAAAAAGAGAAACATGGGCTACACTGAGAAGCAGGAGAGTTTGGTGAATACCTCATGGGAATCATTCAAACAAAACCTTTCCGGCAATAGTGTTTTGTTCTACACTATGTAAGTTTTTCTATTAATGTCTATATAGAGTTTTGTTCTACACTTTGTAAATTTTTCCTGTATGATATATTTCCTCCGGCTTTAATTATAAACAAAATTTCACTTTTTAAATTTATTGAATAACTAATATATCTAGCCTATAATATACATCAGATACATTAGTTATTCAATAAATCTAAAATATAAAACTTTCTTATAATTAAGGCCGGAGGAAGTAAGAGAAAATGTAAATTAACTAACAAGAATATGTTTGGTGCTTTGATTAAAATAGTATATTAGAGAAAGCTCCTGCAGCAAAAGATCTGTTCTCTTTTCTTAAGGGCACAGCTGGAGTACAAGATAGTCCTAAACTCCAGGCTCATGCTGAAAAAGTTTTTGGATTGGTAAGTGTAATCATATACTAGTATCAATTAATTAATTTTTTTTAATTATTATTCATTCAATGTCCATGGTTCTCTACCTTGAGGTGTTGTAAACTCGTAGTATTGAATTTTAATTCTCTCAAAGACATATATGTAAAAGAGGAAGACCATGTGATCCTAACTAGGCCAACTTTACAAGCTAATGTGGCCAAATAAGGTCCTTCAATCATAATATTTTGTCTAGGAGATACCCAAAAAAACATTTTTCTTATGCATATAATTAAAATCACATTTTTCTTGTTAGTATATTTTCTTAATAGTTTTTCTTAACATGGATACATTTTTGAATTACAGGTACGCGATTCAGCTGGTCAACTCCGAGCAACAGGAACTGTAGTTTTGGGAGATGCTACATTGGGTGCTATCCACATTCAAAAAGGAGTTGTTGATCCTCATTTTGTGGTATGATAATATAAATAAAGGATATTTTGTGGATATATGTATTCTTTAAACAAATTATTTCCTAACTATGACCTTTTCCCTAAATTTTTAATACAACAATAAATAATTCCTTCATGCCATTTTTAATATTATGTTATAAATATTGGCAATAAATAATTAAACAGAATTATGCAAAATTAAGTTTTAAAGATAAAATTAACTATATTTATGTTATCATTTCTATTTTGTAAATGTTAAAGTGCTAACCCAAAATTGATGCTTTTGGTGCATTGCAGGTAGTTAAAGAAGCTTTGCTAAAAACGATCAAGGAATCATCAGGAGACAAATGGAGCGACGAATTGAGCACCGCATGGGAAGTAGCTTATGATGCATTAGCAGCTGCAATTAAGAAAGCAATGAGTTAAACTTGGGATGACCTAATGTAATGAATAAACTTAAATAAACAATGTATTACTAAAGCTTGTTAAACAAGTTTCTATAATAAACGTTGTTAAAAATAAATATGTTATATGTGGTTATAGACATGTCTCATAAGTACTACTTTAAAAGTGGGAGAGAGTGAACGAAAATGGATTTTCTGCTGTAATTGCGTGACGCAACTACAGCTGTAGGCCATCCGATCTAAATCAAAGATATGATTATTTGACTGTATATTTAATCAGGACTGTCCGATCTGAATTTCATGATTGAGATTAATTACTGTGGTATTTTTCCACAGCATGAAATCATGGTCCGAAAGAGAATATTGAGTGAGAGAGAACAATCATGGTCTCTTCTTTCCCCGTGCCTCATCTCTTCAATCCTACTCCATGAATTAGTACCCAAACTATAAACACTAACTCCAGTCTTACAAATTACAAGCATAGACATTATAGTAAAAAACAGAAACAACTTTGTAATTATCAATGAAAGGATCGTAACCGAAACCAAATACAGTGTGACCATCATCATCTCCATCTTAAGATTTTGATTAATTGCGAAACAAATTAAATGATACCGTCGCAAGAATTCGCAACAAGTCGATCGTGATTAACCGGAGAATACTGGTATTGAGTATTAGTGTTAATGTTGAAAATTGAGCTGAATGGAAGAGATCAGTGACATTGGTAAGACATTACCGTGAATTTTTTGGAGGGAATGCATCTGGTGGTGGGTGGTGTTGAGGCGACGGCGTTTGGTTGATATGCGAAGGTGTTTTTTTTGGCGGATAAGAGAATGTTAGGAAATAACAACACTAAAGAAAAAAAATAAACACAATAAAAACATAAGAATATAATGTGGAAACTCCAAACCGAAGAAAAAACCACAAACAGTTGTCTAAACCGACAACTAGAGAATAATCACTATGTGAAATTTATTACAATACATAGACTTCTCTCACTCTCACCCTAATGCCCCAATACAACCACACTCTCACAAAGCAAATATTTAAACTAAGAGTCAGATATAAGCTTAAAGTGCTACTGACTAGTGACTAGTGCAATTACAAACAAAGAACTTAGGTCCATTATATAACTTTGATTTCCTCCTTGCTTCACAATTTTAAGCGATGTTGGACTTTCAATAGCTATTTTTTAACCTCTTTCTTTATTTAAGAAACTAGGTGATGTGGGACTTGACAATCAACCCCAACAATCTCCACCTTGATTGCAAGAGTTCCATCTTCCGCTTCCATTGTCTATACCGACAATCATACTCCACCATAAAAAAGTATACTTCACTTGGAACTAAACCATCCCAAGAATTGCATGTAGAAAACTGCTGAAAGGTTATGGTGCAACTCCCATGTTGGCTTTCAGGAAGTTTTTCAGCCATCAACACATCTCACCACACACCCAAGGTTTTAAATTGCGGCTGCAGTCGCGGATGCGGTTGCGGTCGCGGTTATTGCGAATGCGGTCATTGCAGTTGCTGCGACGTGCAATGCAGTTGCTGCAGCGTGAAATCATTTTGAAATTTCACAAGCCGTATAAAATGAAACTACTATGTAACTACACTATTTATCTATCATTGCATAGTCTTAGTTTATTCCATAAACAATTATTTGAATGTACCTAAAATACACAGTTGAAAGATTATTAAAAGTAAGATTTTTCATTAGATTTGACACAAATTAGGATTTGAAGTTCATAAATTTTATTTTTTGGTGAGAAAATTTGAACGAACATCGTCGAAAACATCTGATGCGGCTTCGGATGCGGTTGTGATGCGGTTACGATGCGGCCGTACACGTGAATTAAGATCACACCGCAATTGCGGTGCGATGCGGTTGCGGTGGCTACCGCATTAGTAATATTGCGGCCGCAATTGCGGATGCGGACCGCAATTTAAAACCTTGCACACACCTTGCATCAATGTCAACCAATGCCCGTGTGTTGTTCTGAATCCGCTAGCAATAACTTGTCCTTTCCCATGGTATAGCGGAAATACCATGAGGACACACTTTATCTTCTAGATAAGATCACCATCATCTCCCAAAACAAGGGAGACATTGCTAGCACTTGTCTCAGAGTCTTTTTCAGATACTGCTCCACTTGGACAATTTCTCTTTAAATGCCCAGACCTTCCACACTTCCAACACGGCAGATTCTTTGCATGGATCTTCTTCCCATTAGTCCCACTTATAGTTAGCAACATCAAGCTTGATGAAGTGTTTTCATCACTTTTCATCCTCCTTTCTTCAGAAATAATTTTAGTTGCAACTTCTTCAAAATTCAATTTTTCCTTCCCATACATCAAAACAGGTTTAAGATGAACATAAGAAGGTGGAAGGGACCAAATGAGCCTTAACGCCTTATCTTCATCATCAATCTCAACTTTAATAGATTCTAACTCAGAAACAATATTATTTAAAGTACTAAGATGATCAGAAATTTTTGTACCCTCATCCATGCGCAAATTGCGGAATTGCTCCTTCAGCAGCAACCAATTTGAGATGTCATTTGCCTGATACAACCCTTCAAGCCTTTCCCAGAGTTCCTTGGCTAATGACAGATTCTGCACATTCGCAAGAACATTCTTTCAGAACATTCTGCACATTGTTTCGGTGGTTGAAAAAAACATTAAAAAAAAAAAACTAGATCTATTTTATATTCATGATTTTAAGAGGGAGGGAGGGAGAGAGTAATTAAAAACGAGTCTCACGAAATCTCATGAATTTTGGTGAGTTTCTTGACTGAATGCGTTCTTTGTATTTTTCAACTAAAAAATTTCACAAAATCCATTTAATAAAAGAATTCAAAATTATCTAACTCAATCTATCATAAAAAATAGAATATGTGTTTCAAAACGATTTCATTATGAAATTGAAGGATATGAGGTCATAATTTGGAAAATGAAGATTTAGATCTTTCTGAATTTAGAGTGAATGGAAGGAGATGAATGAAAGGGTTCGCTGGCAGATTTAGATCCATCACCTCTTAGCAAAATTGGGGTGACAAAAATAATAGTTACAGGAGCTTGCAATAGTTACATAGATACAGTGCAGATCGATAGATAGCATCAATGGAGTTTTGGAAAATTGGGGAGGGTGACGATAGTTAAGTTATTAAAAAAAAACAGAAAAAAAAAACTCTCAACTTGTCCAACCGGTTATCCGGTAAAGTAACAAAGAGAGTGAGTGAGGTGTCTTGATATTATTGGAGTGTGTTTAAAGAGTGTGTTAGTGGGTGTGTCCCTAGCATTACTCTTCATTAAAATCTGTAGATTTTTGGAGGCCTAGGAGCAATGCGGCGGCTGAAAGAGCAATTTTTAATACTTAGTTGCAAACGCCCAGAACTAGTAAGAAGGCCCGGTAACTACACAATAAACTAGCCCACTAACATACAATGTAAATTAATAAAGGATGTTTTCTCTCCCGACCCCATGCCTTTCTTTTATACCTCCTAAAAATCTCATTTTACCCCTTACGGTTTGAAAAAAATTTGCCAAATTATTTTGGTTTATATAAACCGAAATTTTTAAACATGGAAAAAAAATTCGGTTTATATAAACCGAAATAACATAAATGTTGAAAAAAGAAGAAAGATTTATGTAAAAATTCGTGTAGAGCTACCTGTGGTAAATTTAGCATATCTCTCTGAATATAAGTCGTATGCTAATAATTTTTAATCTAGTGTAAAGAAGACAAACTTTACTACAGGATTGACATCGGAATTGTTAAATTTCATTAAGTGTAGTATGAGAAAATCTACCTACAAGTTTGAGAAAATTTTCTACTCTGTTTCTGTACCAATACCCATTATTTGGTCAAACTGAATCAATTGGATAGTTAACCCTCAAAACAAAAATTATATTTGTAATCTTGACACCCTAAGCTTTCCAACGAGTGGTCGTTTACTCAAATCGGACATCGTTTAGTATTTCAAATAAATTGTAAAAGTTGAGGGTCTGATACTGAATTTATGCAGAAAATCTGGAGAAAAATGTGGAACACAAAATTTCGGTTTTTATTAACCGAATTTTTTGAGCATGACAAAAAAATTCGGTTCGTACAAACCGAAGTACCTCAAGGGCAAAAACGGAAATTCAAGGGTAGAAAAGAAAGGCGAAGGGTCGGGAGAGAAAACATCTTAATAAAGGACCCAGCTAGATCATTACATAAAACACATTATAATAACTTTTTTTTTAATGTATAACAATGTAAAATAGTTTTTTTTTTTTTAACAAATGTAAAATCAAACTTAGATTGTTTATGTATAATTTTTTTTTTTTTTATATATAGATTTATGTATAATTTTTATGTTGTATACAACCTTTGCGTATGTATTCTTGTATTTCGTAATAAATAGTATATCATTGTAAATATTGGGACATTACAAGACCGTTACATGGATTATTAGAAAAAGAGATTTACGTGGTATATTTACACAGATATGCAAGAAGCTCAAACATTTAAACTTCAATTCCATTCTCAAAGCATTAGGCCAAAATATTACGGACACAGACCAAGCTGATACAGAAATCACATTACTCTGCAATTCATCCCAATTCCATTCTAATAAATCCACACAAACAAGCCAAATTTGATGCAGAGATTCCACACTCATCTTGAACAAAGGTAGCCGATGGAGCGAGCTAACAATGGTATCGTTGGAAACTTATTCTTCACTGTTCCTGTGCATTTTCCTATGCAAAGAACCAAGCCTTGATGAAGACTGCCAAACCTATTTGCAAGACAAATGCGGCAATAATTGTCGCTGAAAGATCATTGCCTTCTATGTAAGACCTGAGGTTTAAGGCAACAAAGCTAGCTGACGCAACACCAGTAAGGAGTGTTATGATCCACCGTAGAAACTCAACTGGAATTAACAACAAAAACTGAAAGTATCCAAGTAATATAAGTTAGATAGCAAGACGGAGTACTAGACAAATTTAAAGCATAATAAGCTAGCAAGTGATGCAATTTCTTATGACAGCTAATATAAATTCAGTTGATACTTGATAGGATATTGGGTTTTGGGTCTAAGCCCAACAATTCAGCTGAAGAACAAGGATCTATTATATGATGTGGTCAGTTTGTCACGGGGGAGAATTACGGAAAGGAGACAATGGGAGACTGGGAGTAGAGTGAGGGCAGTTTTTGAGATTTCTTTTATTGGGAACAAGATGCTCTTCTGGGCCACAGCATCGCTCTGGAACTACAAGGGTTTCTCTTGCATTAGGTTATTATCAGGCTCATCAACCAGTACAATAAATATTATTATTATTATTAAGACACCAATCCATCCTTTGATTTGCTGTCTTATTATTACCACATGAACCTTTGTTTTAAATGGTTATTACTTGTATGATCAGGGATTTGAGTTTAGCCCTGAAGGTCGTTTAACCAATGATCGAGGAGTTCCTCACTTTGTTGAGGGCCTCAAGGCAGTGTCCCTGCCAGTTTTCCCCTCAGGGTCTCAAGACTCTAGGCTCTATCTTCCACACTTGACATGTGTAAAATAGAGTTGTGCTATATTATTATTTCATAGTAAAAGCAATTAAGAATTCGTCACATTGGAGAAAGCAGAAACTTACTGAAGAGAAGATGAAAATGGAGAGGGAATATCCCCACATGCACCAAAACCTTATAAGGCTAGCCTTTGAACCCATGTACTGAAGGAAGAAGTAGTATGCCACTGGGACCACTATTGCATAACCATAGATAGACCATGCAGCTGTATTCATATAGCTAACATCAAAGCTCCATGAGGTACTGCTCTCTCCATGTTTTTGCATGAGGAATGTGGCAAGATTTCCAACCGAGGCAAGTACAAAAACCAATGTTGTTGAGATCCATATAAGCCCATATCTATAATAACATAAAAAAATCATACTATTATTAAATAGTCATTAACATGCACAATTTATGCATTTTGGAAGAAAAATGACGAGCAATTCCCTAAAAATGCTAAAAAATTCCCACATTATAATTTGTAACTATATTATGATTATAGAAAGTATAGAAGCCCCAGGAGTAAAAAACAAAAAACAGAACATACAAATCAGGGTTGGCATCTATCTTGCTGAAGAAATCACCACCAACTGGATTTAAGGAACTTATCAATCTGGTCATAACCGCATCTGTATCTACATCAAAATACTGTGAGTAAGATGAGACACTAAAAAATCCTCTCCAGTTGTTTGTTGGTTGTTGTTCAAAGGTTTCTGCATGGATGAATAAACCAGAAATTAATGAATGACATAATGATATCCTCAACTGACAATGAAAATACAAATGGAAGCTATTTTCAGGTCTGATGACAGATTCAAATCGACACTCAACATGGGTGTGAATCTCGGTAAAAAATGTAAATATACCCAGATCACTACAACAAATCAATAAAAACAATTGGATTAACTGCTAAAACCTTTACACTTGAGATATGCAATTACTAGTGGAATATAGCGACAAAAAGTGGTGACAATGTCATTCACAAAGCATGCTTGCATTTAATGCCAGTGAACATAATTACATTAAAATAAAAAAATTATATATAACATATTAACGTTTGATATTGCAGGTATATGGAAGCCTGGAAGATACTACACAGTTGCACACATCCTTGTTTTCAAAAATTAAACTGATGTGCATACAATATATGATAAAATAGAATAAAATAACTCAAAAACTTGTAAAATGTTTTGTTTGTTTCAACAAGAGGAAATTGATGATTGAGATGTAATAAGAGAAATCTACTTGATAATATGTCATATTTTGGAAAAAACAAGAATAAAATAAACAAAAATGAAATTAATATATATCAGTAAATTAATCAGCAATAATTCCTTTTAAGAGTCACCTTCAACTCAAGTGTAACGAGAAAGTTAAAGTTTATTTGATTAAGAGACTGCATAAAGTTACAAGGCAAAAGGGTGAAAATATGAGTTGGCTTCAAACGGTTCAATGGAAGTCAATAAATAAATTAAAAGGCAGCCATAGTCAAACGGTTCTACTTTAAACTGGCTTCGAAACGGTTCTACTTTAACATGGATGTGGAGCGGCCGAATTGGCCCATCATTTATTTCTCTCATGTAGTTTTGCTAGATCTCTTTGGGACTTAGTTCACGCGTGGATTGGTATTTCTTTGGTGGATTTCACTACTTTGCGTGATCATTTTGTCCAGTTTACAGCCTCAGCAGGTGGATCTCGAGCGCGTCGGTCTTTTTTGCAGCTTATTTGGCTTACTTGTGTTTGGGTGATATGGACAGAGAGAAATCATCGTTTATTCAAAGGCTCAACAGGCACACCTCATCTTTAATTGGATAAGATCAAGCTTTTCTCATTTCGGTGGTTGAAGACAACGAGTATCACGTTAACTTCAAACTACCATAGCTGGTGGTCTGATCCATTGTTGTGTTTGGGCCTTGTATGATTTGATTATGATTGTATCTTATTGACTTTTTGTAAACTGGTATAGTCTTCCTCGGTACGTCTTGTGCTGGGGAGGCTGTTTATGTTAATATATCTCATTTTGGTTTCTTCAAAAAAAAAAACTGGCTTCAAAAGGCAAAAGAAAGTATAAGTAAGGTTACAAGAGAAACAAATTAAAGATATTACATTTTTTTTTTTATTTTAAATTAAAGATATTACAGAATATGCTAACTCTCTCCCTCAATCTATAGTGGAGTAAAGGCTTGAATTGCATCATAATTGTCTTTTTAATTCTACAATAAATGAGTTGGGTAGAGATATGATATATGACAACATTATGGCGTCGTTTGATCCACGTAGCCAATCCCACTTAGCGGGATAAGGCTTGGTTATTGTTGTACAATTTCAAACCAGTAAAGATTGAAAGGAAAGTGGGAGGGAACTAATTAAGATGATGCAGGACATTAAAATTTGTATGCAATTTCATGCAAAAAAAAAGAGTATCCGCTTGACATCTCTAATTCAATCAATTGTTTCTAAGATTACCTACAACTTAATAAAATACAACTCTTATCGCACGAGTCATCAATTAATTCATTACAGAGTAAATGGAAGAAATACAAACATATTGTCAAATTAAAAACAAAAATAAAGTCAATGATAGCGTACCTGTAGGAGTGCCGATTGTTTGATATCCTCCGGGTCTTCTGTCTCCTCCATTGGCGGCTGGAGGGAATATTTGTATTTTTGAATCAGGGACTGCATTTATATTTACAAGCAATATGTTTCAAGAAAACTGAAAACCTAGGGAAGTAAGAAATTATAGACTTGTCATTATAAGAAACAAAAATTCAATGTCATAACGCCATACCCACATGTTTCGTAGTTTTATCTTCTTCAACTATGACAGCCTGAAAAAACAAAAACCAACAGTATTTAACCAAATTAGAAAATGTGTATATAATATATATAGGACATGTTTGGAATTTGGATACATACACAACTTAACTTGGTGCTTAATGCACAAACGTTCATCATATAAGCTATTTCAACTTAACTAAGGGCCCTTTGGATTTGTGGAAATAGCTTATACAAATAAATAAACTTTTAAGCTAATTCATAAGTTTTCATTAACAAAAATTGTGTTTTTATAAGCTATTTTTTTCATAAACTACATTGAAAAGCTTATAATAATACATAAAAACTTATTTATTTTGCATAAGCTGTTTCACATAAGCTAAAAAATAAGTCAATCCAAACGGGCCGTGCTTATGCGTAAGCTATTTATATAACAAAAGATAAAATAAATGTCAAAATATTTTCACATAGCTGGAAGCTGTTCTTCTCATAAACAAACTATCATGGAGAGTTTATGGAAATAAGCTGAAAACAGTTTATGGACATATCATAAGTTGTTTTCACAAGCTCTCCCAAACAGACTTACAATCTACAAATGCTAATAAACTCAAATAAATCAATCCAAACAGACCGAAAATTAACTCATAATCCATCATTAACAAGAAAACACCACAACAGTAAAAAATAATTATATACTAATTCAGTTTCATAACTCATAAGTAAGCTAGATCAAGTAAATGCTCCAAGATTAATTAAAATAAAATAAAAAAACATGTTTAAGTTTAACACTGGAAAATCAAGTTCTATTGTTCTACTACTTAATTTAAAAACGAATTTTATATTCACAAATTCCTCTTTCCATTTCCACGATATTTTTTCCTATACTAAATTTCAAAAATCAATTACTTAAACAAAAAAACAAGATCGAATTTCTGAACTACATAATCGAGCATGCAAGAAACGAACTAAAGAGATAAAAAAAGGAAAATGAAAAAGAAAAAGAAAAAAAAAAAAAAAAAGCTTACAGGAACTGAACCGAGCAAGTGGCTAGTAGGTAAACCAGTGAAAGAAGAATCTTCCATTGAAAAGAATGCAATGCGAATGAATTGTGATTAGTTCAAACAAGCATTGGAAGGTTCCGAATCGGAATCGGAATCGGAGAAATGAAGACCTAGATAGAAGAAGAAAAAGAAGAAAGAAACTGTAGCTTTTTCGTAGTTGAGAAGGAACGTGGAGAAAAGAGTGCAAATAAAATAAAATAGGCTCTGATTCACAAGATTCTAACCCACCTGGCACCTTTCATTTTCAATTCAACTCTACGGGGAGCACACGCACACGACACTAGAGGTGGACAATGGGTCGGTTTGGGTCGGTTCAGGCCCAAAACATACAACCGACCCAATCCACGGGTGAAACTTTATAGTCCATGTCGACCCAAAATTTGCCTACGGATTATACGGGTTCGGGTCGATCGGTTTTGCGGGTTCCCGGATGGATTTGTACGGGTTACAGAATTCGTGGAAAAGAAAAACTTAAAATCAAAGTACAAAAACTGAAAAAATTAATATAAACTAACTCAGATCTGTAGACAACACAAACAAAAAAGAAACTAGAAACAAAAACATGAACTAAATTAAAAAAAAAAAAACTTCAGATCTGTGTCATCAAATGTCAAGACATCAACCATCTAAAAAGAAAAAATGAAAACTTCAAACAGAAACTACAAAAAAGATAAAAACAAGTTGACATTTGAGAAGGAAAAAAATATGAAGAGAAGAGAGAAGAGGAAGGGGCGATTTCCCCACTTAATTGTTTTCGTCATGTTTGATTGCTAGAGAAAACCAGTAAGGCTTGTAAGTTGTAATGAAGAAGTAAGGAAGAAGAGAGATTTTTTTTTTTAATGGCTCAAAGGAAGAGAGATTGAATTGTGTTGATAGATATACAATATAATTGATATGCAGAACCGTAGGGATGAAAATAAGAGACTAATAATTTTACTACTTTATTATTATTAAATATTTGTGATGTAAAGTTAATGTCTGCATTGAGTACTTTCTAAAAAACAATGTACTAATTGTGCATATTTGGAAATATGTATACATTAATTATATTTATTCTGTTTAAAGTCAAATCAAAGTTACTATGTTGCCAGCTTTAATTTTTTTGAAAGGAACGTTGCCAGCTACTATGCATTCAAAGAATACATTCACGGGTCGGTTTGGATACCGACGGTCCTAGTTCACTCAACCGAACCCGGTCATGATTAGTCAATAGAAACCGTGTTTCAGACCCATTGGCCCGTTTAACCGCTCGAATCCGACCCAGTTCGGTTTTTTTATCCGGTTATGGTGGGTTGGGCCGGTTTTTCGGGCCTTGTCCACCCCTACACGACACACCTTTTCTTTTCTTTTTTTGGAATAAATAATAATTACATATTTTTTTCATTCTTAAAATATTCAATTGACTTTGACCAAAAAATAAAAAAAATTTACCCCTTATTTTGAAAAATGCAAAATTTTACCCCCTATTTTAAAATGCAGAATTTTATCCCGTATTTTATAATTTGTTGGATTTTGCCCCACACTAAAATTCTGCACAAAATCTGCTTTTGAGCCTCGAGTTCAAAGTTTCGCACAAAACTCAATTTGGATTAATAATTTACAAAATTAATACTGAAATGACCGTAATCGAGTTAGATTTCCACAAATTCAACATCGTCTACCGAACACATCGTAACTCTAAATTCGACTAAATTGAAATGTCAACAAGGGTAATTTCGTTATCTTTCCATACATGTAAATACTATTCAAAAATGAGCTACAGGGTGAGAGGCATGACGAAAATATCAGTAGTAGTTACACGATAATTAATTTGGACAAACATTCACTAAAACGGTAATTAATCTCTCTCCATAACTCCAAATTTAGTGGAGTTTGATTATGTGGAAAACTAACTTGATTGCGGTCGTTTCGGTACCAGTTTGGTGAATTATTGATCCAAATTAAGTTCTGTGCAAAGCTTTGAACTTGAAGCTCAGAAATAATTTTGTGCAGAATTTTGGTGAGGGGCAAAATCCAACAAATTATAAAATAGGGGGATAAAATTCTGCATTTTAAAATTGGGGGTAAAATTCTGCATTTTTCAAAACAAATGGGGTAAAACTACATTTAAGCCAAAAAAATTTCTCGGTCCCAAAATATAAAATCCAGTTGACTACCGCACGTATTCCAATATGCAGAAATCAAACAAAATCTCGTACGTTAATGATTTCTATATGTTATTAAAAAAATACGTCAAGAGGTTATACACGTACCCTTTTGCCATTTTTGTCGATTACCAAGTTTTTGTTCTCTCTTTTTTTTCCCTTTAAAAGTTGTTATAATGTGAAAATTGAGTGAAATTTTGAAGCTTGTGGTGTGTAATTGTATAAAAAATCAACCTTTATTAATAGAATGTTATTTTTTATTTTTCTACTATTTTGTTTTGTTTTATAGATGTTCTCTGTTGGACCTGCTTTTCTACTATTTTGTTCTGGTACTCATTTTGTCTACTATAGTTCATCAATCAGGTTTGATCATTCTGCTTAATTCTGTTTAATTCATTTTTTCTTACTTCTTAATTGTTATTTCTTTATTTCTTAATAAGAAAATGTTAGCAATATTCTCCCTAATATTATTCTCTAGTATTTTAGGCCTTGTTTGTTTGGATAAACGGTTTAATTAAGTGTTTGTGTATGAGCTATTTCTATAATAAAAGATAAATAAAGTCAAACTGTTTTCATATAAGTTGCAAGCTATTTTTGTAAGCTATCTTGGAGAGCTTATGAAAATAAGCTCATAAGCTCCCTCAAACGGTCTCACAAGTGTGTACGTCAGTAAATAAGCTCAAATAAGCCAATTCAAAAAGGCCCTTAAAGAAACTGAAATGTGTCCTTCTAAATCACATGGCTCTCATTTTTTGTTGTTGCCATGATTCATTCCTAAAAGGTGGGATCCACGTAAATCTTACTGAATATTAGTCAGAGTGTGTGTTAGAGAGTTATGCAATATATGCAAGAGTGTTTCTAGCGTCACTCAGTTCGTATCACAATCCTGTTGATTTATGTGGAGTCCTATAATTAAATAAAGACAGACAAAATATAAGTGTGTTAATCTTGTATGATGTGGTACGTTTTTGTGAAATAACTTTGGATCAAACCATTGGTTATATCAGTTGCTAGAATCAGTGGTGCTAATTTAAAATATATATTATTGATTGTTTGATGTATTGTTGTTTATTTTCATTTTCTTTTTGGCTTCCTGCAGAGATGGAAAGGAGTTTTCACCGATGATTGGATTCTTCATTGATGTTGGTCCTTCAGAGGTCTGAAAATTAGTAACTGAATCCCTAACCTTTACATTTTACGGCTTATGTTAAAATGTGTTTATGGCAATTTTTATTCATTTATTTTTCACTATTGTGTCTTGATATATTTTCTGGTAAATCAATACAGGTGACTTTGTTTCTGTTTAGCCTCACAGAAATGTTTGTGATATGCACAAAAAGTAAAAGATTAAAGAAAAGATTTAGTTTTGAATATCAATCTAGAACTACTTTTCATTAATAGATAAAAATGAAGGAAAAGCCAGTTCCTGTTAATAGATCTTTTTTTGAAAAAGTTCCTGTTAATAGATCTAGTTGCTTAGAAGTCGTCCTGTGACTAAGCCCCCTTGGCCCCGACCAAAACTTGACCCGTTTCCCTTTTTATTTTGCATTTGAGAGTGTGTGTACATACTCACAGAAGTCAGAAAAGGAATCTTGGATTCGTCAATCCTTCATTTGCCAAATTACGACTGAGTAGTTCCATTGTGTTACCGTTGAATTTGTCATTCTGCTCCTGCTAATTGAGAGTTTATCACAACATTCAAAATATTAACTTTGTAGTATAAAATTAACCTATCATGTTGAAATCCTTTGTTTGGTGCACCAATAGGAAAAGATAAACTTAACCAATTTTTAATCCTATCCTATTGGCTCTTTGTTATTCTTATCCTTATTTTTAGTTGGGTTAGCAACCTGATAGCATAACACTATCACGGCGCGTATTTTCTATCTCTCAAAGGACCTCTTTCGATTCTCACTCTCTGCAAAATCGTCTCCTCTCTCCCACTCTTTTCCATCAACAACATCCCTATCTCCTTGCTCCTGCTCTCAATTTCTGTTCGTGTCTACCTTTCAATTTTTCCCCCTAATTTTTTTTTTTTTTGCACTTATGTTCCCAATCGAGATACTTTTAATTCTTAAATTTGGTGCTTATGTTCCTAAATTATTGATTGGAAAAGGGTAAAATGACATTGTTTGTTTGTTTTCCTAATTACTTGCCATCGTTTTGAGTTTTATCTTCATCGCCCATTGTATATATCTTGCAATATGTGAAACCCCATAAGTGCTAAATTGCCATCGGTGGTAAGAAAGATCTATTTTTTAGTTTTGTTGATACAATAAGAAAGATCTATTTTCTCTCTTCTACCTTAAGTTTTATGATTTTTTAATTTACAAATCGTTCTGGAAACAATTTTTATAGCACAATTTATCAATGTATTATTTTGTGCAATTATATGAAACTATTTTATAAGATTTTTTTGTGGTATATAAGAATAATTTTGTTACTACATTTATTGTTAATTAAAACAAAAATACAAAAAATAAATAAATAAAAACATTTATCGTATTATGTGAAGATCAAGTGTGCACCAAACATATGATATGATAAAATAATGCTATCCTCTGTTTTTATCATGTGTACACCAAACACATGACAGGATATGTGCTTATCATGTCACTATCCTATCATATCCTTATCCAGCTTCTTATCCTATCCTATCTCTATCATATCATGCGCACCAAACAGGCCGTAAGTAATAATTCTCATTATTATTTTATTCACTGATCATCGTAACATATATACAAGGAGGGCCCTATAATTTCTCCCTCTGTTAAGGGAATGATAGCTATACACATAATAACACAGCTGTACAAATTCCTTAGTTATAGCTAACACAATATTTCACTTTAATATACTAATAAAACATTTGATTTTTCTTAACACCCCCACTCAAGTTGGTGCATGGATATCACACATTCCCAACTTGAATAAAGACTCATTAAACACTCTACTTGCCACTCCTTTAGTGAGAACATCAGCTAACTGCAATTCAGATCTTACAAAGGGAAACGAGATTATTCCAGCTTCAAGTTTCTCTTTGATGAAATGTCTGTCAATTTCTACATGTTTTGTTCTATCATGTTGCACCGGATTATGAGCAATTGCAATTGCCGATGTATTGTCACAATACAAACTCATAACCTCCTTTGGCTTAAAACCCAAATCTGATAGTACATTTCGTACCCATAAAAGTTCACAAACTCCAAGTGCCATGCCTCTAAACTCTGCTTCAGCACTAGACCTTGCTACTACTGGTTGTTTTTTACTCCTCCAAGTTACAAGATTCCCCCCTACAAATGTAAAATATCCAGAGGTAGACCTTCTATCATTTTTTGAACCTGCCCAATCAGCATCAGTATACCCTTCTACCTTCAAGTTTCCATGATTTGAGAATAAAATTCCTTTACCGGGGTTGGACGTCAAATATCTCAAAATCCTCTCAACAGCATCCATATGAGCCTTACGTGGATCATGCATAAATTGACTAACAACATTCACCGCATATGTAATATCTGGACGTGTATGAGATAAGTAAATTAGTTTTCCCACAAGCCTCTGGTGTCTCCCTTTGTCTGTGTTGGGTGAGTTTGAGCACTAAAAAAGCATATGATTTTGTTCAATTGGGGTATCAATCGGTTTACACCCAAGTAGTCCAGTTTCAGATAGTAAGTCAAGAGTGTATTTTCTTTGGCATAGAAAAATACCATGTTTTGATCTAGCTACTTCAATACCCAAAAAATATTTGAGGTTTCCAAGTTGCTTCATTTCAAATTCAGAAGCAAGGTATTTTTGCAAACTAGAAATTTCATCTTGGTCATTTCCTGTAACTATCATATCATCTACGTATATAATCAAGGCTGTAATTTTACCTTCTTTTTTCTTCAAAAATAAGGTGTGATCAGAGTTACTAGCTTTATAGCCAAAAGCCTTCATAGACTTAGTGAACCTACCAAACCATGCTCTTGGGGATTGTTTTAATCCATATAGAGCCTTTTTTAACTTGCAAACCTTCACTTCATTTGAGTCTATCATACCTGGTGGTGAATCCATATAAATTTCTTCTAAAATTTCTCCATGTAGGAAAGCATTTTTCACATCAAATTGTAGAAGGGGCCAATCTTGGTTTGCTGCTAGTGACAAAAGTATTCTCACAGTGTTGAGCTTGGCTACAGGCGCAAATGTCTCTTGATAATCAACACCGTAAGACTGAGTGTAACCTTTAGCCACTAGTCGTGCTTTATATCTCTCAATAGTTCCATCAGCTTTATGTTTAATTATAAATACCCATTTGCACCCAACTGTTTTCTTTCCTTTTGGTAAGGTCACAAGATCCCAAGTGTTGTTTTTTTCTAAAGCTGTCATCACCTCAACCATTGCTTCGGTCCATCTAGGATCTGTCAAAGCTTCCTGTACATTACTAGGAATAGAAATTGATGATAATTGAGATACAAATGATGCATATGACTTAGATAACTTGTGAGATGACACATAATTGCTAATGGGATATTTAACTTTGGATTGAATGTCTGGTTCATATCTGATGGGAGGTTGACCACGGTTAGAACGAGGTGGAAGATTATATTGGACAATAGTAGGTTCGGTGTTAGGTGTGTTGGTGGTCTCATGTAAACAAGGTTCAATTTCATGACCGATTTCATGCATATTTGTATTAACAAAGATAGGATCAGAAAGTACCTCTAAAGAGTCAAGTTGGTCTTGTGGAGAAGATTGAGCTAGTTGATCATGATCAGAGGACACTGTATTATCTAAAGGTGATGTGTCCATATTTAGGAGTGGTTCACTCCTTGCAGAGTGATCCTCACAAGATAATTCATCTTGTGAAATGTCAAACATGCTAACATCATGGTACTGCACTTCACTTTCATTCCCCCCTTGAAGGGTAGAATCAACATAAAAAAAATTATCTTCATGAAAAGTTACATCCATAGATATATAAAATTTTTTGGATGGTGGATGATAAGCACGATAACCTTTTTGAGTTGATCCATACCCAACAAAGACACATTTAATAGCTCGTTTTTCAAGTTTTGTTCGTTGATGTGGGTGTAAGTGAACATATATAACACATCCAAAAACATGAGGTGGTAAATGAACAATCGGAGGAAGAACATAATGATCAGACAATACATCAAGAGGTCTTCTAAAGTTATGCACACTAGAAGGGGTTCGATTAATTAAATAAACTGCTGAGTTCACAGCCTCGCCCCACAAATGAGATGGAACATTACCATCTATTAGGAGTGTTCTTGTAACCTCTAATATGTGTCTATTTTTCCTCTCAGGCACTCCATTTTGTTGGGGTGAATAAGGACATGTTGTTTGATGCAAAATGCCTTTAGAGTTCAAGAACTCTAGTAATTCCGTCTTAAAATATTCCCCTCCATTGTCGGATCTAATGACCTTTATACATGTGTTAAATTGTGTTACTATCATTTGATGAAAGGAACGAAAAACATCACACACATCACTTTTATGTTGAAGTAAATATATCCATGTTACCCGAGTACAATCATCAACAAAACTTATAAACCATTTTTTTCCATTAAGTGTAGATTGCGGGGCAGGACCCCAAACATCTGTGTGAACTAAGGAAAAAGGAAAAACAGCTTTCTTATTGCTTAAGGGAAAAATAGCACGATGGCTTTTTGCCATTACACAAGTTTCACAAAGAAAATATGAAATATTGCATATATGAAATAACGACGGAAATAATTTCTTTAGATAACTGAAAGAGGGATGTCCCAATCGTCTATGCCATAACCAAATTTCTTTTTTATTTTTATCTTGTATGTGATCACTCGCAAGATGAACCAAAGCTCCTTTATTGGTTTGTGAGACCTTTTCAAGATAATACAGTCCTCCACTATATCTACCATTGCCAATCTTCTCTTTGGTATGCATGTTCTGAAAAGTACAATAGGTTGGATAAAACACAGCAACACATTCATGTGATTTGGTTAATTTACTGACAGAGATAAGATTACAATTCAAAGTGGGAACAAATAGAACATCATGTAATGATAAGGAGGGTGACAAGATCACTGTACCAACACCTTCAATAGGAGATTTGACTCCATTGGCAGTAATAATAACAGTTTTTGAGCAATCCGGAGAGAAATTAGTAAACATGTGAACGGCATGGTATGTTATTTGCTTGAGTGAGGCGTCCTTTGTATTAAATTGTTTGTTGATATTATATTGTTGTTAATTTGTGAACAGAGCCTATAGGAGGAGAAATCAGTGTTGATTGCGAAAATGATATGTTTAGAAACACTCCTAAAACATCAATGGAGGAAGCACTAGACAAGCAGCTAAAGATTGGTAATTCTGCAACGTCTGTTGGCACAACCCAGAGAAAAGGATGTTATTATACCTCGATTCCACGTGTTGTAAAACACAAGGGGATCGCTGCACAAGAACTTACTTCTTTGAATCATGACAAGGTAGGGATACACATACTATTGAATATTTGGTTCCAAAAAGTCATTGTGAGAAAAGAGTTTTGAAATCAGTAATCTTACATTATAGTTTTAGGTCTGTTTGGATTGGCTTATTAGAGCGTATCTACTGGCATAAAGATGACCACTTGTCAGACTTTGTAAGCATGACATGTCCATAACTTGTTTTCAGCTTATTTTCATAAGCTTTCTAGGATAGTTTATAAAACAACTTATAGCTTTTATAAAAATAATTGAACTTAATTTTATATTTTGTTAAAGAAATAACTTATCCAGAACCATTTATATGAAGAGTGTTTATGCTATAAGCGCTTAATTATGCTATTTATCTAAACAGAGCCTTAGCCTGTTGCTTTTTGCTGATTTGTGCACATGTTTTATGTTGGCCTTCTCAAACACAATTGCTAGAAACTCTTCTGGCAAAAGATTACGGGGGTTCCGAAGAATTGCTCTTTGGAGAACTGCAGTTTGCATTTATTGCCTTTTTGGTATGATCAAAAAAACATGGTTTCTATATAAATTTGTTTGTCTTGCTGCCATCGCCGTTTCAATCGCTTTCGCCGTTTCAATCGCCTGCTCCGATCCGCCATGGCTTCGTTCAATATACCTTGGAAATGTCTCGAATCTGTTCCAGAACCAAAGAACACCACCATCGGACAAATGAAAATTCCAAAATCCTTCGCTCAAGCTGTGACAAATCTTTGTGATTTTCCTATTTCGCAGTTTCCTCAGCCAGTTTTCAAAGGTGATGGATTTGCTATTGAGATTCCGGAAGTTGCTTATCAAGCCGGATTGGAAGCCTGCAAGCATAATTTACACGGAAGGGTTTTATGGCCGAAGGGTTCGACACCTCTGTCAGTGGTGGCCTTGAAAGCTAAGTTATCGGCCATCTGGATAGATCTTTCACAGTGGGGAATCATCTCACTTGGTGTTGCTTCGGCTTATTTTTCTGAGCTTTGTGGAGCCAGGTCTGCCATTGAAATAGCTTACAGTAAGAATTGGTTGAACATTTGGTTGGAGACTGATTCTTCTTTGGTGGTATCAGCTTTCAAAAATCCAACCAAGTCGGTTGCTTGCTCTTTAAGAAATAGGTGGAACAATGTTTTGTTTATGATCACTCAAATGAATTGCATAGTTACTCACATTTATCGGGAAGGCAACCAAGTAGCTGACCTTATTGCTAACCATGGCTTGTCTTTAGCCTTTTCTACCTCTTGATGGAGTTTTGGTGTCCCCTCCATTTGTACTTTTGCTTTCTCTACTTTAATATATTTTGTGATGGTTAGCTCTTTGCTGCCATCTTTTGATCTTAAAAAAAAAAAATGTAAATCCATGTTAGCATAATGTAGAAAATGAGTTTCTAGCTTACATCAGAATATAAGATCATTATATTTTGCAATATCATCTTAAACGAAAAATATATGTAACTGCACATATAATAGAGATTGAGTTTGATTTCATAAGTAAAATGATCCAAAACAAGAAAGAACCAGTTATTAATAGAGTTGATTAACCCTTTTTTCTCCGTACACTACATTATATGCCTCATGCTCACTCCCTTGCACACACCTCTCATTGACTCATTCCATTTGATTTATGAAACACTTGACACGGTCACGGAAACCAGATGCGACACTGACATTGACATGTCGACATAGTAAAATATTGAGAAAAAAAAAAGAATTAATTGAACGTAATCATATGGGGCGGTTTCATACACCAAATGTGTCTTCCAACGGTGCTACATAACATCTGATTACTATTTTTCTATTACAACTAACTTGTCTCATACAACTATGCTACTAAATAACTTTTTGGTACTACTTTTAATATTATTTTGGAGAATCCGTTGTTTTTTTTATAGTGGTTTATCTTTGGGTTACCGGTTTAAAAGATTGTTTTGCATTTTGGTTGTACAATCTATAGCTCTCACATGCTCTTTCATATTCCAAAAATAAATATGGGAAGGCATTATTAGGTAATTAGGAGGGGAAATGAGGGACTCCAACACTTTCTTAAGTTTGGAGATTGGAGATTTTCTAGGAGTATCTCATAGTTATTTCAGAAATATGATTAACGTCGTGTATTTTAAAAGTAGGATCTCATGGTTATTTTATTCTCATGAGTAAGACAGTATTCGATAGTTGTCAATATAAAAAAAAACAACATAAAACATATATAAGTTGATTTATAAAACTTTTTTTTTCTTCTTATTTTTATTAAGAAACATCAATGATTTTAAATTTTAAAGGTCAATGTTAGTTGTCATAATATTTTCTATGATTTTCAAGTATTGATTTATGGTGGGCTTCCTATGAATTGAACTTGTTATAATACTAGTGGCCACCATATCCGTTTATGTGATCGGATGAAAACAAAAATGTGTTAAAAAAATGTGAATGATTTGATGAAAACAAAAAACTATAGAAGTTATCTTTTGTTTGAGGGAAGAAGTTATTAAGATAGAAGTTATTAAAAAAGAAGTTAAGAATAGTGTTATATAATGAGTATTGTTTTATGAGTGAAGAAAAATCACAAGTTTATTTGCGTACAAAAACACACAAACAATCAATTTAAAAAGTGTCTATATACTTTCAATCAATCATAATCGTCATATCATAATCACTTCTAAAATTACACACGATTAATTGTGATGTGCCGAGAATATACAAAGTTTTATACCGATAATTGATAAAAATTAAGATTTTTATATTTTACTAAAATTTAAAATAGTATTTTTTATAGAAATAAATTATTATAATAAAAATACAAAAAAATTAACTACTGGTCCAGAAATAAATTACTTTTTTATTTTACAAAAACATAAATTACTTTTTTTTTTGAAACGGTCAGAAATAAATTACTTATATACTGTATTCCATATTATATTTTTCCCAAACATAATGCACACTACGATTCATGATCAGGTTTATGGCTTTGTCTTTGTTACCGTTTTCAATCTTTCCAATTCCGAATTCAATTTCTTTCTAATTCATCATCCAATCGATTCGATTCAACCCTAAACCCACAATGTCTCATTGCCGCTACCCAATTTCTTCTCTGTTAACTGATTCGTTCTTCGTGAATCTTGATATCTCATAACCCTAAAAAAATTATTTGAAGATTCTGTATCGTCATTTTAGGGTTTCATGTTTATGAATCCTAAAAATCTTGATTCGGTTTGAAAGAGAAATGTAGAAATGGAAAAGAATTCTAAGCCCTTGCAATTTGTGATCAACCATTAAACGACGACGTTGCTGCTAAGGTGTGTCTCGATTCACATACTCTCGATTCGAATTGTAAAGGTTCTAGTTTTGTTGCTTTTTCCTTAAATCTGCGTTTTATTTAGGCCCTGCTTTGATAAACAATTTAATTAAGAGTTTATGCTATAAACACTTATCATATTGGTGCTTATGTTTAAACTATTTCTATAACAAAACATTCATATGGAATCTGGATGGTATACATCCAAGTTTTGATGTTCTAAATGCAATTTGAAATATGAATATTTATTCGATTTATTCGAAGTGCAAGTTGAGACTTGATAACGATTTTCTTATTACGTTAGATTTGGAAGATGGTTGTGCGGCTTGGTGCCTTTGATGCAAAATTGAGTATACGTCCCTGGATGTCCCGAAATTGACTATATGTCCCTTGTTGTCCCTCAATGTCCCTGTATGTCTCTCGATATCCCGAAATTGACTATATGTCCCTGGAAGTCCCTCACAATGTCCCTAAATTGAGTATCTGACCCTAAATTGATGGCTTGATAACGATTTTCTTATTATTGTAGATTTGAAAGATGGTTGTGTGCCTTGGTGCCTTTTGATGCAAAATTGAGTATACGTCCCTCAATGTCCCGAAATTGACTATATGTCCCTCGTTGTCCCTCAATGTCCCTAAATTGAGTATATGTCTCTCGATGTCCTGAAATTGACTGACTATATATCCCTCTTTGTCCCTTGATGTCCCTAAATTGAGTATTTGTCCCCTGATGTCCCTAAATTGAGTATTTGTCCCCTGATGTCCCTAAATTAATGGCTTGAATGGAATTTCATATGTCAGTACTTATTCATAAATTCAAATGCAAGTGGAGAGGACCCGTGGCGCCATAGATGTGAAATAGTATATATGTCCATTGATGTGTCTAAAATGAATAGATGTCCCTAGATGTCCCGAAATTGAATATTTGCCTCTCGATGTCTCCAAATTGAGTATTGGTTCTTCGATGTCCTTAAATTGATAGCCTGAATGGAATTTCAATGTGAATGTTTATTCATAACTTCAAATGTAACTTCAATTTGAAATATGAATATATATTGGATTTATTCGAAATTCAAGTTGAGACTTGATAACGATTTTCTTATTACGGTAGATTTGGAAGATGGTTGAGTATCTGTTCCGAAATGTCCCGAAATTGACTATATGTCCCACGATGTCCCTCAATGTTCCTAAATTGAGTATCTGTCCCTCGATGTCCTTAAATTGATGGCTTGAATGGAATTTCATATGTCAATGCTTATTCAATACTTCAAATGTAATGGAAGTGGAGAGGACCCGTGGCCGCCATAGATGCGAAAAAGTAAGTATATATGTCCATCGATGTCCTTAAATTAAATATATGTCCCTCGATTGCCCTAAATTGAATAGATGTCCCTAGTTGTCCCTAACTTGAATATATGTCCCACAATGTCCCTAAATTGATGGCAGTTTTCTTTTGGGGGTTACCTTAGATGTGAAATTGAGTAAATGTCACTTGATGACTTCAAATGCAAAATTCGATATTTGAGCTTTATAACCCCTAATTGTTGGCTATTAATGTAGAAATAGAAAAGAATTTTAAACTTCGCTTGTATCTATTTGATTTCTAGTGATTTTTATCACTTCTATATCAGTGTTTTCAATTTTTATCCTTTATCTTATGGATTTTTTTCTAATTGATTTGACTCAATTTTGTCTTTCGTGAAGTAATACAGATTCTCCAAATTATTGTTTGACCGAAATGTTGTTTTGGGTAGTTTTTGTCAGCATTGATTATCCAAGAGTGTGCTAAATCGGTAAATCTTGATTCTTCATGCCTAAGAAGGTTAATTTGGACCCTAAGAAATTATTTAGTTGCTAAAAGAATTCCTTAGACAAGTCTTGAGATGCTGTGTTTGAAGGAGTTAATGAGATGATTTTTTTTACCAAATATGTGGCTTACAATATGAAGTCTTTATTCATATGGAATCAAGATGGTATACCTGAAATTTTTTATGGTCTTAAATGCAATTTGAAATATGAATGTTTATTCAAAATGCAAGTTGGTACTTGATAACAATTTTCTTATTATGGTATATATTGTGAAGAGGGTTGTGTGTGTGTGGTGCCTCTGATGCGAAATTTAGTATATGTCGTTTGATGTCCCTAAATTGATGGTCTGAATGGAACTTCAATGTGAAAGCTTATTCATTACTTCAAATGTAAGTGTAAATGATACTTGGCGCTATAAATGCGAAATAGTATAGATGTCCATCGTTGTCCCTAAATTGATTATATGTCCTTCAATGTCCCAAAATTGACTATATGTACCTCATTGTCCCTAACTTGAATATATGTCTCTTGATGTCCCTAAATTGATGGTTTGAATGAATGCAATTTCAATGTGAATGCTTAGTCATAACATGAAATGTTTGTTTTCTGAACATTTTTTTTAAGAATGCAATTGCATTTAAAATAATAATAAATTTATATACTAAAGAGTATTTTGGTCTCTTGCCAAGCAGGTAATTGTTCTTAAATGGGACCAGCAATAGGAAAGGCTAGTCAAAGTATCCGAGGAAGAGGTATTCATTTATTTAAATTTTCTAAACCATATATGATACATGTTTAAGATGTGAAACCGTCGTGACTCGTGATTGATATAATTTACATTATGTTAGTCAAGTCAGGTTTCGTTAGAATTTGGGAAAAATTTGCTTTAAGTTGATTTTTCCTTCATAAAATGTGAGGAAGTCCTTAATATTCCATCGAATCAGTGCTCATTTGCGTTCCAGTTCAAATATCTGGCAACCACTTAATGAGCAATCAAATTTTCTGCTTTTATTTTGTTGAACACCAATGAAATATATGGAATTTGACCAACATCTTGGACCTTACAGTCATAGCGACCACGAAGATTCGAAGCGATTATCTAATTTCGTTACAAAGAGCATCATCGAACCACTTGGTATGCTATTTGCTTGAGTGAAGTGTCATTTGTATTAAATTGGTTGTTGAATTTTATTATTGTTAATTTGTGAGCAGTGCCCATCGGAGGAGAAATCAGTGTATATTGCGAAAATGATATGTTTAGAAACACTCCTAAAACATCAATGTAGGAAGCACTAGACAAGCAGCTAAAGGTTGGTAATTTTGCAACATCTATTGGCACAAACCAGAGAAAAGGATGTTATTATACGTCGATTTCACGTGTTGTAAAACACAAGGGTATCAGTGCACTGGAACTTACTTCTTTGAATCATGACAAGGTAGGCATAATATGTGGTTCGAAAAAGTCATTGTGAGAAAAGAGTTTTGAAATAAAAAATGTTACATTATTGAAACAAGTTATGACGTGTCCATAAGTTGTTTTCAGGTTATTTTCATAAGCTCTCCATGATAGCTTATGAAAACAACTTTAGCTCTTATGAAAACAATTTAACTTTATTTTATCTTTTGTTAAAGAAATAGCTTATACAAAAGCACTTATATGTAGTGCTTATGCTGCTATAAGCGCTTAATTATACTACTCTTTATCCAAACAGAGCCGTAGCCTGTTGCTTTTTGCTGATATGTGCTCATGTTTTCTGTTGAACTTCTCATACACAATTGCTAGAAACTCTTCTTGAAAAAAATTATGGAGGTTCCGAAGACGTGCTCCTTGGAGAACTGCAGTTTGCATTCATTGCCTTTTTGGTATGGTTGAGAAAACACCGTTGCTTTATAATTTTATTAGTCTTGTTGAATCCACTATGACATTTTGCAATGCTGCAGATGGCTCAGTCGTTAGAAGCATTTCTCCAGTGGAAATCCTTGCTTAGCCTTCTGTTTGGCTGCACCGAAGCAGTAAGTGCATTTTTTTCAGTCGTATTGGGTTTGAATAATGTATGCATAGATTATGAGATGTAAAAAAAGTTTAATTTTTGTATGCTGAAAATGGTTCATTTAGATGTGATAACATCACTTGCTTATCAACATCTTTGGAGACGTTTATACGATGCACACATCAAGAATAAGCTACATTCTTATGGCGAATGCCAAGTCATTCATAAATTTTCTTTCAAACACAAAGTATTCCAATTATATTTAGAATATCCTATAATAAATTTGATTCTATGATTTAGATTTTAGAACTTTCATCTTTAATATTTTGATTCTATGATATTTAGAATATCCTATAATATTTTGATTCTATGATTTAGATTCATAACGATTTTAGAACTTTCAAACACAGAGTTGTCAAACTCATTTAAATTATGAAAATTGGAACTTTCACCTTCACATGCTTTTCTTGCCACGCTTTAATATTTTTTACCTTAACTATTTGCATTGTAAGTTCACTGAGTCACATGTATTCACTGAAAATCCAAACAATAAATGCAGTATAGTAAAAAATGTCATCGCATATGCTTCTCAAATTTGTCGCAGACATGCTTCGATCTCTTCTACCTGCAATGTATGAACTATTTATAGAGAGGAAATTTTAAATTGTAATCTTCCTCTCTTTGCAGACAAGGAAATTTAAGGAGCTATTAGAGAATAGTCTAGGGTGGGAGTTTCAGCAGAGCAGTGCTGTCGATGGTTTGTATTTTGATGAGAATGATGAGGTCAGGTCAGTGTGTATTTCTCCATTCGTCGCTAATCTTTATTCTTTTAAGCTTTTCATTTTTGTCTCAAAACTTTGGTTGTTATAGAAAGCTTAGATACAATAAATCATATTTTTCGCTTTGTACCCTTATGAAAATCAAAAGCATGCATTTAACAAATTTTACTTTATGTCCTGAAAAATGAATATAGCTAATCCGCGGCGCCATAGATGTGAAATAGTATATATGTCCATTGATGTCTCTAAAATTAATTTCTGTCCCTTTATGTCTTGAAATTAAATGTATGTCTCTCAATGTCTCTAAATTGACTATTTGTTCTTCAATGTCCCTAAATTGATGGTCTGACTGGAATTTAAATGTGAATTTTTATTCATAACTTCAAATGTTTGTGGAGATGGCTTATGGTATCCAAAGAAGCGAAATAGTATATATGTCCATCGATGTTCCCAAATTAAATATATGTCCCTCGATGTCCCTAAATTGAATATATGTCCCACGATGTCCCTAACATGAATATATGTCCCTCAGTGTCCTTAAATTGATGGTCTGATTGAACGCAATTTCAATGATAATGCTTAGTCATCACTTTAAATATAAGCTGAGATGACCCTTATATGCGAAAAATGAATATATGTCCCTTGATGACCCTAAATTGATGGCCTAAATGCAATTTCATTATGAATTTTTATTCATAACTTGATATGCATGTCGAGACGACCCTTGATACAGTGACTCTGTGTTGTTTTTTCAATTAATAAATTGGCATGATGATAGGTTTCTTTTGGTCACGTCAGATGTGAAATTGAGTAATGTCACTTGATGACTTCGAATGCCAAATTCGATATTTGAGCCTTAGAACCCCTAATTGCTGGCTATTAATGTAGAAATAGAAAATAATTTTAAGCTCCTAGATAAGTCTTGAGATGCTGTGTTTGGAGGAGTTAATGAGATGATTTTTTTTACCAAATATGTGGCTTACAATATGAATTGTTTATTCATATGGAATCAGGATGGTGTACATGAAAATTTTATTGGTCTAAATGCAATTTGAAATATGAATGTTTATTCAAAATGCAAGTCGGTACTTAATAACAATGTTCTTATTGTGGTATACTGTGAAGAGGGTTGTGTGTGTGCCTTGGTGTGCCTCTTATGCGTAATTGAGTATATGTCCCTAGATGCTCCAAAATTGTCTATATGTCCCTCAATGTCCCTAAGTTGAGTATTTGTCCCTCGATGGCCCTAAATTGATGGCTTGAATGGAGTTTCATATGTCAATGCTTATTCATAACTTCAAATGTAAGTGGAGAGGACCCGTGGCGCCATAGATGTGAAATGGTATATATGTCCATTGATGTCTCTAAAATGAATATATGTCCGTCGATGTCCCGAAATTAAATATATGTCTCTCGATGTTTCTAAATTGAGTATTTGTTCTTCAATGTCCCTAAATTGATGGCCTGAATGGAATTTCAATGTGAATGTTTATTCATAACTTCAAATGTATGTGGAGATGACTTATGGTGCCATAGATGCGAATTTTGGAAGATGGTTGTGTGCCTTGGTGCCTTTGATGATGCACAATTGAGTATATATGTCCCTCGATGTCCCAAAATTGACTATATGTCCCTCAATGTCCCTAAATTGAGTATTTGTCCCTTGATGTCCCTAAATTGATGGCTTGAATGGAATTTCATATGTCAATGCTTATTCATAACTTCAAATGTAATCGGAGAAGTCAGTGCCATAGATTCAAAATTGAGTATATGTCCCTCGATGTCCCGAAATGGACTATATGTCCCTCGATGTCCCTATCATGAATATATGTCCCTCGATGTCCTAACATGAATATATGTGTCTCGATGTCCCTAAATTGATGGTCTGAATGCATGCAATTTCAATGTGAATGCTTAACTTGAAATATAAGCGGAGTTGACCCTTGACGCAATGACTATACATCGCTTTTTCATTATGGTTGTGTCTGTGTGACCTTATATGCGAAAATTGAATATATGTCCTTTGACGACCCTAAATTGTTGGTTTAAATGCAATTTCATTGTGAATTTCTATTCATAACTTGATATGCATGTCGAGACGACACTTGATACAGTGACTCTATGATGGTTTTTTTAATAATGATAAATTGGCATGATGGCAGTTTGCTGCTTTTGGTTACCTTAGATGTGAAATTGAGTAAATGTCACTTGATGACTTTGAATGTAAAGCAGGTAATTGTTCGTAAATGGGATCAGCAAGAGGAAAGGCTGGTCAAAGTATCTGAGGAAGAGGTATTCATTTATTTAAATTTTCTAAACCATATGTGATACATGTCTGATTCATGATTGATATAATTAACATTATGTTAGTCAAGTTAGGTCTTGTTAGTATTTGGGAAAAATTTGCTTTAAGTTGATTTCTCCTTCATAAAATGTAGGGAAGTCCTCAATATTCCATTGAATATGTGCTCATTTTCGTTTGAGTTCAAATATATCTGGCAACCACTTAATGAGCAATCAAATTTTCTGCTTTTATTTTATTGAACACCAATTAAACAAGACAAACTATAAGGGCGGGTTAACAATGTCCTGACCTGCCTCATCAGTTCAACCAAATCACTTTTTCCGATCTCCCTTTATCTAAATATTTGTATTTTCATGCAATGTAATTAAACTTTATTGATTCTGTTCCTTTTTGTTATAGTGTTTGATATTGTTGAACGAAAGATAATATAGTGTTTGATATTCTTATTTGTATATTTCCTACATGATTTTACTTTCAACTTCTTTCTTTCTCCATTCACTTCTCTTCTTTGAGTTATTTCTATATTACTCTCTTTTTTTTGCTTTCGAAGTTTCATTTAGTTCCATATGTGCTTCACGATTCATCTAGAGCTAAATTAGAAATGTTGGCTTAATGATTATATTTTGTAGGAGTTAGATTTTAGTAAACTGACTTAAAGACATATAGAGTATTTTAATTTGTGTGTTAAGCCCCAAAACCATCTTTACATTTTCAGAAAGTACGCGAGGCGCTGGTCGCTCGACTGTGGGATGGGTAAGGGCATTAGGCACCTGCTGCCCATGCAGTTTTTGGCTTCCTTCTAACGTGTTAGACCAAAAATAAATAAAGTTCCATCGAAAATAGAGTAGGTAGTTATTGTCTCTCATCGAAGGTGTAATTAGTTTTCACTCATTAATTATGATGATGGGAAATATGTTGAATTATTGGGTATCATTTTTGGCTATTTGCAATTTACATACTCAGATGATGGTATGTGTCAATGGCCACAAATTTATGTTTTAAAATAACAAACAAAAACCTAATGAACACTAAAATTATTACATAATATTTATTTTAGCAACTTTTATTATATAAACTTGTTTAACAAGTTTTAGTGTGGTGATACATTTTTTTATTCATAACAATATAGATAATTTAATTTCAAGTTTAACTCCTTAATATGCTTTCTTAATTGCAGTTGCCAATGCATCATAAGCTACTTCCCAAGCAGTGCTCAGCTCTGCGCTCCATTTGTCCCCTACTGCTTTCTTTATAGTTTGTAGCAAAGCTTCTTTAACCACCTACAATTAAAACACCAAAAACATTAATTTTGGTTTTGCATAATTCTCGTTAATTATTTATTGTTAAATTAGGGAAAAAGTGACAATTAAATAAAAAAATTAAGAATATTCATCAACAAAAATATTTTATCATATTATCATACCACAAAATGAGGATCAACAACTCCTTTTTGAACGTGAATAGCACCCAATGAAGCATCTCCCAACACTACTGTTCCTGTTGCTCGGAGTTGACCAGCTGAGTCGCGTACCTATAAATAATTCAAAAAATTTAAATATATGAGATCAATAACCATGCCAACAAAAACTATTAAAAAAATATACTCTACTAGAATGTGGTTTTATATTATGAATAAGAAAAATTATCTTTTGCGTCTGCTTGACAAAAGGTTGGTATTTGGCTACATTAGCTTGTGAAGTTTGCCTAATTAGGATTGAAGGACATTTTTATACCAAGGTCTTTGAGGGAATTTAAATTCAATATCTTGAGGTTACAATGTTAAGTTAATTATAACCATTGAACTAATTAACACATTAAGTGTAGAAAATCATCGACATTGAATTAATGAAGAATAAGTAAAGCAAATAAATTGATCATTGAACTCACCAATCCAAAAACTTTTTCAGCATGGCCCTGGAGTTGAGGGCTATCTTGTACTCCAGCTGACCCCTTAAGAAAAGAGAACAATTCCTTTGCTGCAGGTGCTTTCTCTAATATACTATTTTAATCAAATTAAACCAACCAAACATATTCTTGTTAGTTAATTTATACTATCTCTTCTTAATTAACAATAATCATAGAAAAGGAAAAACTTACAAAGTATAGAAGAAAATACTATTTCCAGAAAGGTTTTGTTTGAATGATTCATAAGAGCTATTCACTAAACTCTCTTGCTTGTCAGTGAAAGCCATATTATTTTCTCTTTTCCTTTTTTTTTGTTGGTGTTTTTGTTTGTGTTTGCAATGTAATAATTTAACATGCAACCCTCTATTTATATACAAAGCCTAGAGGTGTTTTTTTTGTTTGTGTTGGAAGTTGATGTTTCAAAAAATCTATTGGCTTGTGGAGGTGGCCATTCACATTATTAAGAGACAAGAATATTTTTTAAAACTTAATCAAACGAATTTTAATTAATAAAGATAATTTTTTTTTCTCAATACAATAGAGGCAGGCATGCTCAAAGATAATTAATTTTTAAAATTTAAAATAAACTAAGCATTGACACAAACATTCATTCATTTTGTAACCAAAAACATTCATTCGTTTAATCAATGTAATGTAATTATTAACTAATCTAATAAAAAAATTAACAATAGTAATATAGTATATTAAAATATTTGTAGATATATACAAAGTGAAGAAGTCTAAACAATATGTAAGGCATGTAAGACATGGAAACTTAATTGAACAACTAATTAAAGAATAATAATATATAAACTAATACTATAATTTCTTTTTTTCAGCAGCTTAATTAGTAACTTGAAATTAATTACACCTTAAGGGTCTGTTTGGTGCACAGGATAAGAGACAGGATATGATAACTGTATCATATCCTGCCGCAATCCAGTGTTTGGTGATACAGAAGGATATGATAAGTTAATCCTGAAGCTTATCCTATCCTGTCTCTCTAGTTATAATTCTTATCCTGAATTTAAGCTAGGTTACCAGCAGGATAGCATAAGAAAAAAAAAATTCTGATTTGTTTTATAAAATATATTTTAAATACATAAAATAAAATTAATAAAATATAAATAATAAAATAATTAATTTTTAAATATACATGTGATTTTCTCACTGAGGTAATTTTATAATTTATATATTCTAAAAAAATCAAAATTTTACTAAAATTACAATATTGTAAAGTAAAATGATTATTAAAAAATTGACAAATAGGGATATTAATTTAAATTTTATAAAAAATTATATATAATTCTTTTGCAATAGTAGTTTTATTATTTACGTATGAGATATATCATATATTTATTTGGCTTATCTAACATGTATATATTATTGAGTTATTTATTTGATCATGATTCATATAAAAAATTAAACTTGATTATTTTCTCATGATTTTTATTTGAAATTATATAAAGTTATTTGATTACTTATTTATATTTTTTATTTATAAAATTCAAAGTATTACAAAATAATTTTAAAAAAATAACAATTGTTTTTTTTTTTGAAGCATAAAAAATAACAATTGTTTTACAAGAGTAATTTTGTCATTTAAATATGTTATATATCTTATCATATTATTATGAGCAAGTGTGTATTAAAAACAAAATATAATAGTTATCATGTTTGTTATCTTGTATGCACCAAACACATGATATGATAACTGAGTATAACTATTATCCTGCTGTTATCTTATTCTATCATTATCCTGTTTTATATCCTATCATGTCATTATGCTATCCTGCGCACCAAACGGGCCCTAAAAGTGAATAAGTAGAGTATCTGAAATTTGAACCATAACTCTTACATATATAATACGATGTTCCTATTAATTTTCTTGTAGTATACATTCGGAAAAATTTGGTAGGGAGAACATTTTTCCATTCTCTTTCTGTTTTCCAGTGTTTTGGTCTTCTTGATTTGGGTGGTGTCACCCGTGCTGTTTTCTGATTTTGTATTTTCCTCATCGTTTTTTTTTGTGAGTACTTCTTTTGTTTTGTACTCTCCCCTTGTACTATGTATCTTCTTATATATATATATATATATATATATATATATATATATATATATATATATATATATATATATATATATATATATATATATATATATCAGGCTCGTTTTTGAGTCAGGGCAATCAGACCCCCAGCCTAGGGCCTCCAAAAAAATTTGGGCCTCAAATTTTTTTTTTTCAAGTCCATAATTTGAAACATTGGTTAAGTATTACTTTCGGAGAAAAATTTCAAGAAATATTTGTTGATCTGTTGGTGCGTCCATTTGATCCAAGGGTTTCTTTTATTTTAGGAAATGAATTAATAATAAATATAGTTGATTTTAATTTAATCTCTTTTACAATCTCTATTGTTGGTACTTCTTACAAATCTTACAAATAAGAAATTGCTTCTAAGCCAAACTTTTGTTGATTTTTTCTTTTTCATGATCATAGAAAGGGCAAAGCTTCATCCATACCAACATTTACATTGTTGTGAAAATCTTGTTTTTATTTATTAATTATCTCTTAATTTTATCGGTTCAATTTCAACGTTATAAAAATAAATGATTTTCTTTGTAAAAAAAATTATATTTTTTATTAAAATCCATTTTATTATTTGTCCCTGGGCCTCCAAAATCTCGGAACCGGCCCTGATATATATATATATATATATATATATATATATATATATATATATATATATATATATATATATATATTTGACATTAAAAAATTACTTTCTTTCATTCATGTATGATTTCTTTTGTGAATGGGTTTTGTGTAACACCCAAACCCCTTAACGCGCATTTATTGAATATAAATAAATAAAAACACTTAAGAAATTAAGGCGTCACGATTATATAATAACCACAGCACACATCCATCATGCTAGCACAACGGAAATTAAAAGACAAATATAGTTCATTGTGCATATCATACAATAACCATATTGTTCACATAATATCTTAAAGCTCTAAACCATATCAACAACAAGGATATTATGTTTACAACAAAAGTAAGGATTGGCAAGGTCAAATATGCCATCACGGGCTTAAATACAAATCAAGCGAATATCCTGACACGGTATTACACCTAATCAGAGCAACATATACAACTCATCAAAAAGATATACAAATATCTAAAGGAGTAGTCTAAAACTAAACTCCTAACTAAAAAGCGTGCTACCACTAAGCACGAGCAAGCCCTCTAACTCTGAGCCGGATCATCAACCTGAGTATCTGAACCCCGAACGGTCCAGCACATAACACAAAGCATGAGAGTTAGATCACATAATCAAAATATAAGTGTAAGTAAAATGGTACTTAAACACTTCTTCATAATACATGCATATTCACAATTATAAATATACATCATCATTCATCATTCAATTATAAGTTCTAAACATATATAATTGAATACCAAATCATCAATTAACAATTATTACACTTAGCAAAGTATGTGTTACATATCACTTATCACGTAATGCACACATAACCTAATGCAATTCTAATGCTTCAACTTCATGAATGTCATCCTAGACATCTCTAATGCATGTGGTATCATATTCTTTATTAGAGTATCTCACCTCTAATATCCTTCTTTATCGGATAAATATAATCTGATATACTTCTTTATTGGAATATTCAATATCCTATTTAATTCTTGAATGCATGTATATGTTTTCATGAATTCACTCACAATTAGTTAGCATAAAGCTCTTCATTTACAATGTGGAACACTATCCAACATTCTTCATCATTAAGATTAAACAAAACCTTAATATTCTTCATTTATAACTTCATACATGATTAACAATCATCAACGATTAGCAATGAGCATTATAAGCATTAATAAGCATCAACAATCATGTAAGAATACCATTAAACCATGTTACAAGTGCCTAATTGCACTTTAAAACATCAACAAAACATGTTCTGCACAGTACTGGTCGCTTAGCGACGGCCTAGCGAGGGATGTCGAGCATAGTCAGTGCATAGACAGCTTCTGGCGAGCAACGGCGAACTGGTCGCTTAGCGACGGCCTAGCGACAGTTGGCGAGCATAGGCAGTGCAAGGACAGCTCCTGACGAGCGACAGCGAACTGGTCGCTACCTGTTTGCTGAGCGAGGGCCTCCTGACATAATTGCTCAAAACTCACGTTTTTTACTCCAAATCACCCAAAAATCCCATTTTTCATGTTATAAACCCCAAATAAGTTTATATTCAAGTGCAACAAACATATGTAAACACAAAAGGATGGTTTGGTTTATAGATCTACATCATAAACATCGAAAAAGTAAAGATTTAACACTTTTACTCAAAACTCACAAAAACACAATGTTCTTGAGTTCAAACATCTATAAATTCCGTTTTTACCCATTAAATTTGTTCATACATCATACTAAGAGTATATTAAACATGTCATGAACCTTAGATTCGATTTCCATTAAGATAAACTCATCCAAACTAAAACGAAAATGGGGTGGAGAAAGTTCGGGTAAGGAGAAATCAACATTCTCCCCTTCCTCGTGTCACTCATGATTATGAAACATACTCTCATACCTGGATTCGAAGAAAACTCGAAGATTTGCTCTTGAATTTCTTCACTTTCCCTTTGCCCTAGCCCTTGGAGCTCTCCCTTCTCTCTAACTTTCTCAAGAACAAGAGTAAATGAATATTTCTCTCCCCCCCCCGTAGGCCATATGGGCGCCCCCCACCATGAGACAAGGCCCGTTGGGCCTCAAGCCCAATTGTTTGGCCCAATAACGCGTTAACTCTCACTACTCACTTAATAACTAAAATATTCGATAAATAACTAAAGTTATTAACTTATTTAAAAACGTCACGTCAATAAAATATTTTAACACACAAAAAGTAATAAAATGAAAATTGGTTCGTTACATTTATGCATTAAGTGGTCCAATTTGCTTAATCATGGTCTATATATGGTTTAAAACTTAAAAGTGATCCTTGATCTCTTAAGTAAAAATCATCAGTGTTAAGTAAAAATCTCTTCATTTATTTTATTTTCTCTTTTTTTTTTTAATGCAATGCTATATGTTGATTATTAATTTTTTGTATGTCATGGTAAAAATAATGTCATTCAATATCATTACTTTGAAAATTATTGTTTCTTACACAACGGTCATACATCCTCTGTATCACAAAAGATAAAAAATGAACTTAATATTATAAGCAAATTAATGCATGTGATTCCATGCTGACATTAGATAGAAACTAATAACCCGAAAAACCAAATGTCACTTATATTTCTTCTCAATTGTGTTGCATTATTACATAGATTCTATGCTTTAGTTTCATCACATTCAACATCATATGTTACAATAATGCATTTCTATTTATTGTTAATTTTTATATATTTATCACTATTTACAATGATCGAGAATCGCTCAAGTGAGCAGGCACATTGCATGTATAGGGCAGCGAGTGCGAGTGTCTTCTACCTTCCGAAAATAGGAAAAGATCCATCCTTCTATGTGTGTGTGACTTGTGACTTTTTTCCTAACATAATATGGTTTTATGTAGTATTGAGTAAGCACAAAATACCTTGTTAAAGTATCCATTAATTAGTTAGTGCAAATTAATTCTCATCACTATTAAGAAACAAAATTGGTCCTACACGATTTGTTTTTTTGTGTCCAAACTCTTTGGTTTCGGAGAAAGGGGTTTGGCCGAAAATAAGTAAAGTCTGGTAAAAGATTGTTTCCACAAGAAATAGAATAGGTAATCATATTGTCTTTCATTGAAGGTGTAATTAGTTTTCACTCATTAAATATTATGGGAAAGATGTTGAATTATTGGGTATATTTTTGGATATTTGCAATTTACATACTCAGATGATGGTATGTGTCAATGGCCAAAAAATTTTGTTTAAAAATAACAAACAAAAACCTAATGAACACTAAAATTATTACATAATAATTATTTTAGCAACTTTATTATATAAACTTGTTTAACAAGTTTTAGTGTGGTGATACATTTTTTTATTCATAACAATATAGATAATTTAATTTCAAGTTTAACTCATTAATATGATTTCTTAATTGCAGTTGCCAATGCATCATAAGCTACTTCCCAAGCAGTGCTCAGCTCTGCGCTCCATTAATAAAAAAATACATTAATAAAACAATGAACCTAAAAAGGGTTTTTTATTGCTTATATAGTATCACGGAAGAGTACTTTAGAACTTGAAATTAAAATTAGACGATGGTTATGATTATTCTTCAAGGGCATGTAACAATTGTTTAAACAAATAAAACAAAATGGTTATGACTAATCGCATTCTAAAATGCTTAATTTATACCTAGGAATTCAAATTAGACGATGACTACCACTAATTCATTATAAAATACTTACTTTAAACCTAGGAATTCAAATTAGACGATGACTACCACCAATCCATTACAAAATATTTATAATTAAATTACCCTGAATATTTGTGATCAAATTTATAATTTAATGGTCCTAAAATATTTTTTTATAATATAATAATAAATTTAGGGTGAGGGATGGTGCCCCAGTTCAAGGTAGGGAAGACCTTAAGACTCTTAGATTAGATCAATTACAAAGGTTTACATTTACCTCCCTCCAAGAGCACCAGCTCGAATCCGGGACCTCCCAGATTTCAGACCTATTTTTTTACCACTAGATCAAACTCTTGAAGTAATATGGTCATTGGTCATTAAATGTTTCGGGACAAATGTTAACCAGTGATACACATAAATCATTTTGACGATAATTTCATTCATATTTTCACTGTATTTTAATCTCAATTCCAAATAAATTAGTGCAAATGTATTAGTTATTTTTTATATATCGATTACACATTATAAAAAATATATGTATATAAAATATAGATAAAATTACACTGCAGATCCTTTATCTTATTTTTCTTGTAACATTTTGATCCTTTTTTTTTTTGTAACATTTTGATCCTTTAATATTTTTTTTTGTAATACTTTAAACCATTTTGATCCTTTAACATTGCAACATCTCACAATGAACAAGTACCCGCACATGTATAAGCTGAGTGTCAGATGAAAACAACTTTTATATAACTAACGTCCTCTTCACCTCTGTCACGTCTCCTTGACCTATGTGCACCATCTCACAATCAAATCACAATGAACAAGTATTATGATATGTTTTCGGTCCTTCTCGTAATTTCCGTTGCTACAGTCTGTTCCGCCCTTGACATTGGAGTAAGCTACTCCGCGGCTTCAACGCCCCCGCCGGAAGACTATGTCACTCTGCAAAATTTCACTATAACGTTTGACTCAATCAACCTCGCTCTTACTACAGTGTCCCTTTTATATAACTAACGTCCCCTTCTTCTCTCCGGCTGAAACAGCCAACACCAGCTTTCAATCTCAGTGCGATTAGGCACAAAGCAATGTCTAATTTGAATTCGATGGTCTAAATTAAGTATTTTATAGTGCGATTAAGCATAAGCATCGCCTAATTTGAATTCGAAGGTCGAGATTAAGCATTTTAGAATTCGATTTTTCAAATAGAAGAGTTAAACAATTGTTTAAGTAATTGTTACATGCCCTTGAAGAATAGTCATAACTATCATCTAATTTGAATTTCAAGTTCTAAAGTAAGTATTTATAATGGGATTAGTGGTAGACATCGTCTAATTTGAATTTCTAGGTATAAATTAAGCATTTTAGAATGCGATTAGTCGTAACCCTTTTGTTTTATTTGTTTAAACAATTGATACATGCCCTTGAAGAATAGTCATAAAATATGGTCACATGGTTTATAACCGCCCACAACCCATGAATTTCCTCTACAAGCAAGGCGGTTACCTGAGAAGCAAGAGATGGAGGTTTTGCCTACAAATATGGTCTTCTTCAAGAGACGAAAAATGACAATTCTTTCATTCTTGTAAGAGAAACAATTTTTTCTCTAATCATACTTGTATTCTATCTTGAATAATACAAACCCACTTTGTTCTGTACCGGAACATTTTGTCGCCCCACGGTGGGCGCCAAAATGTTCTGGTGAACACTCAATGAGGGTTATATTATTGATACTATAAGAATGATATTACATGAACTTATCAAATATGGACTGATAAAAAATATCACGATCCTTTACAATAAAAATACAGAACTATTTATAGGTTACAATTTCCTTCTTCCCCAAGTTTGATCTCCTGGAATTTCGGCCACCACCGTCTTCTCAGGCGAACCAGCACAAGGATAGGGGTGATTATTCTTTCCTTCGTCCTCAAGCTATGGGGGAGATGGGGGGTGATGGTTTCTTCCACGCGAAGCTAGGCAGTTGACCATTTGGAAGAAGAAGATGTTTTGGGCGCGATTCATAGTTCAAAGATAAATGGCGCCACATCGCTTCATCCCGCCACGTCATGTATGTTTGCCATCTCGCCTACTGGATCTTCATGGATCACTTTGATTGGACTTTGTTACTTTTGGACTTATTGGACCTAACTAATTTATCTTTTAGCCCATTGCCCGTTCCAGTTTGTATTTTATATTTGTTTCTCTATTGTCTCTACTCTTCTCTTCCTACTTAATTTACTAAAAAATTCTTCTAAATTCTAATTATTTTATTTATTTATTTTTTTATAAGCCTAAATTCTAATTATTTAATTTCCATTCGTCATCTCGCCACTTCTACTCTATCTTAATTATTTAATTATTTAGACATATCAAGACAATTAAATAAATATTGACTAATTAAATAAAAAATTAACTAAATCCTAAATAAATAATATGTCTAAATTTAGTCAATAAATAAATAATATGTCTAAATAAATACTAGGGCGCTACATTTTGTCAAAAAACTATTTAATTCGCCACCCTACCTTGTTGGGTGGCCAAGAGGGCTACACATTTTGTAACCATGCCCGGGAGTCGGAGGATCATCTTGTTTTGCTTTGCCCATTTGCTTGGAATATTTGGTTAGAAGTGTATTAATGGTTTAGTTTGTTAGAGGTGTTACCAAACACTATTGGGATTTGTTCCTTAGCTTATAATTAATTTGGGACCCTTAAAAACAAGAAGGGTCTGTGTAGTCATGCTTTGGCAAGTGGTGATTTGGGTGATTTTGCTAACGGAATGATGCAATTTTTGCTCATAAGGCTCAAAATATGAATCTAGCACTTGAGAGAATTAAATTTACTCTCCTTGCTTGTTTTATGAATTAAATATAAATCTATTATATATATGGTTTAATTAGTAAAATGGTCCCTTAAAGACATTTTTGGTTTCAGATTGGTCCCTTAAAGAAAAAAAGGTCCAAATAGGTCCCTTAAAGAAAAAAAAGTCCGAATAGGTCCCTTAAAGACATTTCCGTTAATCAGTTTGGTCCTATTTAGACCTCTTTTTAGGGACCAAACTGATTAACGGAGATGTCTTTAAGGGACCTATTCGGACTTTTTTTTCTTTAAGGGATCTATTTGGACCTTTTTTTCTTTAAGGGACCAATCTGAAACCAAAAATGTCTTTAAGGGACCATTTTACTAATTAAGCCTTTATAAAACAAGCATTACTTAAGTAATGCTTGTTTTATGAATATATATATATATTGTTTTTACCTTTGTTGTGGTGATCTTTTGACTTTGATGAATATCACTTGTACTTTATTTCAATTGCTAATATATTCTTTCTCTTTTTTGCCGTTAAAATAAAATAAAATAAAATACTCCGGCACATACACTAACATTGTGACATAATTATTTTTAATTGCATTTATTATAGGAATTTGTTTAACAAGTTTTAGTACATTATTACATATTTTATTCATTAAGTTTATTCATTAAAATAGATCATCCCAAGTTTAACTCCTTAATATGCTTTCTTAATTGCAGTTGCCAATGCATCATAAGCTACTTCCCAAGCAGTGCTCAGCTCTGCGCTCCATTTGTCCCCTACTGCTTTCTTTATAGTTTGTAGCAAAGCTTCTTTAACCACCTACAATTAAAACACCAAAGACATTAATTTTGGTTTAGCAAACATGTTAACATAAATAGTAGAAAATACTTATTTTGCATAATTCCCGTTAATTATTTATTGTTAAATTAGGGAAAACGTGACAATTAAATTTAAAAATTAAGAATATGCATCCACGAAAATATTTTATCATATTATCATACCACAAAGTGAGGATCAACAACTCCTTTTTGAACGTGAATAGCACCCAACGAAGCATCTCCCAACACTACTGTTCCTGTTGCTCGGAGTTGACCAGCTGAATCACGTACCTATAAATAATTTTAAAAATATATATAAATATCTCAAGATCAATAACCATACTTACAAAATTATTAAAAAATATACTAGAATTAATGTGATTTTATATTATGAATAAGAAAAATATTCATTTATATCTGCTATACAAAATGTTAGGATGGAAGGAGCTTATTTGGCTACATTAGCTTCTGAAGTTTTCCTAATTAGGATTGAATAAGGACATTAGCAACAATCAATATTTTGAGGTTACAATGTTAAGTTCTTACCATTAAACTAATTAACGCATCAAGCGTAGAGAATCATTGACATTAAATGAAGAATAAGTAAAGCAAATTAATTAATAAGGGATTGAACTCACCAATCCAAACACTTTTTCAGCATGGCCTTGGAGTTGAGGGCTATCTTGTACTCCAGCTGACCCCTTAAGAAAAGAGAACAATTCCTTTGCTGCAGGTGCTTTCTCTAATATACTATTTTAATCAAATTAAACCAACCAAACATATTCTTGTTAGTTAATTTACACTATATCTTCTTAATTAACAATAATCATAGAAAGGGAAAAACTTACAAAGTATAGAAGAAAATACTATTTCCAGAAAGGTTTTGTTTGAATGATTCATAAGAGCTATTCACTAAACTCTCTTGCTTGTCAGTGAAAGCCATATTATTTTCTCTTTTCTTTTCTTTTTTGGTTTTTTTGTTTGTGTTTAATTTGCAATGTAATAATTTGACATGCAACCCTCTATTTATATACAAAGCCTAGAGGTGGAAGTTGATGTTTCAAAAAATCTATTGGCTTGTGGAGGTGGCCATTCACATTATTAAGAGACAAGAATCTTTTTAAAAACTTAATCAAACAAATTTTAATTAAATAAAGATAATTTTTTTTTATACAATAGAGGCATGCTCAAAGGTAGTTCATTTTTAAAATTTAAAATAAACTAAGCATTGACACAAACATTCATTCATTCATTTTGTAACCAAAAACATTCATTCATTTAATCAATGTAATGTAATTATTAACTAATCTAATAAAAAAATTAACAACGGTAATATAGTATGTTAAAATATTTACTAGATATATAAAAAATGAAGAAGTCTACACAATATGTAAGACATCGAAACTTAATTGAACAACTAATTAAGGACTAATACGAAACCAGAAAAAATGATTGAGGGTGGCGAAAATATAACGTTATTAACATAGAGTGAATTCTCTCATGTAAGAATTCTCCGGTGAAATCACAATGAAATCTTTCAATAACTATATTAAAAAAGGAGAGGAATTTTATTTTTGAGTATCATGATATTACAATTTTAATAAGATTAAATTGGTGAGTTTTTTTTGTTACTACGATATTGGTACAAAATTTTTATCGTCATTAGCAATCACTAATCTCCGTCAGGCAACTTGTGGGGTACACAAGGTGTGTTCTTCCCTCCCAACATAATTTTTTCCATACATAGACCAGAAATCGAACTGAAGCGGGTGGAAAAATGCGCGGGCAAAATAACGCTCGCTAGACAATAAAGTCGCCACCGAACTTTATTTATTCCCGAAGGAAAAGGTAAGTATCGATAAAACATTGAAAGAATGGAAAGATAGTCGTCGCAACCATTTCCGGGTTCGGGAGTCGATTATGCAAGGGGAAGGTATTAGCACCCTGTTTACACTGATTTTTGGTAAACAACCGCTAGTTTAAATTAATTACTTGAGAGATCAACTAGTAAATCTCGGGACAATTATTCATGCATGGAAAAAGAAGTTCGAATGTTCATCATTAAAGATATCCTTAGTTTGCAAAAGAACAATATGTTTGGTTTATGAAACATAAATTGAATGCGAATAAAAGGGAGTTCACTCGAATGAGAGAACCGATTAAATGCAGAGTTTATAAATGCTTAGAAAGTAAAGACTTATGAAAAGTAAAGTTGCATTTAAAATGTAAAAGTTACAAATGAAATAAAGGTGTTCACTGATTCATACATCTTTCTCGAGTAACTCTTTTCTCGCTGTAACATGGATACTTTGAGTGTTTGAGAATTTGTGTAAATGAATTGTGACCACTACTTCGACTATACAGACTCCTATTTATAGAAAATTCGGCCACGCGTCCCCTTGCATTTGAAATGAACCAAGGCCTTGAACCGTTGTAACCGTCGAAGTCGAATCACGCTTGGATGATGAAAAATACTCTAAGTCCACAAACTTTTAAATACCTCGATTCATGAACCTTAATCGAATCATCCTTCAACTCGAAATATGAACTTTTTTCATACCTTGTGGACTCATTGAATCAACATGACGAATACTTTTCATTAAAACTCTCTTGTTCTTAAAGACATTTAAAACCTGACACTATTAAAGCCATTTAACATGTAATTAATGTCTTTGGAATTAGAGATGAAAACATATTTTAGCTCAAGCTTGTTGTACTCAACGGGAACATTCTCGCTAATTTTAGGGTTAAAAAAAGTGTTTCAATTTGTTTGTTTGCTTTTTATTAATTATTGGTGTTATTTACAAGAATGGGAGAAAATTAGTTTTTTATTAGTGTGCTTGACAAGATGTCGAATCTTGCTCCTACGTATTCCCCGGTGTGATGGGAAATTCAAAGCTACATGTAGTTCTGGGTAGAAAATGATTGTTGATTGGTTGATTTTATTCATGAAAAAGTGTTGATCGCGCTTCGGCGAAAAAGTTTGTTTGATTGAAAAGACGGGCTCACAGTTGGGCGATGATATCCGTTTGAGAAAAATAATTGAACGCACACAGGCGTGAAAAATGATGTTTGGTGGGTTGAAATTGATTTTAATATTTTTTAGAAGAATGACAGTTGTCTGAACCACAAGTCATACTTCAAGCATCCAAACAACCGAGAAACAGGGTAGGGATACTCCAGTCCACTTCTTTTTCATTCGTTTTTATTTAACAAAAATATATTGATGTAGATTAATTTAAAAGAAACCAAATTAGATTTGATATTTTTTATTTTTTTTTGAAGAATGACGGTTGTCCGAACCACAAATCATACGTCAAGTTTCCAGACAACCGAGAAGTAGGGTAGGATACTCCGGTCCACTCCTTTTTCATTCAAGTTTTATTATTAGAAAAAGAATTTTGTGATTAATTGTGTATTCTCGATTAATGTGAAGATTTGTTTAATTACTTTTTATAATATGAACATGAACAATTTACTTATGATCCTAATAGACTAATTTTAATATGGACCAGGACAACAAATGGTCCATGATGGACATGAAATGCTTACCTTTGGATTGGTGTTTAATCCACAATAATATTATACACCTTCTACACACAATTTCTCTTCTTAGTAATTCTCTCTCCTCTGTGTCACGTATCATCTCCCGCACTAAGATTTCTGTCTCTCTTCTCTGTCTTGCAGTTTTTTTTTTTACGTAAAATTATTTCTGTCTTGAAGATTTTTATCAACTAAAATATACTTATATGTTAATTTTTTAAAAAAATCTACATTAATTATTTCATAAGAGGATAAATGCACAGTATGAAATAATTTTATTTTATTTATTAGATAAAAGTTGCAATTTGCATTTGCATTCGGAGCATTTATAATCTCAACCTGGTAGATTTATTTTGTAGTTTGAACTTTGAAGCCCCATGTGATGGGTTTTGATAATACCTCAATCTGAGTCTAAAAAATGCGAATTAATTTTATAGTGCATACCTCACACTCGCAGTGTTTATTGTTCGTTAGAATCATCTTTAGTTGGGTTCCTACTTGCAGTGGCGGAGCCAGAAATGGTATTAAGTTCGGGTACAATTTTAACCACAAATGCATAAATATTTATTGGTTTAAGGTTTTCGGATCGATCGGACGGTTTTAAACTAATAATATATATTATTTATATACTGAAATTATAATAAAAGTAATTAATTTTAAGAATTTCATCTAAATATTTGATTCATAATAATTACATAAGTAAAAGTCATAAACTCCCCACAATCCTACATATAAAAGAAAGTAGAATTACAACATATTTTACATATTTGAGATTAACACAAAAGAACAATTTTTTTTGGTATTTTGGGTTATACTTAAGCATGAGATAAAAAATTAATATCAAATAAAAACAATAATAATACATTTGTTTACTATTTTTACCATATATAAAAAGGGAAACAAAATTGATATTTTTAGTATTTTTTATAAAGATTTTTTTGTGATTTTTAGATATGTTTAATAAAGAAAAGAACATAAAATTAACTTAAAGGAAATAAATGGTAATTTTGATAATATATATAAACAAATAAAAGAAAATAAACATAGGGTTTTGAAAAATGACAGGAAGCTGGGAGTTGAACATAGGCCCCCTGTGTGACCAATTCATCACTCAGCCAGTGAGCTATTGCGCACGCTTATGTCTAAATATATATTAAAACAACCCTTTAATCTACTGTTCATCATCTTCAACGTCCGAAACAACCAAAATCATAAATCGTGTTTTTCATTCTAGCATCAAATTGGACAAGTAAATATACCATTTTGCTCAGAATTTCATAAGGATTATGAATATACACTTAAATTTTATTAATTCTTACTCAAATATTCGAATTTTCAGATTAAAGTAACAACCCTAAAAAAAATGGGTGCCGAGCCCGGGCACGTGTCAGGGCATGCCGGGTGGTGGATTCGCCCCTGGCTACTTGCACCCATTGAATTAAGTGGCAAGTGGAAATACGACAGTTCAATATCACTTAATTGGACTAACAAACAAATGAGAAAAATAATTTTGGCCATCGGACTCCGGATGTATAACAGATCGTAATAATAGTCCCACTGGAAAGCTAGTTTTAATGAAAGAGTCAAGAAATTTGACTAAAACTATCGATTTTGACCGAATATTTCGAATTTTATCAATCTGACCGTTCAATATGGACTAACAAACAACCTAAAAAAATAATTTTGGTCATCGGACTCCGGATGTATAAATAGATCGTAATAATAGTCTCACTGGATAGCTAGTTTTAATGAAAGGGTAAAAAATTTTGATTAAAACTACCGATTTTGACTGGATATTTTGAATTTTATCAATCTGACCGTTCAATATCACCTAATTGGACTAACAAACAAATGATAAAAATAATTATGGTCATTGGACTTCGAATGTACAGACAAATCGTAATAACAGTCACACTGGAAAGCTAACTTTAATAAAAGGGTCAAGAAGTTTGATTAAAACTACCGATTTTGACTGAAAATTTCGAATTTTATCAATCCAACCATTCAATATCACTTAATTGGACTGACAAACAAATGAGAAAAATAAGTATGGTCATCAGACTTCGGATATATAGACAAATCGTAATAACAGTCACACTAGAAAGCTACTAAGCTAGTTTTAATAAAAGGGTCAAGAAGTTTGATTAAAACTACCGATTTTGACTGAAGATTTCAAATGTTATCAATCAAACTGTTCAATATCACCTAATTGGACTAACAAACAAATGAGAAAAATAATTATGGTCATCGGATTCTAGATGTATACACAGATCGTAATAACAGTCTCACTGTAAAACTAGTTTTAATGAAAGGGTCAAGTAGTTTTACTAAAACTTTCGATTTTGATTGGAGATTTTGAATTTTATCAATCCAACTGTTCAATATCACCCAATTGGACTAACAAACAAATGAGAAAAATAATTTTGGTCATCAGACTCTGAATGTATAGACAGATCGTAATAACAGTCTTACTGAAAAGCTAGTTTTAATAAAAGTGTCATGATGTTCGACTAAAACTACCGATTTTGACTGGAGATTTCGAATTTTATCAATCCGACCATTCAATATCACATAATTGGACTGACAAACAAATGAGAAAAATAATTTTGGTCATCGGACTCCAGATGTATAGACGGATCGTAATAACAGTCTCACTAGAAAGCTAGTTAGTTTTAATGAAAAGGTCATGGAGTTTGACTAAAACTACCGATTTGACTGGAGATTTCAAATTTTATCAATCCAACGGTTCAATATCACATAATTGGTCTAACAAACAAATGAAAAAAAAATAATTATGGTCATCAGACTCCGAATGTATAGACAGATTGTAATAACAATCTCACTGAAAAACTAGTTTTAATGAAAGGGTCAAGAAGTTTGACTAAAACTACCGATTTTGAGTGAAAATTTTGAATTTTATCAATCAAAATAGTACAAGGTAATATAAAAATAAATTACCGGGATAAAAAAAATCAAGTTTAATTATGTTTTTTTTTTTTTGAAACTTTGTCTATAAAATAATTAAAATCTAAATAGTACTTTATTCAATGTTGGAGGCCTATGATAATCTTTGTACACACTTGCATCCAATGGTTGAAATTGAAATAGAATTTGTGAGTAGTCATAGTCCATCATGGACCACTTGCCTTCATGGTCCATGTTAGAAGCCGCCTTGCAACGTCCTTCTTTGGCGTAGAAGATTGTTTGTGTGGGAGGAGGAACTTTGTTTAGAATTGTTAGAGTCGATTGCTACCATCACTCTTTTGGATCGTTGCTATTAGGTAACTTTGATAGAACTTCTACCTTTTAATCTATGAAATGAGTTTCTTACCTTGTTTTAGAAATAGAGAAAATAATATGACCCTCATCCTATATTCTCTGCGTGGCTTTGGACACTGAGATGGATGGATATATGCATGCAAGTGTTTGTGGTGCGTGTGTTAAAGTTTTCAACTTTAACAATACTCCAATTTTTTTTTATCAATTATATATAATTAGAAGGGAACATTTTGGGTATTTTGGGTAGCACCCACTTGAGATTCCTTTTTACTCAAATTAAAAAGAAACATTTTGGGTGGAACTCACTTGAGATTCTCTTCTTTTTACTTTGATTCATTTTGTTATTTATTTTTATTTTATGAACGAAAAAATAATAGATGCTTTTTAACTAGGTTGAAAACCTTTAGAACTTGGGTTTTGCTAGTAGGAATATTTGAACATGAGATAAATTAGCATAGACTTAAACAATTTGCCATTGCAAAGTCGAAAAAAAATAAATCAAAATTCTAAGGTGTGTGAGCACGTGTGATTTCGTTAGGTGCAACATCATTAAGTCCGATAAAAATTGATCCAAAAAGTTCACGTTGAACCATTAAGGACAATTCCATGGAGGAGAAAGGAAGTTGCGTGTAATAAAAGTTGGTTAGTTTTAATTACCTATAACTAACTAATTCTTGTTAGAGGTTTGTTAGTTTTCAGTTAGAAACTCGGTTATTGATACAAGGTTGCGTAATGTACTTATGAAGATTAGATTTGCGATGAATAACAATATTTCTCTAGTTATTGAGCTCACTTTGCGCCTAGCAAGCATAGTCATGCGTTTGAGCGCAGTTAGAGCCTATATTCTGGTTCTTTGTTTATGCATAATTCTAGCTTTCACATGGACAATTTTTGTTTTAATGACAAACACAATATATTAATGAAAGTGAAGTAGAAGAGATACTCATGCTCATTAGTCATTACAAAGAAGACAACAAGAACAAACAAAACTCAAAAAAGAACAAGGTTACGAAAAACCAGTTGCAAGAAGGCGAAATCACAAAATTGGTCCCAAATTTTTTTTTGACTAAATTTAGTTTTGTAATTTTTTTTTTTTTTTTTTGAAGGAAGTTTTGTAATTTTTGTTAAGGACTAAAATAATGTTTCACTCTTTCAATTTTAGGAAATAATATAAGATTTCTTCTCGGAAGCCAATTATATAATGTTTCGCAAAACATATTACACATTATTTTTTCTCAAAAAAATATGAAAACTATTTAGGTATTACTTTGTAGGAATTTTTGTTTATGGTCATGTTATAAGTACAAAATTTCTACAGCTGTTTAACGGTGACTAATCTCCATTGAAAAATCAGCGGAATAGACAAGGCATCTTCCAATATATGATGATAATTCAAGGCATCTTCCAATATATGATGATAATTCAGTTACATAAAAGAGATAAACCGAATCAACTACTAATTTTTTTTTTTAAACAAAGCATTACTTTCTTATTTCCAAAAAAAAAACAATAAGTACAACCGATCCACAGGATCCAGGTGAGTTTCCAACAGACTAGTCCAACTATTACAGAGACCAAAATCAACTATGCTACTCTATGCATAAGGTGGTAACATTAACATGTATATTAAGTTTCCTATGCAAAGTGCATCTCATAACTATGCTATATATTATGGTATCTTTCAAACAAGGATCTATCTATGCACTTTTGAGAAAAGGTCATGTCATTCCTTGCCCTCCATATAGCATATATAGTTTCAACTGTAGCTATCTTCAAGATTTGTCTTCTCCATCCTTTCTTCTTTGTTTCTTGAATCAACCAATTCTTTTCACCACTCCATTTTGTTGGGGATCGAGTAAAACCGACCCAAGACAGGATCTCTCGCCAAATAAGTTGTGTAGTGTTGCATTCAAAGAAAATATGCTCCAAAGATTCTGCATGATTACAAAAGCTACACACACCATCTATTACTACTCCGATGCGGGCTAATCTATCCTTAGTGGGAAGGCGGCCCATAAGTGTTAACCAAAGAATAAATGTAGCATGTGGTCTAGCATAGTTGTTGAAAAACATTCTTTTCCATTCCGCCTGATCCTTTTCTCCTCGCAAATCTTTATACATGGTAGAGGTTTTGTATTTGCCTTTTTGTATTACTTCATCCCAGTATCGAGTTTGCGCCATAATTTCCCTACAATTCACGATTCTTTTCAATATCCATGAGCAACTTTGAGGAGTTTGCCATGTCATAATGTCTTGTTCTTTGAGATAATAGGCATTAATCCATTTCACCCAAAGTTTGTCAGCCTTGCTTTGCAAGTTCCGTAGCAATTTACCAATGGTAGCTTGGTTCCATTCAATCAGTGATATAACATTTAGACCACCTGCTACCTTGGGTTCACAAATCTTTTCCCAAGCCACGGGAGCTTTTCTACTGATCTCATCTTTTCCACTCCAAAGGAAACTTTTACAAATTGCTTCAATTTGCTTGATGACTTTTTTAGGGAGGGGAAAAACTTGCATCCAGTAAGTTGTGACAGCAAATAAAACACTTTTAATCAATTGATATCTTCCTACATAACTCAAAAGCTTAGCAGTCCAATGTCGAATTTTAATCAACTACTAATTTTATCAAATACTACAAATTAAATCAGCCAATTTATCCGCTATCATTTTGTTTTTATTTTACCAAACATATCTCACATTTTGGAAGTAGCCAGCCAGAGTTGTTCTGGACACAAAGATCATGGCCACATACAAACCTCATTAAAGTATATTGGAAATATGTAATGCTAAAACTTACTAAGGATATAAATGCAAACATCTTCAACCACAATGCATCTTTAAAATAGGAAGTAGGAACTACCAATAATCCACACTAACAGAATATATCATTATTTTCTTCCTTAGAATGAAACCACGGTGATATGATACATTACTCTTTGCCTTCACATGTGTATGCAAATGATTAGACAAAAATTTAGTATCCTTTGTGCTTTCTTCAAAAACTTGTCAATGCTCATGCTTGAATAAAATTCTTGACCTTATTCAACCACACCAAGTATTCTCTACTGTCCTTGTTGATCATGTACTCATGCAAAAAATTTAGTGTGCTAGGTTTGATTCCTCTAATTTCCAAATACCTATGGAATGTCTTTTGTAGGCTCTCCTCCAAACTCCTGTAAAAAAACAAAACAAAAAATCTCTCGATCAAACAACAATGTCTTACATACAACATCAATTAATTGAATATACATGCGGGATTTTACAAAAGAAAACCATATCTGCAAACGACAATATCAATAGTATCAATATTGTTTGTCTCTGCGGCCGTCCAGTATCAAATATAATGAACGCTATAGCACCACTTCTCAGCAATGCTATAGCACCACTGTAGCTGCTACTATTTGAAGACATATTGTAACACATAAAGTATCACACAACAGTGGTAATTTGTTAAAATTCTGCTATGCTATTGTGCCACTACAACCTCTATAACATAACCACGGTGTAACACATTCAATGCACATATTTAGAGTGAAAGAGCTATTTAGATCCCTCACAAGTTTCTGACAGGTCAATTTAATCCCCGACAAAAAATAAAACCTAAATTAGTCCCTGACATTTCATATTGGGGACAAACTAGTCCTCGTTTCGTTATAACAGAGGGAATAATTTGTCCTCGGTATGAAAATGTCAGGGACTAATTTGAGTTTTATTTTTGTTAGGGACCGAATTGTCCCATCAGAAATTTGTGAGGACCAAAATAGGTCTTCACTCACATATTTATAAAACAAAATACAGGATCAGAAAGGACATACTGAAAATCTGGTTCATAAGGAATTTGATCATCAGAAACATCAGGATTCTTAACAGACAAGTTGTCAATAACAATCTCATCAGGGTAAGCCACACAGCTGAATTGCAAAGAGGGTCCATCCTTCTTAGAAACAGTGACTGAAATTGGAATGCTTGATTGAGTTGCTCTCTCACTCTCATTATCATTATCATTATCCTCATTATCATGTTCTTCACCAGTAACCAAATCAGGCATGTCAACTAAGACCTTAATTTCTTCACCTTCATAAGTCCTTTCAAGTGTTATAGTTTGTTGTCCTGGACTATCAATAATCTTAAATGGAAAATTACTCGGAACTTCTTCTGCCTATATCAACGAAAATCAAATTTTTAACATTTCACAACATAAAACAACAGTTTTGGTTCCCCTATTTTCATCATTTGGTGGATTAGGTCCCCTATTTTAAAATCAGACAGTTTTGATCTCTATTAAAAAATTGATGTGAAATGTTTTAAATGACCTGAAATTGATAAATGGTCTGATGATTGGGAAAGACCAAAATGGTGAAATCGAAAGAAAACCCGCTTAAAAACTTCATTTAAATCATGTCATATTTTAGACCAAAGAGTTAACCTATGAAGCACGGACACCGGAGAGGACCCAGGCACGTCGACATCGATAATAATTTGAGAAAATGACATGATTAAACACAATCATAAGTGTCGGTGTCGTGTCGGTGTCCAACACCGAGACATGTCCGACAAGGACACAACTAATCTGACGAGTGTTCGTGCTTCATTGTATTTAACATAGACCAAAGCTATCAGATTTTAAGATAGTGTCAATTCCACAAAATGGTGAAAATAAGGATCAAAACTGCAATTAAGCTTAATAATTATCATACATAAGAAATAATCATTGTTGGATGAAATTATATATAAATGAAATAAAAAAACAGAGATGAAGCTTACAGCGTCATAATCATCGGTTTCCTGAGCACAAGTGATTTCTGATTCAATGATACGGAGAAGATTATCATCGGAGGAAGGTTTGTTCTTGACAGCAGCTACAGAAGAAAAGTGAAACCTAGGAACAAATGAATCTTCGTATCGATTGATGGCGGAAGAAAGCACTGCACAATGACCCGGTTGGGTTTTTCTGATCAATTGAGCAGTAGAAGCAAAAGCCCTCAAGAAAGTACTTGACTTGTTGCGAAGAATTGAACTGAACGCCATTTTTGTTTGATTTCTAGAAGAAGAGGAAAACAGAGAAAGGGTTTTTGTTAGGGTTTATGAAAGTTTTTTATGCACAAACTACCTAAAGTGCCCTTCATTTTAACAAATCAAAACAACTGTTTTTCTTACAAAAATCACATTTGACAATTTAAAAATTTTGGTGTGGATATTTTTGTTGGGTCACGTTAACTTGCGCCCTAAGGACACAGAAATATAGCATTTAATAATACAAAGAATTTAATATTTAGATAATTAAATACATCGTAAGTTCAATAAATTTTTTCCATATTTATCTTCTTAACATGTGCCCTTAAGGGCACAAGTTAACATTCTCCATTTTTGTTTTAGATTACTAACTAATAAAGTCCGATAGCATTTATTGTACCAAAAAAAAAAAAAAAGTCCAATAGCATTTCTAATGGTGATACTATTTTGGGTATTATAAGTTACAAATAAGTTGTCCTTACAACAATATCGAAAAATGTCACAAGTTTTTGCATATTGAAAAATGTTTGTCGGAAGAAATCAATCTCTTAAATAGATCTCAATTATTTCAAAGGGATTAGTTTTCACAATTACGCACGGATAAAATATAATTGTTTGTGTACAAAAAAAAAAAATTGTTTGTAAAATTTAACTCAACTAAGGATTTCATATAATTTGGTTGAACATCTTCATTTCAAATTTAGGGTTAAAACTTTATATAGTTGGGAAACAGATTTCCTACTAATACAGCAGGACGCTATAAGCCTATAATAGTTAGAGACCGTCCAATCATAATTGTGTAGCTGAGATTGTTTTTAGTAATTTTGTAAATGAATTGTTGTGATCCGTATATTATGATAATAGACGATTGAAATGCAAAATAGTATGAAAATTGCGTGATTCCCAATGACAGGAATCCATACATATGTAAATTTAAAATAGTGTTCCCTACTTTCACTACATACAAAGATAAATCCAATTTTTTTAATTATAAGAGAGATTATAGGAAGAAAAAAGTATATCAAAAATTGAATAGATTTATAAAATGTTTGTTGTAACTTGTAAGTCGTAAAAGAACAAAAGAAATAGAATACAAAAAACCGAAAAAAGTGTCTTCTTTTCTTTTGTTTGGTTGATATTATTTTATTAAAAAGACTATTATACCCTCAAAATCCCTAATATAATTTCCCTCTCCCTCGCAATTCATTTCCCGCTCTGTGTATAAACCCTAACCCCTTTTCTACACTGAGTTGCGCTGAGAAAACAAAGAAGCGAAATGGGTCAGAAACAGAAGCTGATTTTGCAATCAGATCCCAACGACGAAACCAAAAAGCGACGCCGTGTTGGATTTTCCGGCATAGGCGAGTTTTTCTTTTAACTCATACTGATTTTTTTAATTTTTTTAAATTCTTTGCGTTTTGTAACTTATACGATTTAGTTTTCATTGCGTTTTTGTAGATGCTGGAATTGAAGCTAAAGACTGCATCAGAATCTTTCTGGGTATGATAAAAATTTGAAATTTCATGTTATTTAGTGAAGTTTTTTGCTTTCAATGTGAAAAATGTTGTCAAGAAATGACGTGATTTTGCGGTGTTTTGTTAATGTTATGCTGTGATTTTGCAATTTGGATGTATATTTATTTCGTGTTTGGTGTTTTGTATAGTTTCGAGTAAAGAAGAGTTTGATGCTCCGGCGAATTTTCTCATCAATCCTGTTGATTTGAATAGCTATTTTGATGATGATGGGAAAATTTATGGTTATGAGGATTTGAAGGTCAGATTTATTTTCATAATAATAATAATAATAATAGATTTATTTTCAATTTATAAATGAACATAGTTGAATGTTTCATGGTGTTTATGGTGTTTTCATTCAGCTTGTTTGGAATTCTTGTGCAGATTACCATATGGGTTAGCAGGATATCCTTTTATGCATATGCTGACATTGCATTTAAGAGTTCGTCTGATGTACGTTCTGAATTTGTTTAGACTTATAACTAATTGGAACGAAATGGTCATATTATTCGTTTAGAGTATTGGTTAATTCACAATCATCTGTGGGTTTTGACATTTAATTTCAGTGTGTTGTTTGATTGTTTCAGCGTGGCAAAGGGATTACTGATCTTAAAGTTGCTCTTCAGGTATGTGTCAACATCTACTGTGTGAATGAATGTTATGTTGTGTACCTTTTACATATGACCTTTCAATTGGATTTGTTCTCTTGTGCAGGCAATTTTTGCTGAGACTCTTGTTGATAGCAAGGATGAATTCCTTCAAAAGTATTTGGTGGACAATGATTTTGTCAGGTATGAAGACTTCGCTTGTTTTTGTATGTAGTAACACCTGAAATTAGTTTTATAAAATTGACAATTTTAATTGGTTTGCAGAACAAACGTTTCAAGTGGGGAGGTTTTGAAGCAGAAAGCTTTCAAGCATGCTGATTCGGATGCTTCAAATGTTGAGGTTGTAATTTGCATTTAAGCATAGTGTAATATACTTTACCTAAAAGATAGGGCAGTTAGTGTGAAGGCCTGGCCTGGCATAGAATTTTGTCTGAAAATCTTTAGAATCCTTATCCTTATTCTTATACATGTTGCATCTCAAATTTCACTATGTCTTGAGCAATCATCTGATTGAAATACTATTTCATGAGATGATAGAGTAGATCTATTATGCTACTTTTCACTTTAGCTTATTAATGGTTAGAATATGTTCTGTGCAAATTGGATGCATTTTCCATTATGTTCTGAAATTGGGATTTTATTATTGACTGACTTTTTTCAATTTTCTTGTGAAATCTTGTGAGTTCTCTAGTAAATTCTGTTTCCCTATTGACCGTCTGTTCTCTGTATGCATATTTATGACTGTTAATATAATGCTGTTCTTAATACTTGAGTCTCAAGGAAAGCCTGCTATATGTGTCAACTTATACATAGCTCTGTGGAATTCTTACTCACCCATATTGGCATTAATAGATTAGGCTGGGCTGATTTTGGTTAAGTAAACGTTAGATATACGAGTAGGCTGATACCACTTTTCTGTGAATAATCCTCCTCTTTTGCCAAATCTTCAGCTGTTAAATACATGAGTTCTTTAAATTTTTCCGGTGAACTTATATATGGTGTTGTAAATTCTGGCCATCCAGTATCTAAATGTAAATTTAACAAATGTAATTGACCTAAATTTGAACAACCTTCTTTTACATGAAAATGTTCAGCCAAATAAATTTCTTTAATAAAAGCAGGAGTCTGGAACTCTTAAGTTTTTGTTGTCTTCATTATCCTTTATACTTCCCTTGGATCTATGTTATTTTCATATGCATACTTTAAGAATCCCATTTTGATGTATATCTCCTGGACCCCAGGTTGTTCGTTTGGTGGCAGGCAACATGGCTACTGGACAAATTTACAGTCATATAATACCCCTTATTCTTCTCCTTGTTGATGGTAATTTTCACTCATTTTACTAGACTATACCCCTATTGTAAGGGATGTTTAGATTGCATGCTGCTGTAGTTTTTATTTAAAACTGTTGTTTTATTATAGGTAGCAGTCCCATTGATGTTACTGATCCACAATGGGAGTTGTACGTCCTGATTCAGAAGAAAACTGATCAGCAGGGAGAGATCCAAAATCTGTTGCTTGGATTTACTGCTGTTTATCGATTTTACCACTATCCTAATGACTCACGATTGCGACTGGGTCAGGTTTGTTGTATACTGGATATTCAGTAATAGCTGCTATGCTCTCAAAATCAGTTTTAACATATATCATGTTCTATTAGAATACTCTCAAGCTCTATTTTTCTGTTGATTGCAGATACTGGTATTGCCTCCGTATCAGCACAAGGGTTATGGTCGTTTCCTTATCGAAGTGCTCAATGATGTTGCCATAACTGAAAATGTTTTTGATCTCACTGTAGAAGAGCCGTTAGATAACTTACAACATGTCCGTTCTTGTGTTGACACACAACGCCTGCTTCGTTTTGAGCCAATCCAACATTTAGTTACTAAGGCTGTTTCATTTCTAAAGGATGGAAAACTATCAAAGAAAACACATTCTCCTCGACTTACGCCACCTCCCAGTGCTGTTGAGGAGGTAAGGAAAAATTTGAAAATCAACAAGACACAGTTTCTCAAGTGCTGGGAGGTTTTGATCTATATTGGCCTCAATCCTATTGACAAGTACATGGATAACTTTGTGAGCGTTATTTCTGAACGTGTGAAGTATGATATTTTGGGAAAAGATTCCGGGACTTCTGGGAAGCAACTTATTGAAGTACTTAGTGATGTCAGTCAGGAGACATCATTTGTCATGTTCAAATCAGGAGCCGGTGAAGATATTGCTGTGCAGATGGATGACAATCAGACGAACCAAGAAGAGCAACTCCAGAAGTTGGCTCAGGATAGGGTGATAGAAATTCAGTTGATCGCTAAAAAGGTAACCTCCCATATCGGGACTTCAGAAGTGGCTGCTAATTAAATTTGTCCTTTGTCACTATGATCTTTGGCATTATTGCTGACCAATTTAAGTTTGTTGCACAATCACTCAAATTGTTATCTTGTTACACATTGCTGGCATTGGAAATGCTCAAACAGACTCTTTGGAGTCACAGTCAGTACTGTATTTTGGTTCTTTCATATGTTATAGGTTGTTCTTGTAATTTTCGTATCATAGGCTGTGAAGGAACCATTTGATATGCCTTGAATCGTGATAACTGAGATTAATTACGGTGAAGTTGATTGTCGATATTCAAGTGGTGTAATCTTGTTTGTAGTATCCTGCATGCACTAGTTTGGTACATCCAAGTAACACAATGGTTCTAGTTGTTTTTTTTGGTACCAATGAATATCATATCATTTAGATTCATTATCATATAGTAGGCATGGTTGGCCTTGATGTTTTCAGTAGTTTTTTTTATAAGAACAGTAGTGTGTTCTTTCAACAACTTTCTTTTAGGTGCTTTTAACTGCAATTTTTTTAAAATACAAAATAAACTACTTTGATTTTGAACATACTAAAAGATAGGATAACGAATTTATGGCAGTAATGTTAGGCTATTATATAATATTATTCAGTGAATAGAGATATAATCAGATCCTTCTGTTATGTGTCCTAACTCATTGGCTTAAACATAATGTCGTGAAATTGGCATTGGGTGAGAGTGAGACCATACTTTGCTCTTTGGAATATTTTTTTAAGTCTGTTTGAAATTGAAAAGTTGTAAATTTTGTTTGTACCAAAAGAAATTTGTAAATATTTTGTCATATTAACCAAATGTTATTATCCAATCAATATAAATAACTCTCAAATACATTTTAAACAATTTCATTTGTTGTCATATTAGATTTTTTTTGGAAATTTCTTAGTTTTAGAGACAATTTCCTAGCGGCTTTTTAATTTCTAGACAACAAATGAAATTGCATAACTTCATTTCCTACTAGTTTTTTTTTTTTTTTTTGACTAAATTTCCTACTAGTTAAAATATTGACAATCAACAACATTTCCAAGCAATTTCTTTTCCAAAAAATGTCAATAGGATTGACGCCATGTAGTATTTAAATTTGATATCAATTATCAACATGAGAAAAAGTCTTGGTTAATTTTTTTTCTTCATAAAACAATGATATCAATGTTGTAAGGAACTTTCGGATTTGAGAAATAACTTTTCCACCCATATTTCCAAAAAATCTCCTGAAGTATATTTTTGAAAGAAACAAAAATTGTTTTATATATATACTCCCAAGTGATTTTTGGGATGAGAAAAGTTCACCCATTTTGCTTGTCATGAAATGGTTCCAACTTCCAAAGGACCAAAAGGTGTTGCACTATGGAAATCATGTCCCACTTCTTTCCATTGTGTTGAAAAACTTCTAATAATAAAAGGCAGCGGCCAAATAAGCTGAAGTTTCATTTCTTGTCATGTGATATAGTAGACCTCAATGTTTGGGACCATGCATAAGCATTATTTCTTCAACTGTACTATACCACTATCTTAGGGAAATTATTGTTGCAAATCATTTTTCTTACATTACTACATTTGTTTAGTTAACAAAGAAAATATACAATGACCTTATTTGCTTTATTACAAAGAAGTGATATAAGAATATTATAATAGAATAAATAAGTAATGATGTACCCGTGATCTTGGCTTAATTGGTTGATTGGAACATCACGTTATATACACAAAAAATGGAGTTTGAATCCTGGACACTCCACTTATCCGTCTTTATAATGAGAAATGATATTTCGTTAAATAAAGTCATCACAATATCCTCACGAAATTCGGTTTACGCTAACGGATAAAACTTGAAGATAACGGTGAGTATTCTATTTACATATACACTATGCTATCAATTATCTTATCTCCAATCATTTATTTGTATCTGTTGGAAAAGTATCCAATTTTTGTTGTGTCATGGACCCTCATTCACATGGTGTTGCCTCTAGAAGTAGGAAAAGTAGCTCATTGAGACCTTGGATAGATTATTTCCACCCAAAGTCACTTCATAAATCACAATTATAGTCTCATAACTGACATTGAATATATTAAAGACTTGTGTTAAATTCAAAATTTTCCACTTTTTGACACTTAGTATATTTTTTAACAAATTATATATGCAAGGGTTGAGGTTCGAATTCCGGACACTTCACTTATCCACTTTAAGAGTGGAATTCCTAGTCACTAAGCTACTTGACAAAAAAAATATAGAGTTGAGGAAGTTTCTCAATAAACATTCACCCTTGTCCGGTCCCATATATAAAGCTTTTAAAAATTAGGTTCTCATCAACCCATAATATGGAAACAATGTTAAGTGTCTTGACAAAGACCACCAACTAATCTAATTGTCTCTTTCTTGGCAAGATACATCATTAATTCAACCACAAAATTAAATAGGAATTAAAGCTTTTCTGTACACTGATTGCCTAAAGACGTGTACTTGACGAGAAGCATACATCATTCAACCATAAAATCTAAATGGGTTTAAATAAGTTTTTAGTATGAGAGTTAATGGTTCGGTTCAGAACAAAACTGAACCGAACTAAGCCAGAGAAGTGAGTCTTTCTAAGTTTGGTTTTATTATTTTATAATTAATTTGCAAACAAAAAGTATGATCATTCCTTAATTTGGCAAATCATAGGTTATCAAAAGAGGGTAAGAGAATATTGGACAGGTGACATTGGTCTTGGTGGGAGAGATCTCAGGATTGAGTCCTAATACTTCAACCAACATTGATAATCATGTATCAAACAACCAATCATAAATTATTATATTGCCCAATTATTGTAGATAGAAAATCACATTCTTGGCTTCTTGCTAATGAGTTGCAAAGACTAGATAGAAACAACAAATTGATAATTTATTTCTATACACAAATTAAAATTACACAACTATTGCACAGAAGATCAAACTTATGCCCTTTACAACAATTACGACCTTTCAACATTGTAATGGCATCACTCAATCTAAATCCAAAAACTGACTTGTACACTGTAGGGAGAAAGAAAAGCAATAGGGCGAAGAAAAAATGAAGAGAAAAGAACAAACATATTTCAGACGATAAACTACTACCTCCTCACCGCATGCCAAACAAAATCGACCGACGTTACATGACAATCTCTGGCTTCAGAATATTTGTCTTGATCTCCTTGTGAGGCAAAACCACACCACCATTGCTGTAAATCTCATCACATACATGAACATCTTCTCCGAGGATAGTCATATTCTCCACTCGAGCCCATTGGCCAACGGTGGAATGCCACCCAATAATACTGCTGGAGATGCAAGCATGCTTTTTAATCCGGACTCCTCGCATAACTGTGCAGCGTGAAAGCCTAACACCAGGCTCAACAATGCAGCCAGGACCGATAGCGACATCAGGTCCAATCAGACATCCCTCACCAATTTTGGCTGTTTCATCCACAATGACATTTCCCACAATGTTAGAGCCACTGGCCAACTTAGAAGAAGACTTCTTTCTCAATGAGTCCAGGTAAAGTCTCAAGCCAGTAATATAGTCCCTCGGTTGTCCGATGTCCATCCAGAATCCAGGCAAGACCATTGCATATAGTTTTTTCTCTGCAGCAATCTTTGGAAAAATTTCTTTTTCGATAGAAGTGGGCCTCAGTTCAATTCGATCCAAAACAGAGGGGTTCAATAGATAAATTCCAGCATTGATTTTGTTACCAACAAACAACTTTGGTTTCTCAACAAATTTCTCAACCTGCCCTGTGGTTTCCTCTAGCACAACCACACCATATTTCGATGGCTCATCAACCTACAGAAGTAGATGAAAAATGATATAATTGGGTTCTCTAACTAGTATATTATATATATAGTCTCACATATTTGTGATAATTGTTTTGTTAACTTTCTTACCTTTGTTACCATTATGGAAGCCTCCCCTCCATGGGATTTGTGGAATTCAATCATTTCATTAAGTGGGTACTCACTGATAACATCACTGTTGAGAACAAAAAATGGCTCTCCAGAGTCATCTATCAGCTTTTCCCTAGCAAGGGCCAGGGGGCCTGCAGTTCCTAGTGGTTCGGTTTCTTGCGAACAGCTAATCTTAATCCCGATCTTTGCTTCAAAATCCTTCAAGAAATTCAACATAACCTGAAGTAGGAAGTATTACCAAAGTCAAAATAAAGAAACTTGAGCCACAAAAAAACTCTTGAAGCGTTGACGAAAACAATTTTCGAGAAGAGGCATCAGGCATGATCCTCCTTACCTCTGGTTGGTAATTGATGGCCAGTACCACTTCAGTTACTCCAGCAGCCTTAAGAGCCTCTATCTGAAACATACGCAAAATTAAAATTGAAAAGTAAATTAGTAGATAGTCTATTATGCCATATTAAGGGGAAAATAAATATGCACATAAAAAAGTGGTTTTTCCTAATGTACAAATCTGAGGAGCTATTTTATTAATTTTAAGAAAATTGACACATCCCTGTTATGTAGAAGGAAAGGCATCAGATGCTGCATTAAGTAAGATTTCGACAATAAAGCATATCCTTGATATATACTATTCTATAACATAACGGATTTAAAACTTTAAGGGAAAACAGTTTACCTGATGCAGAATCATGGGTTTGTTAGCAAAATCAACAAGAGGCTTAGGGACACTGAGTGTCAATGGCCTCAACCTAGTTCCAAACCCTCCAACCAGAATCAATGCCTTCATTGTGATAAGCCCTTTGTTTTTCTGTGAAATTATAAAATTAGAAGCAGATCAAGATAAGGCAACAGAGAATGCTTTCTGAAATATGAGCAGATAGATTCTACGATATCCTATATATATAAGCAAACAACTGGCAAGTGAGTTGATCATGAACAGACGAGTGTTCTATCGAGCGTGACACGAATCAATTTACGTGTCATCTCATGAATATCAAAGTTTAGCTAGATATGAAAAGCAGACAAAATCTAGCTACTAAGCAACACGTTTTCAATGAGAATGATAGAAGCGGATTGAATTGTGACGCAGGTTGCTCCATAAATGGTCTCAAATATGTGTCAATTAAGGTGCATTGTAAGCTAAATATATGGTGTCCTACACGCAATTTAAAGTATGCATCTGCTTCCTAAGTAAAGCACATTACTTTGAGTCAGTTTGAATAAATTTCTCGAAAAGCACTTACGGAAAAAGAAATATTAAAAGAATCTTGTAATGAATAAAAATATTTAACTTATATATCTCAATTTTTTCGCAAGATTTCATATTTAACTCATCCTTAAACACTAATAAGCTTCTAACAATTTTTTCACAAGTGAAGAACAACAAACTTTGGGCTTAGGCCCTCTTCAATATTAAAACACAAAAAAAGGAGCCACAAATTTTTTGAATTGAGAAACATCCATAAACTAGAAGTTAATCCAAATCAGGTCTCTCTGAGAATCAATTACACTTCAAATAAGGATTTTGGCATGGAAAAAGAGCTATAAGGCAAAGTTAATTCCCAAATAGTCTCCTTTTTCAACAACCCAAATTGCATACTCTAACATCACATTTGAAAACAAAAATTAAAATATGATAAAGGAAATCATAAATCAAACAAAATATGTAGTTAGATCATACGCATTTGAAATACATGTTCTATTGTGCATCTTTGGATTGACGGTGAATTTTGCATAATTACGGTGGCACACGTAGATTTTCAAAACTACACTTTAAAACTTCAACAAAATCACCGTGTCACCGTAAATTAGTCAAATTTACTATAATTCTACACATGAACTCATTATTTTCCTACATAATTTTCTCAAAAATCAAATATTATGCAAATAAAAAAAAATTCAGTAGATCCTCCACGTTATGTTCAAAATTTTCAGTAGAAAATTCAAATCAATGAACATTGAAGTAAAAAAAAAAATCACTCAACAGTAAAATAAATCAAGAAAACAGAGCAAGGAACTTCATCAACACGATACAGCACCAGATCTGATAATCACACACTGAAAAATCTAACAAAAAATCAAAATTAGATCACAATTCAGAAACCGACAACTAGAACATTATGATTACGTAATCGAAATTCGTAAACGATACACATTCATTCATTGATTACAACAGAAAATCGAAAAATTAAGCGGGAAACAGTGTAAAGCGAAATTACATTATGAAAATCAAGATCAATTCAGCTTAAAGAAATGATTACGTACCTCGGTGGTTGAAGAAGAGTTAGATCCGGTGAGAATTTGAAGATTGAGTGAGTCGTGTCTTAAACCCCGACTCGGACCGAGTCAACACGGCGAGTCGGAATCTAGAAGAAGAATAAGAAGATTATGAATGAATGAAGAAAATCTCTCAAGTCTCAATTGCGTTTCTTACATGTTCGTCTTTATATATACTACTACAAATTACACGCACGCACGCGCCAACCATATTTTACTAACTACTTTTTCTTATTTATCCACTTATTTTCAATTTTTTTTAATTTTTTTTCCATAGACATAGAGATAGTTGCCACAAAAAATTCAGAGGCACAACTGTAAACAAGAAAATATTTTGTTGTCTTATTTTTAATTTTTAACTCAATTTTTATCTTGGGATCGAATATGATAGTTTATCTTATTATGTTTCTCCTAATTATTAAATAAGTTTGAAATGATAATTATATCTACATTTAAAAAATATAAATGGTAGATGTTAATTCAATTAATAGGAATATCACATTATATATATTAATATTAATATATAGTATCGAAGTTCAAACTCTAAACATCCCACTTAGTGCAACCATTCATTTTTATTTTTACTATCCTTTGAAATTATTTTCATCTTTATAATAGGTCAGCCAACTATTAAATTTGAAGAGGAAAAAATAGTGTCGAACAAAAAGGAAGGAGATGAGCGAAACTTGACACTATAATCTTAATTTTTTTTCAAGTAATTTTTTATTTTTTTTTGGTGAATTTTTTTTCAAGTAATTTAATAGTTCGAGTAACATATTCTTAAATGCAAAAAAAAAATGTAAAACTTTTTTTAATTTAAACTCAAGTCCTTATAAACTAATGTAATCTTCTTGAGTAAAATACGCATTTGGACTAAAATAGTCTAAATATATGTTTTATAAAATAATTTTAGATTTGTTTTTTTGCTTATTCAAAATCAGAGTAAGTATCTGCCAATTATCGACTAATTCAGATTTACTAACAAATAATTCTAAAAAGTTTTAAATAATAAACAAATGTGACATACCATTTTCAATATTGTATTTGTGTCTATTTCTTTCTCAAATAGAGAAGATTTCATTTCACATTCAATAGAAGTGAATTATAAAATACCCCTCTAATCTCTTTTATAAAAAATAACTTGTCTATTTTATTGAAAATAAGTTAGATATATATGATCTCTATTCAATAAACTTAAAAATGAATTATTTCATTTTCAACAACAATGGATTGGTCCAAGTGGTAAGTGTGTTGGTTTCCTTCAGCATGTAGTCACATGTTCGATTTTTGACTCATGTGTATCGAGAAAATTCGGTTGGGAGAAGAGAACTCACCTTGTGTGCCCCACGAGTTTTTCAACGGAGATTAGTTATCGTTAACGGCGGTGAAAACTTCGTATCATTATCATGGTATTTTTTTTTTTAAAAAAAATGACCAGAACATGTAAATAAAAGAATATAGTGATAATTATCTTGTAAAATAATGCATTCTCTTATTTATTTATCTATTCATTATGAGTTGATTTTAGACACAAATGAATTTGGTAAATTTCCAAAAGAAAAAAATGATTGTGGGCAGAAAGTGTTTTCCATTATATTACGGTGTCGGTGTGGCTTTCTACGTTGTTTCGGATTGTGGCCACTTCCTTCTGTTGGTAGTTGGTTGGTACCTTTTACAATTTCACTTGCCTAAGCCTAATACGATTGTACTACACATGTCATGTCACACAAAGTTGTCATTTCTTTTCTTTGCCTCTCTTGCATGAAATGAACAACAAAATGGTGCAATCCAGTTATGCTTGAAATTTCCTTTTTCTTGTTGTTTAGTTTTTCTTTAAGGGATTAATTTTTTTCCTTAGCAGTTTTATTTTATATATATAATATAAGATTTTCTTTTTTTTTTAAAAGGAATAAACAATTTACTTAAGTTTGAATCATAATATCTATATATTACATGGAATATTTTTATTAATCGAATTATATCATGATTCTTACTTTTTACGAGAACTTTTTTATATTTAGTTTTTATAGATATTTTACCGAATATAAATATAATTTTATTTGATATGTGTTGATATTAAATACATATATACTTTAGTTGGAATTTGAACTTTTTTTTTTTTTTTGGTGTTTAGTTGGAATTTGAACTTTAATTTATCGGATTGTTTGAATTAACTTTTTCAAGCTAGATTCAATTCGGTGTTTTTTTTTTTTCACTGTTCTATGAAATGTTTGGATAGTTTATTTACAATTGTAGCTATTATAGTATGCAAACAAAAAATGTCTTATTTGTTTACTAAAGTAAACTTGGATTATACATACTTGTCATTTTTTTATTTACTTTTAACGAGGGTAAAATAAAATATTTTTACGAACGAGAACAAAAGAGAAGAGAATATTTTTGCGTTGCTGTTTCTGGTTGTGGTGGTGTCGTACAATTTTTTATTTTTATTTTTGTTTCTTTAAAACATTAATTATACTTAGTGATAAAATATCCAAGTGGCATTAAAAGTAAATAAAAAATAAGAAAACATGACAAGTAGCATGTTACATCATAAAAATATACAGTTATATGCCAATATGTGTGATTATGAGTTAAAAATAGTAAATCTTTAAATTACAAGGGTAAAGCAAAAAAAAAATTACAGGAGGTAAAAGCAAAACTCGTCCAAATGATAGGAGGCAAAACACATATTAAGTAAACAATTATTTCGTTCCTTTCAAATAATTGCAGTCCTTGATGCATAGCCTTTCGAAACATAAAAGGAGCACCAAACTGAGCAGCAAGAGAGGTTATAGAGTTTGAGATAGCATCAGAAACTCCTAACCAATTGAACACCCTATACAAAGTAATGCCAAAAACTTTACATAGTAAAAACAAATGATTACCACTTTCATGGGCCCCACACCCTCCCGGACATAAAGAGAGATCCGAAGAAAGAACATCTCGCCGAACTAAGTTGTCCTTCATCGGTAACCTATTGTTGAGAAGCCGTCAAAGAAAAACAGAGACCTTTAGAAGAAAAAGAAAGCATACGTCATTTTATAGAATAACCTTCAAAAGGATCAAACTCTCTTCTCCACTTGTCTTTCTTAGTAACCTGCAAATTAAAACGCTGTTAGTCAAAAGCCCACGACAACCCTCGACATCCTCCTCCTCCTACCAAGCTAACAACCATATATGCCATCGCCATCCTCCCCCACTCATCCATCCCAACCTACTCATCTCCGCTACCGAAATATCTTTATCTACCACAAGATCAAACAAACTCTGAAATCTAAATTTTAGCGCTCCTCTTGACAACCATTTATCTTTCCAAAATAAAGAGTTTTCGCCATCGCCCACCTCCATACGTACTAACATTATTATCAAACCAACGATCGACCTCTTCTCCACCTCCCTCACGAACACTCCAAAGATCCTTCCACCATACCGAAGCTAACCCACCGCCATTCTTATAGCCCGTACCTAGCTACTAATGTCTTATACCACAACCCCACTCTGTCCATAAGCGACCTCAACCATCATTTCCCTAGCAAAAAAAACATTAAACTTCTTCACCCTCCTGAACCCCAAACCACCTCTATCACGATCAAGATACACTCTATTCGGGGTAAGCAACAAAGAAAAATTGAGTAGCGTTGTTACAATAACATCTTAATCAAGATTTTAATTTAAAATTCAAATTTAAACGTGCAACAACATTAAAAACCGGCTTATATAGCCTAAAAATAAGCATAAATTAGGTAAAAAATTATCATAGGCATTTTAGTTTTTAACCATGAGAAATCTATTTCTACCACTAGTTGGGAGGAGAATATAACTTGTGTGTGTCCAACACGATGAAAAATTAAGATAAAATATTCACATAAGTTGAAGCACCATTGTTCTCTCTTCAATCTCAATTATACACAAATATTTATTTTTGATTTATTGAATAGTTGTGGTCTATATTAAAGATGTTGTTCAATAATTTTTTTTAGTTAAATAGTCTAGTAATTAAAAGTTTATATTTTAAAATGAATAAATGAGAAATTTTAAAATTTAACTTTAACCTATACACATATAGTATATTTATTGCATGGGCCTGTTATTTAAGCAAAATGTGATTTTGGATTGTGGTGGGAATAATGTGTATGTAAACGTCACCTGCACATGGCTCATAAAAGCTGTCATATAATATGGAAAATGCTTTGATTAAATTTCAAGGTTAAAAAAATCACTCCCATATTCATGTGCTGATGACCTTTTATTTCAATTGATTAAGTATACTTCCAGCAATGTATTCAGATTCCAGAGCATAATGCTCCATAACATCCAATTGCTTGATGTTGTGTACCAATGTACCTCTACAATATTATAATTTAATCAAAATGTTACTTCTAATAATCTCTCTAATCTAAAATACGTAAAGTTTTGCTTTTTATTTTGACTAAATACATTAAAGTTTTGCTAAGAAGTATATTAACAGTTCCTTAGAGAAAAGAAGGACGTTATTGTTGTTGCTTCTACTTTTTTATTGCAAAATTAAAAGTATTTGCCAAGAAACTAAAAGCTAAAGAATATCAATGAAAATATAATGTTGATAACTTTAAGTTTTTTTTTTTTTATAAGCAAATTTGAATTATAAAGGAGTATAAGGGGTACTCAATCCCTTAGAATTCAATATGAAACGTTTATATACTTTGTAAACATGCAATAGGATTAGAACATGCACCAATCCGAAAAGGAATAGATGGACTTGTGCCCTGCTCTTCCACTGAACCATATCCATGATATCGCCGTAATATTATCAACCAACTTAGGAACACCCGCCACCTCCCCTCAAAATATAATATTGTTCCTTAATTTCCATATGCACCAAGTAGTAGTCAACCAAATCAAATGTCAAAATCGCTCACCTTTGTTTGACTTGATAAAGTCACCAAACTTAAAGAAATGGTTCAGCCCTTCCTCACCAACAGGGACACCACACCCCATCCATATAAAAATTGCATTCCACACCATTTGAGTGAAATTGCAACTATAGAAAAGGTGAGAGCAATTCTCTACAAACCGAAAACAAAACACGCATGTAAATTCATGACGATTTGTAATAATACCTTAAAAGCTAAAGCAGCCCGTGTTGGTAATTTCTCCAATAATAATCTCCATCCAAAGACACTCACTTTCGAGGGCACATTATTATTCCACACCATTTGAATGCCCTCTAGCAGCCTTGGATTAATTGTTTCAGCCGACCCAATTTGTGCGACAAAATTATAACAAGAATTGACCGAAAACAACTCTGCGTGGCCAACAATCCACCGCCATCTATCAGCACATAAAGGATTAAGAGAAACATCCATAAGCAGCTCCTTTAACGAAAACAAATCTTGTTCTTCCGACTGTGTTAAGACATCACGCCATTCCCATCACCAATTCAGTCCCTCCCTGCCACTGAGCAACATGTCTGCAACCATAGAATGCTGCTACAATTCTTTTGCATAAAGATTAGGAAATAAATCTCCAAACGGAATATCACCACACCACTTTACATTCCAGAAACTGATTTCAGTACCATTACCTACTACACAGCTAATATTTGAGCGAAACCAACCAGGCATGATGGTCTCTCCCACACTTATCACATCCCTCCACCATGACGAGTCCCTTGGACCATGAGAAATTGATTCTCTGCTCAATAAAACAGAAGACAAAGAGCCGTATCTATGATGCAATAAATCAGACCAAATTGCCTCTTTTTCGTTGATACCCCTCCATTTCCACTTGCTCAGTAGCGCTATGTTGAAAAGTCCCAAGTTTTTTACCCCTAAACCACCTTGCTCGGTAACTTTAAGTGCTTTAAAACTTGCTGTTATTAAAAAGTGCTTTAAAACTTTAATTGTAATTTAATTTTTTTTGGTGAAAGTAATTTAATTTTTATTTCTTAAATTAAATACTTTTCAAAACACATTACACACTTTATCATAATAAATATTACATACATGCATATCACGTGTTTGGAAAATGATTGCATGCCACACATATGCATATTGAATATTAATTGCTGAATAGATTTTATTATATTTTTAGGCAAATTTTAGCTTGATCACTTGATTACTGTATATCATGGCCGATACATCAAAATTATTTGAAACTCTAATCATAATTAGATATATGTCTCTTTCTTACCACATGATTGAGGCCTTCACTTCATTGATGTTGGTTCGATAAAAATAATAAGGTTTAATTATGTGTTAATATTTATGTCTTTAAAATAAGCCATTATTTATGAATATCTATAAATATCCGCGGATAAATTAAAATTTGTGGATAACTAGCTTAGCGGATATCTGCACGTACGGACATGATAGAAACGGACAAAGATATCATATATTTATCTAACAGATTGAACACCAATATCATATTATCCGTCCCCATGAATATCCATTTACATCTTTGTCATCCGAAACATGAGTTTGTACCTAATTTGACTTTAATGCTAGCGCATTAAGTGAAATTATGAAAGTTCTCCCACTTAAAATACAAGATACAATCTAATGTAAAAATCTCAACAAATGTGATAAGCTATACTGTATAATACAATCCAAGAATGATACACGCTACTATTTTTATAGAATATTGCATGATTATATAGTATATTTAAGAAATATATTTGACTAATTGACAAACATTGTCCACCAAAAATCATTTTAATATAAAAAACCTCCTCTACCTGACTTTTGATTAAGAAGCCATCACTAAAACAATGTGCGGAGGTACAAGATCCAGCTAGGTGATGTCAAACCATAAGAAAATGAGCATTTATGACTACGACCTTATGATACTTGGAATATGCCATACCTTTTATTGACCTTGAATGAATATAAAGTGGAGCAATCATATAATATTCATGCCAATTTATGTGGAGATCTTTCTTAATATTTTTGTTTTGTTTGTTTATTGTTTACACATTATTGATACGAAGTTTCCACCACCGTTAGCGATGATTAATCTTCGTTGGGGAACCTGTGGAGTACACAAGGTGAGTTCTCCAATTCCAATCAAATTTTCTCCATACATATGAGTCAAGAATCAAACCTCTAACCACATGTTTAAGGGTACCAAAACCCTTATCATTTTGACCAATTCATTGTTATTACACGACCTTAGTTTTATCACACACTAAATATGGAGAAACAATGAATTGAAAATTCATATGCATGACCATTTAAACTCTTTGCAGAAGGTTTACATCCTATATTGTTAGAAATGTTTAGCAGCGCAATTTATTGTCAGTCCATTTTTTGTTCATGAGTAATTATCTTATATAATAAAAGTCTTGATATATATAGTTCATATCATATCAAATATGTCTTTCATTTTTTGTTATCTGGGTTGTATTTATAAGACCATCATCATCTGTTATTTTTATTTTTTTTGTCAAGTAGTCAGTGTAGTGTTTTTATAATAATTATATTATTAATAATGAACTTATGTGGGTCGTTGGCTTCAGCAACAAATTGGAATGGAACTACTTTATATAAGAAAAAAAGTTTAATAACACATTATATTGATAAGGAAAGATCAAATGATGGCCTACAATAGCCTAGTTGAAGCCATGAACCGTATAAAGATGGAAAAGTACCAGAAAATACAGATCTTAAAGCATTTTCCCTTACAATTTAATTGACTGTTAGGTCCGGCCTTTCTTTCATGGATTGTTTCCTACTTGTCATGTTTCATTTAGTTTGTATTAGAATGCAAAGAGTGATTAACACATATATACTCAAATAAATAAACACGAAAGAGGGAAGTGTGAAAACCTGAGATTGAACGCAGACACCCACATCCACATCACATGTATAGACTGTAACAATAGCTAGGAACTGTGTGTGTGTGTAATGAGCAAAAAATAATATAATTGGATGTGTTTATTATTATATATAAAGTTTTATCAAGTAGCAAAATAATATACCAATGACACCGAGTCTATGGAAGGAGTTGACGTGCAGAATTAATACTTGAATTCTGATTGATAGAACTATTCATATTTAATGTTTCACATGTTTCAAATAAAATTATCTCTAATAGAATATTGAACCTGTGAAGGAAAAACAAATTATCCAAGGTTGCCAAATTCAGGAAATATATCATAATATTTATTAGGCATAATTAATAAAATGGTCCCTTAAAGACATTTTTGGTTTTAGATTGGTCCCTTAAAGAAAAAAAAGTCCAAATAGGTCCCTTAAAGAAAAAAAAAGTCTGAATAGGTCCCTTAAAGACATCTCCGTTAATCAGTTTGGTCCCTAAAAAGAGGTCTAAATAAGATCAAACTGATTAACGGATATGTCTTTAAGGGACCTATTCAGACCTTTTTTTCTTTAAGGGACCTATTTAGACCTTTTTTTCTTTAAGGGACCAATATGAAACCAAAAATGTCTTTAAGGGACCATTTTATTAATTAAGCCTATTTATTAAATAAATTAATAACCGATAAAATTGCTTATAAAAAAAGTGATAAAATAATATCATTATTCCGAAGAAAAAAAAATAATGTCATTATCGTTAACCAAGAATGAGATACTACAAAAACTATATATAATTGTATATATATGTAAGAAAATTAAGACATTTTTGATCGAGCTAAAATGATTAATTAGCTCCCCATACATACGAATTGTTGGAAAGAATCTATCTTCCATTTTTAAAAAGATTTTTTTGGTAAATTTTATTTATCTCCCGGTCAAATTCTACTTGATCAAGACATCTTCCCCTAAAAACTAAAGGGTTAACCCAAAAAATTGAAGACACACAAATTATAATCATTTTCTACTAATTTTAATATTTTTAAAGGGATGCTGGAATTTTTTCTATATTTTTAACACTAAAGTATATGTGTGTAAGCTAGATAGTCATTTAAATTATAATATTGAAATGCAATATTTTATTTGAATTTGATTGTTCACAAAAAATTATAGGCAAAAACTCTTAACTTAGTCTGACGTTATATTTAATGTGGGGGCAAAGAAGATTTTTTATGTGAAAAACTACAAAGTTAAAGTATCAAATTATAAGTAAAACAAATTATTTGTAAGAGAAGAGTGGGGGCAGCTGCACCAAATTACTTTATCCGTGCCTGGCCAAATTTAACCTTTGTTTAAAATGATACTATTTTTTGTTGGATATTTCAAAAGTAATTTATTATAAAAACAATTCAAGGATTTATGCAGAGACCGATTATTACTTTCAATTTGATTTCCCGATCTCTGTTCGTGTGCAGAGACCGATTATTATTAATAATATCTTTTCCGATTATTATTAATATATATATTAGCCATATATTGCTGCATATCATGTTATTAGGTTTTCCTTAAACACAATTTAATAAAAAGTTCTGCCTATTTAACAAGTTTAAGATATGGTTCACAAGTTTAAGATGAGGTTCACAAGTTTAACAAAATTCGTCCTCTATTTTATAAGGTTCATATTTTAATTATAATGTAAACTGTCGTCGTATTCTAAGAAGTGAACTATTTTTTTTTTCTTCAGGTTTGTGCCCCTTGAGCTCGCTACTTAAGTAGTGAGGGAGTATTTTTAAAATTTATGGGGGCGAATGAAGACTTCAAAAAAACGCGAGAAGTAAATCCCACTTCCAAAAAGAGGTCAGAAGAAAAAAACAAGATAGGCTTATGCAGTCCATATATATCTTTAGGCCCAATAAATGAAATTTAGTCCAAGTTGAAAACATAACTTTTTTTTGTTAGACTCACATTTTTAAACATGAAGAAGAGTGAATCCTTGTTAATTAGAACCCGATTCATTGTATATTAGCATCACTGAGCTTATCAATTGAGTTAAACTTATAGAATACAAAATTCTTGATATTATAGTTGAATGTTTGAATTTAATTCTATGAATGCAGTTGAAAAATATAATCAAAAACAAAATTATTTTGAGATTGAATTCAATAATCAACTGATTGAACTTGCATCTTAGGACAGAAAAAGAGAGTAGAGAAAACAACATAATTGAATTGTGGGCTTTAAGGACATAGCCCAAGATATTCTTCTCCGATGATTTCTTTTAAATGAATTCTAACATCATCGTTAATGTGGTTACTTCACGTCATACTAGATTTAACAAAGAAAAAGAATCTCATATACCTATCTCTTTTGTAACAACTTTTTTATTTTTTAAAAACTAACTACACATATAAATTGTGAGAAAAAAGTTCTAGCTTTATGTCACTCTAGCTTTACTAATGAGGCAAAAACCATGGCCATAAGGTTGACTAATCATATATACCACGTCAGCATATATCATGTGAGTTACTGTCAACGTGTGCATTAACTTGGTCAAAATCAGCAAGGAATCCGCCTTTTCCAAAATAGGTTGAAGTCAATGCACCGAAATCGTAAATTTGTGAAAATTAAAGGATAAAAGTGCAATTTAGTCTTTAAAATATTTCTAGGTGTAAACAAATACACATGCACAACAAAACATATACTATGAATCACTCACCCAAGTCACCAAATGCGTGAGAGAAGGTACACCAACCCATTCATGTGATACCTCTCAATTCATGCCAATAGAGCCTTGCATCAACTTATAATATTAACACTCTAAATATATATATACTTAATTATCTCTCCTTCAAAGCATTGAATACAACAATTTATTTTTGAAGTAACAACATATATAATTAAGTAGTAATATTCCTAAAAAGTTATGGAGAGTCCTAAACAAAGTAATGTTAGCTTCTTTCAGATGCCTCTTCACTATCCAAGATACACAGAGAAAGACTACCAAGAAATGCCTGAATGGAAGCTTGATGGACTCCTTAAGGAATATGGGTTGCCTACAAATGGTGATTTGGCTTACAAAAGAGAGTTTGCTATGGGTGCTTTTCTTTGGCCTAAGTTCCCTATTAACTCAAAATCTTCAGCCTAATTATTTTACCAGCTATATATAATGCAATAAAATGTATGAATTCAATACTTATGCAAAAACAAGAACAATATTAGTGTATGTATGAATCCAACAGGAACTGCTCAAACACAGGGAAAAAAAACGATTTTACGTTAAAAATTATATTCAATTTAGGAAACTTTCTTATATTTTGTTTAATTCATTTAAATATTTTTTAATTTACTATATAAATAATATATAAATAAACCAGGGGTGTCTCCGGGTTTTAGGAGACCCTGCGCAAAATATAAAAGTGGTCCCTTAATAGAATTTTATTTTTTATAAAAAAAAATTGTCGATTTAAATTGCGTATAATATAAAAAAATCATTTTTATTCTTGTAAACATATAGATTATCAATATTAAACCAATTGCATCAAATCAAATGGGATAAGAAATACAAAATAATTATTTTTGTATATAACGTCAAAAAGGAACCTCCTAATATAAGTTTAAATTTTATGGAAAGATTAAAATGGACTAAAACAATATTTCCGAGTATAGATAACTAATCTATTGATACTCATATGATATTATATGAACATTAACAATATATAACTATTAGTTTAGGGCCTAAAAATTAATCTATTAATATACATCTGATATTTTATAGGTATAAATAATATATAAGTAATATTATAGGACCTCAAAATTTTGAACCGAGGCCCTCAAATTTTTGAGGCCCGATACCGTCGCACACCTTGCAGGTATGTGCAAGCCGCCACTGAAATAAACATAAGTTTAGTTGAGAGAAATTGATTCTGAAATAGGTTGATGTGTCACTTAAGTATTGGGCTGAGCGATGCGGGACGACAAATTTTGTAACTTAGGCAAAAAAAAAAAATACAATAAATCTTTTTTTTTCACCCCACCAACTTCTATAGCGCCCTTCTAATTTTCTATTTTACTATTCCGTTACTTAAATAGTGGACGTTATGAAAATTTGAAATTTGAAGGAAAAAACATTCTCTACCATGAAAATGTAAGATTTTACACTTCACTACTTGAGTTGTTGAGTAGTAGTAAACATGACTTGTATTTTTGTAATTTTGTAGAGCCCGTAGACGTGTAAATAAATTCAATACGAGTAGATTTAGTATTTATAAATTATAAGTCATTTTATGATTCAATAACCATTTTGTCTCCGTGAGTTTAGTTCAGTTGGTAGGAACATCGTACTATATGTGCAGAGCCGGGATTCGAACCGGGACACTCCACTTATTCACCTTTAGGGTCCGTTTGGTTCCATGGAAAGAAAGTGGGAGGAAAGAAAATTACGGAAACTAATGCATGAACTTGGACTAAAGTTAGTCTAAATTCATTCATCGATTTCCGTAATTTTCTTTGTTCCCTCTTTTTTTCCAGTCATCCAAACGGATCATTAAGGTGGATTTTTTATCCACTAGACTACTTGAAAAATAAATAATCATTCTCTTTTCTCTATATTTTGAAATAGAGAGGCAAAATCGTAACTTTCTGAAACTTTTTTTTTTGACACGTAACTTTCTGAAACTTAGAGGGCAAAAACTGTAATTTAGAAAAAGAAAAAAAAGAAAAAAAAAAAGAAGCATAACTGTTTAAGTTAGTTATTAAATTCTGTTATTATTAATCACCCACTGACTCACTCACTCACTCAGTTCTTCTTCTTCTTCTTCATTCCCATAATCCAACCGCCATGATACCCTCCATCAACGGCGATTCTTTCGCAACCACCGTTATAATCAAGATCGCCGCACTCTTCACCGTCGCCATCACTTTCTTCTGCCTCGGTAAAAACTGGTCCATCAACAATCAACAACTCATCTTCTTCACCGCCACCACAACAACAATATCCGATCAAGTCACCACATCCCCTAATTTCAACAAATTCTCCAACATCTCCGCCATAATCAATCATAACCAAACCCTAAAAACACCAGAAGAACCACTGAAAATCAAGAAATTAGGAGTCCTCAATGAGGACGGAACAATGTCGAATGAATTCGAGATTGGGGAATTTGATCCGGATTTTGTGGATGATTCGGTTAACACGACACGAGTTGATGATTCAAATGATGAATTGAAATTTACGGTGAAGAAGTTTACGTTGTGTTCAAGTAACATGAGTGATTATATACCGTGTTTGGATAATGTAGAGGCGATTGGGAAGCTGAAATCGGTGGAGAAAGGGGAAAGGTTTGAGAGGCATTGTCCTGTTGCTGAGAAACGGTTTAATTGCTTGGTTCCGCCACCTAAAGGTTACCGTTCTCCGATTCCATGGCCCAAAAGCCGCGACTTGGTACATTGTTAATTCACTCATACTAGTTATATAGTTATTATGCTAGGATTTAATTGATGTGCATTAACGCAGAAAATATGATTTTACACTGTCAATCAATCATAATCGTATTGTTGTATGCTAAAATTATTTTACTTAAATGGTTTCTACGTTAAACGAGTCATACAAACAGTGGCGGAACCAGAAAAAATAGTTTAGGGGGGCCACAATTTTTTTTAATATACAAATTAAATACGAAAAATATATTACATATAATAATATACGGTGTAAGAATATATGTTGGTCAAATTGTGTTCAAATAAGATTTTTTTTTTAGCAAATAAGATGTTCTGTTGATATTTATTTATGTTAGTTCAGTTAATTTTTTTAATTTTACTCAATATTATAAATTCAATTAGGTATACGTTATTTTTGGACGAACAAAGTCAAAGTTCATTAATATAAAATTAAACTATATAACTTAAAATAATACTCTACGTACATATACAGAGTGAAATGAAATCATCAATAATAGAATATAAACTAATATTTGCACTAATACTTGAACTAATATATATTATGAGTTTCTTATAATTATTAAAAATAAACTCTAAACAAATATTTACATTAATATTTGTACAAATACGTGTACAGAATTTCTTAAAATCATCAATAATATATTTGAATTAATATTATACCTATAAAAAAAATTATTTTTTTGGGGTGGGGAGGGCCGTGGCCACCCTCAGCCCCACCCTGGTACCGCCGCTGCATACAAATGATGAATTGTGATCGGATGACAGTATAAAAGTGTATCAAAATTATCTCTTTTTATCATACTTATATGTTATATAGTTATGCAATATAATTATACTCTTATATATGAATTTTCTTTGGTGAATAATTGAAAATGCTATGTGAGAAACTCTAGCAACATACTACCATGCTGTTTCAATACTCGATTTATGTTGGTTTTATTCCCTATATTGGGCTGGACTTATTCTCAAAAGTGGTGAGGTTCATGTGAATTTTATGAGTCCTATAGAATTAAAAGAGTGTTACTTAATGTTTGGCTAGCATTTCCCAAGTTTTTTTTATATATAAAATTTCGGTCCCTGTGGTTGTTAACTTCCTAATAAGTTTCTACATTTGGAGAAAATTTGCATTGGCAGAAGCTATAAAAGTAAAACTAACATTTTTTTTTCTAGAGACTAAATTGTACTAGTATAGGGTAAATTTCATTCTCCTCTCGTGTGATAAGCTTAGAGTACACTTTGGTTTCATCTTATTTTAAAATCTACACCCCTTATTGTATCCTATTTTAACTTAAATGAACCTTTTAATGATGGTGAACGAGTCTGAATGAATCTTCCAGCAACATTTTTCCTTTCTCCACAACTTTCAGTATCAGTGTCAATTAATTTTGCACATTTTATTATTGATTTTAGGATTTGAGAAGAAAAAAAATGAAGTTTTAATATTCACATATCAGTTTTGGAATTGGAACTTTGTCCAGAATATTTGTTTTTGTCTTTCATTATCTTATAATCGATAACGGGGGGGATCCAGAACTATATGTCAATGATGCTGAAAATCACAGATGGATAAAAAAATGTCTTGTTAGAGGTTGTAATTTAAGTTTCTCTGTGAAGTGATTATAATTTTCTCAATAGTATATTCACTCAAGTTTCTATTTCTGTGGGGTGGAGGTAGCTGTTCATTGGTTTTTTAATGTAATATTATGTTTTTTATTCTTGTAGGTGTGGTATAATAATGTTCCCCACAATCGTCTTGTGGAAGATAAAGGAGGTCAAAATTGGATTACCAGAGACCAGGATAAGTTCAAGTTTCCAGGAGGTGGCACCCAATTCATACATGGAGCAGATCAATACTTGGACCATATTTCTAAGGTCATTATGTACTTTGGTTTAACATTTTAAGACAGTATATGTGCATCTGTGATCATTCTGATGTTTATCATCCACATGTTGTAGATGGTTCCTAACATCACATTTGGTCAGAATATAAGAGTTGCACTTGATGTTGGCTGTGGTGTAGCTAGTTTTGGGGCATACTTATTGTCAAGAAATGTCATAACCATGTCCGTTGCTCCCAAGGATGTTCATGAGAATCAGATCCAATTTGCTCTTGAGCGTGGTGTCCCAGCAATGGTGGCAGCGTTTGCAACTAGACGTTTATTATATCCAAGTCAAGCTTTTGATTTGATACATTGTTCGCGCTGCAGAATTAATTGGACTCGAGATGGTATGAGTTTTCTTTTATCATGTGCATGGTTCTTAACAGCCAATTGACCATAGTTGCATGTTGTAATTGCAAGTTTCTCTAACTAGTCACAGTTTTATGTAAATGTCAATATTAGCATTTCAATTCATATCCACTCTCATGTTTAAGCTAGTTTTTATGGTATGAATGTATTTAGATGTCGTAAATTTCAACATATGTACTTTTTTATTCTTGAAAATCAATACAGATCCCTTGGTTTCCATTTTCTATTTAAACCTCTCTTCTTTGATCCTGATTTTTTCCCTATGAGATTCTTCATTTCTTCTTCTTGGGAAAATTAATACAACTGTAAAACTAAAAGAAGAGAGCTATTTCAACGTGCCCTTCACGTCTTTGTTTCAGTTGCTCGCTTTGAGTTTCGTCCAACACCACATTTTAACTTGTGATGCAGATGGTATTTTGCTGCTTGAAATTAATAGGATGCTAAGGGCAGGAGGGTACTTTGTCTGGGCTGCCCAACCAGTTTATAAACACGAGCAAAATTTAGAAGAACAATGGCAAGGTATGATTCAAATTGGTTACCATTTAGATTTAGTTATTGAAGCTTTTCAGCTATAGATTATGGCATTTGTGTGGATTGCTTAATTTTGTACCTTTATATTAATATTAGCATTTTCTGATATGATGTATTCACCAATTCTTACCATGTTTCCTTTTTAATGAAATTGTTCACTAATTCCAAAACAAAAGTTTAACTATTTAAACCTTCTTACTATGTTTCTATATTTATATGATATTACTTGCATGATGTTGAAGGAAAAATTTCTGAATACTATATGTCGTGAAATACCTGCTCAACTGCTCCAATTTTTGTACTTCTTCTATATTTACTACTCTAGTTGAATATTTAGTAATCTATTAGGGTTGGTCCAAATCTGTATTCCTAATATTGCAGCCTGCATCCGTTGTGAGTGTAACATTGGATTTTGTTATCTTCAGAGATGCTTAATCTTACTACCCGTCTTTGCTGGAAGTTTTTGAAAAAAGATGGCTATGTTGCAATATGGCAGAAACCCTCCGACAATAGCTGCTATCTAAACCGTGAGGCAAAAACTAACCCTCCACTCTGTGACCCAAGTGATGATCCAGACAATATCTGGTATAGTGTTCTTCCCTTCCTGATAATTTTTGCCACAAACAATATGTAAATTTACTATCATTGTCTTACGTGATAGAGCTTTTGAGAATAGAATCAAGGTCTAAGAAATAGGTCCATTTTACTAATATGTAGGTTGAAACGGTCGGGAAATGTAGAATTAAATAGTTCCTTCATTGATATTAAATGCTAGACTACTATATTTTTCATCCAAGGAAAAGCAAGGGAAACTAAATAGTTCTTCATCTAACCTTCCTGGAAGAAAAAAAAGAAACAAAATAAGATAAATAATTTGGAAGCTAAATGATGAGTATTTAAGACTGCGGAAGCAGTATATGTGAAATAACCTGGTTAGTGGTTATACACATTTGTATAGGGTTTCTACCTGCAGTCTTATAGAATTTTATATTTAGAAATAACCTTGACCCTATGCAGCCATGGGGAAAAACCTGATAAGTTTACCCTTTTTGGTAATTAAACAATCTGAGTAAAGTGTTTTTTGGTGTAAACCAGGTATCCTCCATGCACAACTGCAGAGACTAATCTGATTAAAGCTTTATAATAGGTTTTCATGCTATGTTTTATTACATTTTACAGGCCTTTAATTGGGTATTTAATTATTTTATTTATCAATTTAGGTATGTTAATTTAAAAGCATGCATCTCCCCATTGCCTGAGAATGGATATGGAGCAAATCTTACCAAATGGCCTGCACGTTTGCAAACTTCACCTGACAGGCTTCAAAGCATAAAACTCGATGCTTTCAAATCCAGAAACGAGCTTTTTAAGGCCGAATCAAAATATTGGAATGAGATAATAGAATATTATGTACGTTGTTTACATTGGAAGACAACGAGATTAAGAAACGTTATGGACATGAGAGCTGGTTTTGGAGGGTATTGTTTTATCCTATTTCCTTTGTTGTGTAAAATGCTAAAATATGACAGGATTTTTTTTAGTATGTACAATAATTTTGAGTATTTTGCAGATTTGCAGCTGCATTGATTAATCAAAATCTTGACAGCTGGGTTATGAATGTTGTTCCTGTTAGTGGCCCAAACACCTTGCCTGTGATATATGACCGAGGCCTGATTGGAGTTATGCATGACTGGTACTTTGTTGATCTTATTTAATGTTATATTAAAAACATACTAAAAGCTTGTACCAATATTTTGTGAACTTCTCAGCATGTAGTAATATTTCTCTATTTATGATTTCTATTTCAGGTGTGAGCCATTTGATACTTATCCAAGAACCTACGATCTTCTGCATGCTTCAAACCTGCTTTCTGTTGAGAAGAAAAGGTACTCTTTTTGTTGAGAGTTAAAAACTGAGTATTGTATTGAAAATATGTCAGGTTGTCCTTAAATGTGGGATAGACAAAATAAGTTTGTATATTCTCTCCTTAGGAATTTATATTTCAATATTTGTCCATCTTGGAATAAATTATATTGTAATTTTCATTTTAAATTGTCCATTTTGGGAGAACATATCTGTGTCCATCTTGTACCAATATTTTGTATAGGTTTACTGTATTTTTATTTGCGTTTGTTGGGAGTTCTTCTGCAGTGGTTCTTTACTCTGTTGCATTTCTCTCTTATCAGATGCAATGTCTCATCAATCATGCTTGAGATGGATCGGATACTTAGACCTGGTGGAGTAGTATACATCGATGATACTCTTTCTATCATGGATGAGCTTGTGAAGATTGCCAAAGCTCTCGGCTGGCGAGCTGCATTGCGAGAAACAATTGAGGGTCCACATACAAGTTACAGACTCTTGGTTTGTAACAAGGACCTACCACATGGTTGATCAGTCAGGGTTATAAAACTCATACTCTTAATTTTTACTGCAGCTGCAATGGGGAATTCAACACTCGACACAAGTTTAGGACGATGCAAGTGTAAATATCTCACTTCCTTCCTTGTAACTGTCTAGATTTTAGAGGCAATGAATGCTATTGATTCTTAACACCAGATTGCAAAAGCTGATTAGGTATAGATTCATTTGACTTTTGTAAAATTTAATGTGTATTACAAAGTTTAAGCGGGCATCTATTAATGTCTAGATTCATTGTAGAATTGATGTATCTAGACTATAATATAGTCTAGATACATAAATTCTACGATGAATCGAAAAAGTAATCTTTTTCTTATATATAGAACCGGAGGTTGTATTTTTTAGATTCATTGTAAAATTGATGTATCTAGACTATAATATAGTCTAGATACATAAATTCTACAATGAATCGAAAAAATAATCTTTTTCTTATATATAGGACCAGAGGTAGTATTTGATACTCCAACTGCACAGTTCTTAGATCAAAATTTTCTCGTCCATTCACTTCAGATCAAAATTTCCTGATGAAATTTTCTCATCTTCATTATTGCTTTGTACAACATCATTGTCTTCATCTCTCACTTTGCATTTTCCGATCCAAAATTTTCGCACGCTTTCCTTTTTCACCGACCTTCCGCATATCATCACTCTTGATCGAACGCTTTTGAAATCAATTTGTCTGAAGTTCGATGATGTCGTTGGTTTCAGCACCTTCTACCTTCTTTTCCACGACCTCTAATTGTTCTCCACCATATGGAACCTTGCATTTCCAATTGACGCTATAATTCTCTCGCCGATACAATCAATTTTCTATCATGTATCTCTTCATTAAGAACCGTAATCTTTTTACGCTCACTCTCTATTACCTCCATTTAATCTTCTAAATAACTTTATATGTATCCCTATAACCTAGCTTATAGTCAAATTAATTTTTTTTCTTCTTTTCAATTTGCTTTTATGATATGTTTATTTGAAATTATCAAAGCATTGTAGTCAATTTGCTTTTGATGATCTCTTAGCCTATACTTGCAAATCTATTTGTGAGGCACGACCAAGGCAGCAGGTTTTAACAGAGAAAGGTCAAAACTAGAAGAAGATTAAAGAGGGGTTTTAGTTCTGGCAATCGACACGGTGAAGATCGAGTTGAGTGGAGTTGGAGGAAATCATCACATTCTAATGATGGTTGTTTAGAAAGGTTTGTATTCAATCAGATTTTTATGATTTTCATCATATACTCAGAATTTTCATGATATACATTCAACCATTGTTGATATTGAGTTCTATATATACATGTTCATTTTTTATTTCAATTTTCTTTTTATTTTGAGAACAGAAGAAAAAAAAAGTGAACATAAATAACAAGCTTAAACAAAACTAGAACTTTGACCCATGCGGTGCATGGGTCTAATTAGGTGTAATATGTAACAATAAAAAATAAAATACAAAAATTCTAAGAGCATTTTCAATAAGAGTAGTATAGGAAATTTCATGGACTAATTATTCTATATTTGTTTATGTGCTTATTTTATATTTTATATATTTTTAAATAATTTTGGAACCCTTGTTTACTTATTAAAAAAAATTTGCTGATAACTAAAGGTTAAAAAATTGATAATAATTAAAGGTTAAAAAAAAATTAAAGACATAATCAAGAACATAAACTTAAGTAGACATCCATAAATAAATAAAAATTGTGATTAATTCCGCCGTTCAAATTTATTGAAAATCGGGTTAACATATTAGGATTCCTAAATTTTTTCATAATTGAAGCACATGTTTTAGCGGTTGAAAGGTTTTATTGTAAGTAAGGGATGCAGGTTCGATGACAATCTGTATTTTTTTAATATAAAGCTGCAATAAAAAGAAAGAGAAAATGAGAGGGGAAAAAATTTGGTTTAGGGTTAGCTTATGTTGGCAAGCTTATAATATAAGAGATTATCGGTTTTTAATTATTTAAATTGTGCAATGAAAATTGATGGTGCTTAATTGTCGTATGAAATCTTTCATATGAAAGTTGATGGAGCTTAACACTTTGTGGACATAATTTAAATCACAATTGGTCTGCTAGTGCATATTGTATCAATTGATCATCAGTTAATATTAAATCTACAATGTTAAAATCAAAATAATGAATGTGATTAGTGACATGACTATGGTTGTGTTTGGTTGTATTGCAAAAAAAAAAATGATTTAGCAGAATTGAGTTTGATAATAACTTTCTAAATTACACGTGATAATAACTTTCCAAATCTCACATGATAATTATTCTTTAAATTTATGATCCGGTAGAAAAAAAATATTGATCAGGAAAGACATAAAAATATTTCGTGATGAATAATATAGTCAACAATAATTTTGATATGATATACTTTTAAAATTGATGGTGCTTATCAATTATTGCACATAATTTTAATCACAATTATATATTTGCCATAATGGTTGGAAATATTGTCTTGCACTGAAGGGTTGCGGGTTCGAATAAACAAATAAGGGTTTAGAATTTGTTTGTGTATACAAACTTATAATATAAAAGATGAGACAACTGATACTCTTTTATTGCAACTAAACCGAAAAATTTCATAGGTTTCTATGTCTATAAGAAATATAATGGAGCAAGATATTTGAGAACTGTTTAATTTTACAATCGAAAAAGGAAGTTATTGAAAGTAAATGTTCTTTGGTTTACAAAATTATTTATTGGAGTTCAACACATTAGTTAATGTGTATCCTGCTTTATATTACTTATCACATGAAGCATTTTTATTATATTAATATAAGAATAAATATCACAAATTAATTGATATTCATTATATATTGTGACCTTATTATTTATTTATATATTATAAAATACTTACGATATGTTACACTTATTAAAAAGTATTAGTGTTAAGAAGTCTCACATCGGTTGAGAGATGGCCTGACTAAGTGTTTATAAACTAGAGGCAATCCTCACCTTACAAGCCGGTTTTGTAAGGATGAGTTAGGCCCAATACTCAATTCTAATATGGTATCAGAGCCTCTCCAAGATCCGTTGGGCCACCCGATATCGGGCCACCTACCATTTATATCCGCGTACCAAGCCCAATAGCGCTGGACGCGAGGGGGTGTGTTAAGAAGTCCCACATCGGTTGAGAGATGGCATGACTAAGTGTTTATAAACTAGAGGCAATCCTCACCTTACAAGCCGGTTTTGTAAGGATGAGTTAGGCCCAATACTCAATTCTAATAAGGGTAATGTTAACTTGTGCCCTAAGGGTATATGTTAAGCTACCTAAAAATAGAAATATAGCATTTAATGATACAAAGAATTTAATGTTTAGATAATTGAATACACCACAAGTACAATAAATTTTTTCCATATTTATCTTCTTAACATGTGCCCTTAAGGGCACAAGTTAACATTCTCCTTCTAATAATTAGCTTGTCCATTAACATATGTTTAGATGCAGATTGGGTATGATGAATTTAGAACTGAATATTTAGACCTAAGTGAGGTTAAGGAATATAAGGCCAACAAGGAGAATATTGAGGAAGCTCGACGAGAATATCAACTAAGGTATGATAAAAATATTTTAAATAAAATTTGTGACAATCTATCGTAACATGTTCATTGTAAAAATCCAATTATGATTGATGTTAATAGTATTCTTAAAGGGTATAATTTTAATAAAAGGATATAAAAGGATACAATTGTTAACTTGTGGTTTGGAAAGCAAGGAAAAATGAGTATTGACCGTTTAGTTAACAATTGTATCCTTTTAATAAAATTGGTATACACTTTAATAATACTATTGACATCAATCACATTTGGGTTTTTAATGCGAACACGTTAGAGTAAATTATCACAATTTTTATTTAAAATATATTTTTATCATACCTTAGTTGATACTCTCGTCGAGCCTTCTCAATATCCTCCTTGCTAGCCTTATATTTCCTAACCTCACTTAGGTCTAAATATTCAGTTCTATAATCATCATACTCAACCTGTATCTAAACATATTTTTAATAAACAAGCTAATATTCTCTAATAAGTGTAACACATCGTAAGTATTTTATAATATATTAATAAATAATACGATCACAATTTATAATGAATATTGATTAATTTGTGATATTTATTCTTATATTAATATAATAAAAATGCTTCATGTGATAAGTAATAAGTTGATAAAGAAATATAAAGCAGATACACATTAACTAATGTGTTGAACTCCAATAAATAATTGTGTAAACTAAAGAACAATTACTTTTAATATCTTCTTTTTTTTTATGGTAAAATTGAACAGTTACTAAATATCTTGCTCATCCATTATTTTTCTTAAAGAAATAGAAACTTATGAAATCTTTTGGCTTAATTGGAACAAAAGAGTATGAGTTGTCTCTTTTTGTTTAAGCTTGTTATTTTTGTTCACTTTTTTTCTTCTCTTCACTTCACTTCACTTCATGTGTTTATACTAAAATTAATTTTATGGATTAATAGATCGATACTGATGGAGAGTGAAAAAATGAGGATGAAGAATCTGGAGTCTGGAGCATAGCTGCTATCTATTCGATTTAATTAGTCGACTCAAAACATATTATACAATTATCATATGTCACGTTAGTTCAATTTACATGGTCAACAATACCACATCATCTTACATTGACCACATTTGCTTAAAAGTTACTTCAGAGATTTGTTTAAAACTTTTATAATTTTGTAGAAATATAAATCAAAATTTTATTTTATAATCACTAAAATTAAAACGAACCATATTTACGAGAACCAAAATTATAATTAAACCAAAAGTTGCATCACTTCTTTTAATCTATAATTTATATCTATAATACTCTCTTCGTCCTAAAATAAATGACATATTTTGACTTTGTGTACTATCCATATGATGTACTTTGACCTTATTTTTCTACTAATATATAAATGCATTTATTAGCATATGAGATGTTTAATTTGTCTCGATGAGTATTGTCGAAATATATAATTTTTAATAAAATATAATTTAAGATATTAACGATTAAAGTTGTATATTGGCAAACATGACAGTGGTCAACTAGGTCATTTATTTTGGGACGGAGGGAGTACTAATAAATATGATGCTAACTATGTTGCATGGGTACTCCATTTTAGACCGAGTATCGGTATCGGGTACGTACCGGGTACCGGTACACGTATGGTACTCCCCGGTACGCACCGACGCCATACCTATTTTTTTTTTTATTTTTTTTGCAATGGGTACACACGTGGTACACATGTGGTACGCGCGTGGTACACCAATCCAAAAAAACATGATTTTTTATTTCTCTTTTTTCTTTTATTATTATTATTATTTTTATAGGAAGATTTACGTTATAAAAGTAGCAACTATTGCTAAAAAACAATAACAAAATAGCCGCCAGAATTATTCACTCATTCATTGAAAAGGAATAGACTCAATTCAAAGAGAGATGAAGATCTAGTTTTTATTCATACCAATCTTCGTCTTCTCTCAAGAAAGAGAAATATTAATACTTATAATTATAGTACAACAAAAATGTGGGATATTCGTAGAGATGAATGAGATTTATTTAATATATAGTTGATATTTTTGAAATTGCTAGTCTTTCTCATGGTGAACCTAACTAAAGGTAACTTTTTTTAGTGATGATGAAGAGATAAATAATTGACTCTTTTTGAGCTAATTGATTTTAATTGCATATTTTGATGTTTCGAACAATTTAAATTACATTTAAAGTGTGGTGTGATATTTTTTATGTTTAATTATTTGTTTTAAGAATATAACTCTATTATTTGATATATATAATTATATTTTTTTAAAAAAATTTATAAGAACGTACCCGTACGTTAATTTTTCTAAAAATAACGTACCTCGTACCGGTACCGTACCCGGGAAACATAGCTAATAACTAATGTCATTGAGATATTAATTAAGAAAATATAAAAAGTTAATTATATTAAAAATAATCTTTTTTATACTTTAAGCTTAACCGTGGTGTGACGCATTAGTTACCATTTTTGTATTTTTTTTTTACAAACATTACCATTTTTTCTACTTAAAATGGATATATTTGTATTTTTTTAGTTAGTACGATGTTTCCACCATCGTTAACGATGACTAATCTCTTTCGAAAAATTTGTGCGACACATAAAGTAAATTTTTCCTTCGCAATCAAATCACCAGCTTCCTTGACCACATACTCCTCTTAGAACCAAACTTTTACCACTTAACCAATTTTTTTTTTTTTTTTGACACAAACCAATTAATTAAATGTTAGAACATTTGTAATTTTTTTATTTGTTTGGGGATAAACCTCCATCAAATCGAATATAAGAAAAACAAAAGGCTGCCGCTACCCTTTTCCCTCCTAGTATCACAGACAAGCTCCAGTCTCCTTCAATTCAACTAACTGCCCGGAGATACCAGCCGGAGTCCGTCGTCAGCCGCCACCAACAGTAAGAACTTCGCCAAAAGTTTCTTTCTTTTTATTTTTTTATTCTTTTAAATTATTTGGTTCCAATTTTTTTTTTTCATTTTTTATTATATTGGTTCATTTTGGCTTATTTTTTCTGTTTCACAATTATCTAACGATTCTTTGTTACTTAAATTTTTGATTATTTTCTCTGTTTGGTTCCAAATTTTTTTTTCAATTTTTATTATAATAAAAAACTGAGTTTGTGATTTTTGTTTTGTTTGGAAGGTTGTGTTTGTTTGGGTTTATATTTGAAGACCTAATGCTGGTGAATGCTTTGTGTTGAGATGGATTCAACCCATTTTACAACTGAATTCTTGCCTAGAACATTGAACCCTTTTTCACCTTACAACAAATTTTCATTTCTTAAACCTTTCAATAAACCCCCAAACCTAAAACTTAAACCCCACAAAGGATTTCGAGTTGTTTCGTTTTCGCAAAATCCGAAACCGAGTAGTGAATTGGCAATTTCTGGAAATAATGATAATGTGTGTAGCATAAGAGATGTTCGATCTTATGCGGGTCGTAGTAAGAAGATTGGTGGTGCATCGTCTTCTGGTGGTCGACTTGAAGGCAATGCTGAGTTTCGGAGACGGGTGAAGCGTAATGCTAGAACGAAAAGTAAGAAGCTTGCTGAGTCTTTATTCTATAGGTTGAAAAACCCTAGAGGGCGTGGGAATTATCCGGATAATTTCTCTGAGGATTTGTTACAGCAAATTGGTCTTGGATATGATCGGCTGGTTCGGTTCATGGCGAAGGATGATCCGAATTTGCGGCATCCTTATGATTGGTATAAATATGGTGAGTATGGACCGTATTCTTGGCGTGGAATTGTTGTTGGTGAGCCGGTTAGTGGTGGGATTACGGATGAGTGTGTGACGATAATTAATGAAGTTAAGGATCATGAAGAGTGGGAGGAGATTGAGAAGTCGGATATGGCTGCAGATTATGGGAAAAAAGTGAAGCAGTTGGATCAAACTAAATTAAGGTATTTTTGGGTTTTCATTAGGCACCCAAAGTGGAGAGTTTCAGAACTTCCTTGGCAGCAATGGACATTAGTTAGTGAAGTAGTGCTTGAAGCTGGTAAGCAGAGATTAGATAAGTGGACTTTGATGGGTAGACTTGGGAACAAGGCGAGGTCGTTGGTAGCGCAATGTGCAGCATGGATGAGACCTGATATTGTGTATGTCAAGAAGCCAGTGTTCCAGTGTAGGTTTGAGCCACAAGATAACTTTTTTAATGCGATAATTCCGTTTCTTGATCCTAGGACTGAAAATGATTACCTTTGTGAGTTGCAAAATGATGATGGAACTGTTGAGACGTGTACTTATTATGGTGGATTGTGTAAGATCGTGAAGGTGAATCAAAAGGCTTTTGTTGATGATGTTGTTAATGCATATCAGAAATTAAGTGACGAAAAAAAGTCAAAATGTTTGGAGTTTCTTTTGGGCCATCATCCGGTGGAAATTCTACATCCGTATACTAAAGAGTGGAAGGTTAAGTTAGAAGAGATGGAGCTTGGCTGTGACGCTCCTGATGAAGAAGATGAGGATATTGTTGGTGATAATGATACTGAGATTTTAGATTGGATTGAGGATGAAGGTAGTGATGGAGATGGTGATGATGAAGAAGAGGAAGAGGAAGAGACTGACAATTTTGATGTTAATGAAGACCAAGATCTAGTTACGGACATGGAAGAAACTGAAGATGGTAAATTTCATGCCTTGGAAGAAGATGTAAAGGGCTGGAATGAGTTTCGAAAAGCAACAAATAGTGCAGAGGCAATGGAAAATATGGTAAGGAAGAGTGTTGAACTTTCTACAAAATTATATAAGAAGCAAATGATGACAGCGGAGGAAACGGAGGAAGCAGAGGAAAAAAGGATGCATTCAGCAGATGGAGACGAAACTGTCTTGAGAGGAAAGAGAGCAAAGGTTAGTCCTGAAGAGTGGAAGTACATTGGGCTCGGTCCATGGAGAAAAAAGATTAAGAAGAGCAAACTTCCTCCAGACCTATTTCTGCGAGCGGCTGTTCGACCGTTCACTTACAGAAATCTTGTTAAAGAGATTGTTTTAACTAGGCATGCAATTTTGGATGGTGATATTGGTAGGAAAGAATAAGGATATAGTTGTGTAGGAGTGATGTCGAAAAATCTTCATGTGGCTCAGCAGCTTTCATTGCTCATCATGTAAGTTGAGAGTAGAAATGTAGAATGAATTATTTGCATTGCTTTGTAAAGACTTTTTCATGGTTACCTAGTTTCTGAAAAAGATTATGACAGCTTGGGAAATCAATTTAATCATACTTGTTCTTCTTTGTCTTTTCAAATTTTTTGATGTAAAATTTCTTTCTGGAGCATGTTTGTTATTAAGGTAAGATGTAAGTAGAGATAGGTCCACATAAAAATTATAAAAAAAATAGACATGCGAATTAATATATGAGTAGAGATATAGATCCACGCATAAATTATAAAAAATAGCCCTGCGTATTATTATATGAGATATTCCTACAAAAAATATTCAGACAATGTTAATTACTTATTCTATAGGGATAATAAATATATTTAACCCTTCTAATAAAGATGCTTGATTACCAACAATTAGTCCTCTTTGACGAGCAAATTATAAAATTAGTCGATGTATTGCAATCCGTTCTTAAATAGGTCTATGATTTTTTTAATATCTCAAATTAGTCTCTGTCAAATGTTTTTAGATGTTTTTAGATATGGTCCCTCTGTTCTCATCAATTCCTATAAAGTCAAACTTTACTTTTATTTGATCAAATTATTATGATGCTTTCCTTTTCTATTGAATCTCCTTAAAAAAGCATGAAACTTCAAATCTAACCATTTCCATGCAACGTTAACACACATACATATGATTATGAGGGAATCCTATGCATAAATACAAAGGAAACCAATCCGGATCATTTATATGAGAAGTAATTAACTACAATAACAAATGGTAATTAATTTCATGATAATTATTAATTATGAAAATTAAACTATATCAAAGAATTCTTATATGAAAACAATGTGTAATAGAGTATAATGATTATAATAATATTATTTTGTTATAATTTAGTATGAAAAGACAAAAATAACCATTAATTTAGTGATGTGGCAATATGTGAAAAAACAAGGCAAGGGTAATTTTGAAATTTAATTAGTATCTACTTTTATTAGATTTATATGAATGATTATAATAATATTATTTTGTTATAATTTAGTATGAAAAGACAAAAATAACCATTAATTTAGCGATGTGGCAATATGTGAAGAAGGCAAAGTAAGGGTAATTTTGGAATTTCATTAGTATCTTCTTTTCTTATATAGGATAGATAGGATTGGCAAAAGATATCTGTGAAATAATTTATGATGAAAGTATGAACCTATATATTCATTCGGAAGGTTCTATAGCCATGTATAATTTAGTGGTTCTATCTTATTTTTGATACATGTTAAAAAGAAATAAATTAAACATACACAACATAGCAAACCACAGTTGTATGAAATTCATTCGTTAAGATTAACTCCTGGATCCTACTTGGTCTTCAATGTGTGGAACCAATGGCAGCAAAACTTTTTGGTTTAGTTCTTTGGAATTTATGGGGTGCTATAGAAATAAGTGTCTTTGAAAATAAACAAGCAGACCCCATATAAGTTATGTATGGGATATCTCCCACGTCAGGTGCAAGTTGCTCACTGTAACAATGTTGTTCAATTTCAATGAAACGTAGCGTTTACCATAAAAAAATTGAGGTTGTTAATAAATTTCTGGTCTAACAGAAAATATTACTCTATACTCTTCAAATTTACTCAAAATTTGCCTATGACATTTTCTCAAAATTTGACTTTGTAGGAACCAATTCCTATTCCGGCAAATTCGAAGTTTGAGTTTGTTGAAACAAATTTGTGTTCGGTTTGTGTTCCGACAAAGTTAAAGCTTAGTTTCTCATTTCTATTTTGACAAACTCAATTTGTCTCAATCGAAATACAAATTCAAAGCTTGAGTTTGTCGGAACACAATGTGTTGTTGATGCATTGTGAATATGGTGCTTGGCCAGTTTTGGCTTTTATGTTGGCTGCATTGTTGATTTATCGGAAGGTTTATACTTGGGAGGATAGGACTTTTAGATATGGTTTATCCCTTCACAATTGAGGTATCTGCAGTATATTTCCCGGAGGAATGTGGCCTTAGATTGGCCTCCGCTTGCCAGGGCATTCACGTTAGACTGTATCATTCACTCTCGTCATAAGAAACAAGATTTTACCCTCTTTTTTTCGATTTGGAAATAGATAAATATCCATCTCTTTTCTTCATAAAAGGAGTATTTGTCTATTTCCAAAGTTCAGGGAGATATTTGACATATTCACTTTCTATTTGATGCAGAAAACTGAACCATTTTTTTATTATAGTTTACTATCATGAATTACTACCTACTACTATTTTGCATTGTCAAAAAGAGGAATGATGTAATGGTATAGAAAAAAAAAGTGGAATAATAAATAAATAAAAAACATGTGTAAATATATCCTTTGCTAATTACTGAAACCACACCATAATAAAAAAAATAATTTAAGGACCACACCATAATAATTATAATTAATTAATCACAACCATCAATTAAGGCTAAAATTTGAAGTAAGTATATCCTTATTTATATATAACATAATACCTATAATAAAGGCAAAACATTGTACTATATAGAAAATAAGTTCTTTGATATTGATTTATTACAAAACTAACTCCCACAGACAATGTGTTGCCAATATTGCTTGCTCTGCGTACGCAAAAAGAACAAATGGATGCTATCTTCATTACCTTCGTCACAACTAGCACAATTAATCAGACACTTTGCACACTGCGATTAGCTAGCCTTAATCGCAATGGCAAGCAGTTCTGACCAATACGCCATATAAGCTTTTTAACTTTAGGAGGGATTTTCGCACGCCAGAGAATGCTCCAATTTCTTTCAACGCTGTGTCGGTTTGTTGTACCTGCAACATCCACACACAACCTGTACACCATGCGTACTGAAAAAATAACACCGCACTCTAATTTCTATTAAATAGCATCATCTTGGACAGAATTAAAAAGAGGAGTTTGCATGATGTGTCTTGCACTTCTGCTATCAAACAGTTCGTGAATTATGTCTTAGTTCCAACATTTATCATTTGCAACATGAGATCCTTGACCTTTAAATTAGCATGCATAGGTTGTAAGTTATGAGGTTTAAGAATGGAAACACTTCCCCTAAGTTAGCAACTGTCTCATTCATCAATACATTCTCTGGAGCCAATGTTCCATTTGCATCTTTCTTTGACAACGAACTTTGCACTCCAAATACTCCGCCAGACATAACTTGCTCTAGCATAAAAAAAAACTTAGGAAAATATTTAGCTTTGAGTAACGTAGTGATTAAACTGCCCGAATTTTGTAATAAATTCCAAGTTTGCTTTCCTAGCATGGCAAAGTTAAATGCCTGGAGGCTTTTGAAGCCTATTCCACCTTGATTTTTATGCAGAGTCTCTCCCAAGAAAGCCAATGTAATCCTTTAGAACTAAAATTACTATGAGTCATAAAAATTAGGAATATCTAATGTAAACAAGTCTGAAAAATTAAGCAAGCTAGGTATCAAGAAAATACTCGTCACATAGGACAAAATAGATTGAAGTACCGATCTAATCATAACCTCTCTATCAGCTTGAGAAAGGAGCCTACTACTCCAAGAATTTACTTTTTTTCCTATCCTTAATGAACTTAAAGGGGTTTCCTACTTCTACTTATCATTGAAGGTAAGCCTAGGTACTTACTTGTGCGAAATTCTTGTCGCACACCTTAGGTATTTGCAATAGAATCACACACCTCATATATGACATTTCTACTACAGAAGAATTCAGATTTTTGCATATTAAGAGCTTAACCTTGTTAAACCAAAATGGATTTTATGACAATACCTTTGAGGTTTTAATGATAACAATGTATAAGAAAACAGTTGGGTACTCTAACATATGTTCAAGTGTAGAGGACAGTAGATTAGAAACCTACTTTTGATAGTAGAAATATGCATCTGAAGGACATGAGGGACGCGCAACAAAAGTCAATTCTAAAAGGCAAAAGTCAAATCTAATTCTCCCAATTTTTAGCGTACGGAAATCAGTTCAGAAGTTGGCTTTATCGAAACCATAAGATCACTTTTAATTCTCCCAATTTTTTCGTTTTTTTAAAAAAAAAACTCCTAATTTTAAAAGGGTCATGCTAAACAGTGCCCCGGACATTTGTTAAGCATACTAAAAAAGGTAATTAAAGATAAAGTTAATGCTAGAAAGATAGTAATTGTTTATGCTTTTAATGTGTTAAACTAGTGTGTTTTGACACGGTTGCTCTTTTTTTATTTAAAAAAAAACAGAATTAGTTCATACAACCTTCGGTCAAATACATCTCAATCTTTCCTGCCTTCCCCTTCCTATGGTAAGTCTGGATAGAACATTTGGTTCCATCCAATTTGTGTTGAGTTCTAATGACAATACTCTCCCGGCCTCTGAGTACACCCGCAGCCATACGTGGCGGAACGTGCTAGCATATTATACCCATGACAAAATTAAACAATGTTTTAAAATAGAACAAACGCAAGAAAGAAAATTTAGGGAACTAACCAAAACTTATTGTTTTGAATCACTTGCATAAGCTTCGCTTACTATCATTTCCCAACCAAACACACAATCACTTTCAAATTGATGTAGGATATATGTATCATCGTGAGATACATCACCCACAGCAGCATTAACTGATTCATCCTCTACTTGCTCAGATGAAAGATCAATCATGTCTTCATCTTCATTATCACTTGAGAGATCAACAACAACTTTTTCTTTGATATTTTTAAATTTAAAACAGTTGTCATTGTCACTGAAATCATAGTTAACCATGACTTGAATTGGTTCTTTAAAACCATATAAAACTGATGCCACCTTTCCGGATGTCATGTAACAGTTACTTCCATCCAAGTGTAATTGAAGCATAGCCATATTTCCACTTGGATGTAGCAAGTATCCATAGGGTGATTCTCTAACTCACCGCTCCAATCAACTCTAAATTTCGGACAAATTTCGATTTTATCCTATAATCATATAGATATAAACTTAGCCTAAGTTACAATTCAAATATGACTTATCACATTATATATATCAAACATATAGAAATATGTCTACACGAATGATATTAATGAAATCTATAGACATATTTTAATAGAATTAACTCATGTGCTATTTTGATACAATTGAAATATGGTTGAATAAAAAAATAACTGTCATACCTTCTTGTGAACCTATAAAAATATCAGATAAAGATCAATTGGCCGAAATATACACAGTATTTGGGAATTATTCAACTGGTTTAAAGGAAACAATTGCATCTGAGAATATTAAGTAAGAAAGAAAAGTACTCAGGATCAAGAATATAAACACTAAAAATAGACATAAATGTCCAAATGAGTTATTTGCATTTTCCTGAGACTAAGGTTGGATGAAACATAAATAATAGCAAACCACACAATTCAACAATTTCCAATTGAAGTAGATACTGGTACATGCAATTACTTAAAAAGAATTAAATATAGTGCTAAAAATACCTCCTTGAAGATGAAGCCAATTGATGAATTGGAATTGGACAGTTTCTGATTTTGGAATTAGGGCTTTGTTAAACTACTGCAGCAAGAAATGATTGTTAGGAAATCAGATTGTTAAACGTTTTCAAGGCAAAGCGATGGAAACATGCAACAAAGTAAACCCATAAACAAACTGCCTGCAACTGCGATTCTAAACGCACATTGAAACATCGAACTAGTACTAAAATGTAAAAAGATACAAACAAACCTGTTCTTTGAAGAAGCCGATGAACGAAGTTGGCCGTGCTTCACTGAGATGTACACTCGAGGGTTTGTACGCAGAAACGACACCGCTACTTTTGACTTGATAAGAGAAATCGTTACTTTCCCTTTTCATTCATATAAATATCATTATTCATATAAATAACATCTTTTTACCAACCAGTGCCTCAAACTCAGCAGGGTATGACCCATCATCAGTGGCAGCCTATGGAATAAAAAGTATCGCAAAAAACTCAAGTACAAATTCATTGCCATTAATTGGAAAACTAAAAAACATGAAACAAACCTTTGATTTTCCAACGAAATGAGCACAGGAACAACAAAAAAGAATGACACCTGATACACTTGTCCTTCTTCAATTTTAGACTCAAACATGTAAATAACTGCTTCCTAATAGAAGCATGAATCTTTCCACCCTATTGTTAAAAAATAACAGTAATTAATAAAACGTAGATTACAACTTATCAATTGAGTTCTTGAGGCAGTAAATTAGGAAACACATAGAAGCACTAGCACTAACCTTTTCATCAACCAAAACCATCTCAATGGAATTGGTTTCAGAAGGATTGTGGAACGAAGAGACCTTCCAGAGACGAAGAACACCCACCTTGACTCGAACACCCACCAGCGACACTGTCAAACTTCTTACAAACTTTGGCCATTTCAACCATTCTCTCCACAAAACCAGAGTATATTTGAGGTGAGATTGAGATTTTGATACAATGTAGTCTACACAAATCCAATATTTATACCCAAACAATGGCCAGGTTTGAAATTCAAAAACCTCACGAAAAATCTCGTGGAGAAAATAATTGAACTCATCAATAATTGAAGTGAAAAATCGAAGCCTCCCGCCCACCAAAAACGCACATACGACAACGATCAACTTACCTTTCCCGGTTAAACACTAACCTGAATTAGAATTTGGACGGCAGCAGAGTCTCTGACAGTGTCAGAGAATTTTTCCTCCACCTCAGCAACGAAAAAAACAACCAAATTCTGGAACAAACACTACCCACTATTTTCGCAATTCTACATTAGCAAATTTTCGTAACTTGTTGTCAAGATTATAGATGCACAAATTTCAAGATAAAACTTCTATAGTACTACTGCTATTATGCAAAATATTCTTCATCCAACTTATTCCTTAATGACAACTTGGGAATTTTCCATCTATGGTATGTGCATAAAGACGCAAAAAACCATCACCATTGACTTTTGACCGGTACAACACAAATACTAGTCAAAGATCAAAAAGTCCAAGACAGAAACAACCACTTATTTTCCAGACAGTTTCGAGGCCAATATCCTTTTGCCCACACCAAATTTAATTTATTATTATCCCACAATAATACATTCAATATTACAATCATTAGTACCACCACCATTCACCAAATATTATTAATATTTACAACAAATCACTACAACACAACACAACACAACAAAAATGGAGTATTTCAACAAATCAAAGGCCATAAAGCTACGAAGCCATTTAGGAAAGTATCTAGTAGCAGACGAAGAAAACACTAACCTCCGACAAAGCCGAAACGGAACAACAAAAAAATCACTATGGTTAATCGAAATCGACAAAACAAAACCAAACCTCGTACGTCTGAGATCACACCACGGCCGTTACTTAACCGCAACAGACACACCTTTCCTCCTCGGCATGACCGGAAATAAAGTGGTTCAAGCTGATTACGACGCAGGTTTAAGCTGGAAATATGAATGGGAACCAATAAAAGAAGGAATGAGCAGCGTGAAATTGAAGAGTTGGTGTGGGAAGTTTTTGAGAGGTAATGGTGGAACACCACCGTGGAGAAATTCTGTTACACATGATGATCCTAGCTCTGCTACATATAATTGGATTCTTTGGGGTGTCGAGTTTGTGGAGTTATCATTGCATAATAATCAGAATAATGAATTGTTCAATCAAACTAGTTTTGCTTCAAATTCTTCGTTTGATTCTTGTGAAGATATTCATGATTCTCAATCGGTTTCTACTACTTCTATCAACAAGACTTGGTCTTTGTCAAAGACTCGCCACAATTCTAAATTGCAGGTGCGTTTTAATCATGTTTATTAGTAGTATTACATTGTTTGGGGTTTTTTTTTATTTTCTAT